>NC_080694.1:22206219-22518894 GCF_030445035.2 Dasypus novemcinctus
CCTCTTTTCTGTGTGTACTGATTTTGGCTACCAATGCTAACCCCTATCCTCTACATCTTTTTATCCTCCATCATTTAGTGTCTCTCTTACATTCCACTGCTCTTAATTTAGCCCTCAATTTTCATTTCTAATACCTTTGTGTGGTTTTGTCTTTTATTCGCTCTCCATATTATTGTCTTTGCCTTTCTCTTTCCCACTTTCCTGACCACACTGGTCTTTTAATTCATACTATATTCCTCCCCATATTCAGTTTACTGTCTCATTATAGATACTCCATTTTTCTTACTGTTCTAACTCTACACAGCTTACATGAGCCTAATACCCATTGTCCTAGATCTCACATGGTTCTTCTGCTAACATTTACTATCAATACTACTATTCTACTTTTTTCTTTTCTTACTTGTTTTGTTTTCACTTGCCCTAATATTTTACTTCAAGTGAACTTAGCCAACAGCAAGGAAATAGAATAAGAACAAAGTGGCAAAGAGAAGACTTAAGACACATGCAAAAACAACTAGTTATCCCTGAGACTAGACAAAGAAGTTAATCAAGCCAGCAAGATAAAATGATGACCAGACAGCAACAAGAAACTATAAGACAAAACAATAATCAGGAAAACATGACCCAATCCAGTGAACAAACTAAAATTAGGAAGAAGAGCAGAACATCAAGCAAGTAATTAAACCTCTGAAAACATTTAATAGGGGCCAATTTAATGAGGTGAAGTAAGAGATAAGAATATGAAGAAAACCCTTGGAGAGCATGCAGGAGAAATTGCAATCATGCAAAAAAAAAAAAAAAAAAAAGACAACGGATATGATGGGAAGGAACAGCATAATCCAAGAAATCAAAAATACACTCTCAGCAAATAACAGTACATTTGAAGAGGGAGAGGAACTAGTGATGTGGAAGACAGTACATCTGAAATCAAACAGTTAGTAGAATTGATAGATAAAAAGAGAGAAAAAATTCAACAGGGACTTTGGGACCTGAATGACAATGCAAAATGTGAAAACATATGCATTATAAGCATCCCAGAAAAAGAAGAGAAGGGAAAGGGAACAGAAGGGGTGTTGGAGGAAATAATGGATAAAAACTTCCCACACCTAGTGAGGGAGATGAACATCCACATCCAGGAAGCACAATGCACCCTAAATAGCATAAATCCCAACAGGCCTACCCAAAGACATATACTTGTCAAATTTTCCAATGCTCAAGACAAAGAGAAAATTCTAAAAGCAGCAAGAGAAAAAAACCACACATACAAAGGAGGCTTCATAAGATTGAGTGCTGATTTCTCATCTGAAACCATGGAGGCAAGAAGGCAGTCTTATGACATAGTCAAGATACTAAATGAAAAAAAATTTCTGAAAAAGAATACTCTTTCCAGCTAAACTAACAATCAAATATGATAGAGAGTTCAAATACTCACAGATAAACAGAAATTAATAGAGTATGCCGACAAGAATCCTGCCCTTCAAGAAATACGAAAGGAAATTCTATAGGAGGAAAGAAAAAAACAGGAGAGACAGAGTTGGAGGAGAGTGTAAGAACAACTAAAAAGACTAAAAAAATGAACAAAATATAACAAACACAAATCCAAAGAAAAAATTGCTAATATAAATAATTCCTTGAAAGTGATAACACTGAATGTCAATGAATTAAACTCACCTGTCCTGAGTCTCAGACTGGAAAATTGGATAAGAAAGTATGATCCATCTATATGTTGTCTACATGAAAAACATCTTAGACCCAGGGATTCAAGGAGGTTGAAAATGAATGGCTGGAAAAGAATCTTACAAGCAAATAATAACCAAAAAAGGGCAGGAGTAACTATGTTAATATCAGACAAAACAGACTTTAAATGCAAAACATTTGTGAGAGACAAATATGGACACTACATATTAGTGAAAGGGATAATCATTCAAAAAGAAAGAACAGTTATAAGCATTTATGCTCCTAACAAGGGTACCTCCAAATATCTGAGGCAAACACTGGAGAAACTAAGGGAAGGAATAGATGTCTCTACAATTATAGTAGGGGACTTTAATACACCACTATCAAGCTGAAAATCTGCAAGGGCCAAAGGCCCAGATTTCACACCAAGATATGGAAATTAAACAGCACACTCTTAGAAATACAGTGGGTCAAAGAGGAAATCTCAAAAGAAATTAATAACTGCCTTGAAACTAATGAAAATGATAACACAACATACCAAAACTTATGGGTTGCAGCAAAGCAGTACTGAGAGTGAAACTTATAACCATAAATTCATACATCAAAAAAGAAGAAAGAGGAAAAATTGAGGAACTAACTGCACATTTGGAGGAATTACGAAAAAAACAACAAAGTCACCCTGCCAGAAGAAGAAAGAAAGAAAGAACAAAGATAAGAGCAGAACTAAGTGAAATAGAAAATAAGAAAGCACTTGAAAAGATAAACAAAACCAAGAGATGGGTCTTTGAGAAGATCAATAAAATTGACAAACCCTTAGCTAGACTAACAAAGAAAAAAATAGAGAAGATGCAAATACACAAAATAAGAAATAACAAAGGAGATATCACCACTGGCCCCACAGAAATAAAGACTATCATAAGAGGATACTTTGAAAAACTATATTCCAACAAAAATGACAATTCAGAGGAAATGGACAAATTTCTAGAAATACATAACCAGCCTATATTGATGAAAGAAGAAATTGATGATCTCAACAAACTAATCACAAGTAAAGAGATAGAATCAGTCATTAAAAACCTCCCAACTAAGAGCCCTGGGCCAAATGGCTTCACAGGTGAATTCTACCAAACTTTCCATAAAGAACTAACACGAATCTTGCTGAAACTCTTCCAAAAATTTGAAACAGAAGAACATTGCATAACTCATACTATGATGCCAAAATTACCCTAATATGAAAGCCAAACAAAGACACCACAGGAAAGGAAAATTACAGACCAATCTCTCCAATGAACATAGATGTGGAAATCCTCAACAAAATACTTACTAATCATATTCAGCAGCACCAGAAATCAATTATACTCCATGACCAGGTGGAATTCATTCCTGGTGTGCAAGGATTGTTCACCATAAGAAAATACATTAATGTAAAAACCACATAAACAGATTGAAGGAAAAAAATCACATGATCATATCTATAGATGCAGAAAGAGCATTTGACAAAATTAAGCACTATTTCTTAATAAAAACACTGCAAAAATTGGAGTAGAGGGAAACTTTCTGAACATAATAAAAGATATATTTGAAAACCTCCAGTTAATATCATTTACAATTTTGAAATCTGAAAATCTTTCCCTCTAAAATCAGGGACAAGGAAGGAACCCATTATCACCTCTTCTATTTAATATTTGTTAGAAGTACTGGGGTGAGCATTGAAGCAAGAATCAGACATAAAAGGCATTCAAATTGGAAAGGAAGAAGTCAAAATTTACTATTTGCAGATGATATGATCCTATACATAGAAAACCCTGAGAAGTCTACAACGAAACTTCTAAAACTTATATATGAGTTCAGTAATGTTGAAGGTTATAAAATCAATGTGCAAAAATCAGTAGCATGTCTGTACACCAATAATGAAAAATGTGAGGAGGCAATCAAGAAAAAAATACCATTTACAACAGTAAATTAAAAAATCAAATACCTAGGATTAAATTTAACTAAAGATGTAAAAAATTTATACACAGAAAACTACACAACACTATTCAACGAAACCAAAGAAAACTTAAACAAGAGGAAGAATACTCCCCGTTCATGGATAGGAAGGCTAAATATTCGTATGATGTCTATCCTACCAAAACTGATCTACACATTTAATACAATCCCAATAAAAATCAACACAGCATTCTTTAAGGAACTAGAAAAACTAGCTATGAAATTTATTTGGAAATGAAAGAGGCCACGAATATCCAAAGATATATTGAAAAAGAAAAATGAAATTGGAGGAATCACACTACCTGACTTCAAAACATAGTACACTAGTGAAAACAGCATGGTATTGGCACAAGGAGAGGTACACTGATCAATGGAACCAATTTGAAAATTCTGATATAGATCCTCATAGATACAGACACATGATATTCTGAAGGCCACCAAACACACTGAAAGGGAATTACCAACTCACACCTTACACAAAAACCAACTCAAGGTGAATCAAAGACCTAAATATAAGAGCCAAGACTATAAGGACCTTAGAAAGCAATGTAGGGAAACATCTACAGGACCTTGTAATAGGAAATGACTTCATGAATTTCACACCCAAAACACGAGCAGCAAAAGAACAAATAGATAAATGAGACTTCTTCAAAATTAGAGCCTTTTGAACCTCAAAAGACTTTGTCAAGAAAATGAAAAGAGAGCCTACCCAATGGGAAAAAATATTTGGTAACCATGTATATGATAGGAGACTAATATCCTTCAAATATAAAGAACTTCTATATCTCAAAAAATAAAAAGACAACCTACACATCTTAAAAAGTGGCAAGACTTAAACAGACACTTCTCCAAATAAAAAATACAAATGGCTAAAAAGCATATGAAAAATACTCAAAATCACTAGATGTTATGGAAACGCAAATCAAAGTTACAATGAGATATCGTCTTACTCCCATGAGACTGGCAGCTATCAAAAACACAGAGGACTACAAGTGCTGGAGAGGATGTGGAGGAATGGGAGCACTCAGCCATTGCTGGTGGAAATGCAGAAGGATCCAACCATTCTGGAGGACAGTTTGGCAGTTTCTCAAAAAACTAGCTATAGATTTGCCATATGACCCAGCAATTCCACTGCTGGGTATATACCCAGTAGAACTGAAAACAAGGACACAAACCGATATATGCACACCAATGTTCATAGCAGCATTGTTCACTATTGCCAAAAGTTGGAATCAACCCAAATGCCCACCAACAGATGAATGGATAAATAAATAAATAAAATGTGGTATATCCATACAATGGAATACTACTCAGCTTTAAGAATGAATACACTACAAACACAAGTGATAACATGGATGAATCTTGAGACGCTTATACTGAGTGAAACAACCCAAGCATTGAAGGACAAATACTACATGATCTCAATGATATGAAATAAGTAAATCAAGCTGCCTCAGAGAGCTAGAGACTGGATGATAGGTTTAAAGAATATTGGGGGGTAGAGGAAAGATGTAAGCTGACACCTACATGGGAGAAATCTATATAAGCTGAAGGTATTTGCACAAGGAAGGGGTAAAATGGGACATAGGGCTAAATTTGGGTAGGGCTTTGTGGACTTGAGGGGGGCTAGCAATGGGAGGATGGGTAATATTGCCCAAGAAATTGGGAGGACGGTGGAGGAACATAGGAACATAGGAGATTCTCAGGTATTTGGTTGAGAATACAATGCTGAGAAAACTTTTTCAAAAATATAAGGAAAGTTACCTATTTAAGATGCTCAAAGGTAATAATCTGATGCAGAACAGGCTTCTAGGGAGTGTGTGAGTGCTCATTTTGCCATAGCGGGTTATATAATTGGATAGAGACCCATATAATGAGAGCCAAGTTATACCCATTTCCTGGGGACGACTGATGTTCTCAATTAGAGGAAATTGTATCTCTTGAGAGAAATGGTGGCACCCAATGCATTAGGGCAGTTGACCATGTCAAGCCCTCAACACTGTTGCAAGTATCTCTGTACATGGCCCTTCAAGCAGTGAAGATTGGCTGTCACTGTGGGCCCTGATGGGAGGGGGAAAGAAGTATTGAATAGATGGAACCAATATAACTGTGTGGGCCATAGAAGTGTTCCACAAGGTTTTGCAAGGATGGATATAAGACATGTTAAATTACACCAAAAATGTATAGGGGCTGATAGGCTAAAATGTAAATCATAATGTAAAACATAAGATAACTAAAAATTTAGAAAATTGTATAGTCTAAAATATAAACCACAATGTAAACAGAAATGTTACCTTGCTTGAAAGCTATTGCATCAATATCTGTACATCAGTTTCAGTAAATATAGTATGAATATGTAAAAAAATTATTGCTGGGAAAGGGAAAAGAGTTTAATGTTGGATATGTGAGAGTACTGTATATTGTATATGTGAATTACAGTGCCCTAAAACTTTTGTGAAGGTAAGCTTAATAATTAGGAAATAAAAGAAAAAAAAGGACATAGACAGTGAGGAAAAGACGGAAGAAGTTGCCTTGCCAATGTGCATACAGGGCAACATTTATTGCAGTAATGGAAGAAAGAGCATCAAAAACAAAGCTTTGAATTTTTTAATTTTTTGATTCCCCAATTTATTTGTACGTTATGTTTTCTAAATTAATATGTATTCTATATCTAACCTTTACACTCATCACTATGTTCCTTTTTACTATTAATGGACCTGGCAATATATTTGACTTCATTTTTGAAGAAGTTTTGGATCACAGAGAAGCTCAACAATGGCAGGGTAGGAATACTGGTGTGGGATGTTATGGACAGGTGATGCACGTTTGGGAGGGATTTTTCTAGGGCATATATCCAGGGTACATAAAAATGTTTGGATATTTTCATAGTGGTTACAATTAAAAACAACTAAGGGAGTGATGAGTTCTTAGCCAGGGGAGCTCTATCACAATCCTGAAACGAACAGCAACAATCCCCCAAGTGCAATGGCAAAGACCAAAAAAGAAGGAAGGCCCAACAATGAGCCCTTGAAACTAATAACTATGCTCTTAAGCCTGTGCACCTGAAATAAAAACAAGGCCTAGAGCTGCAGGGTGCCTAAGAGTTACCTCCTGAGAGCCTCCGTGTTGCTACAATGTGGCCAGTCTCAAAGCCAAACTCAGCACGTAAATGTGTTGTCTTCCCCCAAGTGTGGGAAATGACTCCTGGGGATGAGCCTTCCTGGCACCGAGGGATTACTACCAAGTACCAGCTGATGATGTAACTAGAAAATGACCTTGAATAAAAGGGTCAACTCAGACCAGCAGAATATCTCAGTCTACATAGAATACCAGGAGTTAAAATGTTTTTTGACCTGAATAAAAGGGGAAAATGGAAAGGACAAATGAGTTTATATGGCTTTGAGTCTCCAAAATAGCTGAGAGCTTATTAGAGGGGTTGCCCTGACGCACACCTCAGCAGAGTCCCAGAGACAGATAAAGTAGATACAAGCCCAGGTATTGGTTCTTCTGAGGGCTACAGAGACCCACAGGTTTTATGGTAATGGCAGATGGAGTTCAGTGCCATGTCAGATGGCCCTACTTTGGAGTTTGTGTTTCTGTGTGATGGAGCTGAACTCAGATGTGTTCTTTGTCCACAAACCTCTCCTGTTGCTTTTGCTGGATCTGTAGTTGGTGCTAGGGTTTAGTGTATACCCAGAGGACCTGAATCTCTGGACTGATGATCTGATAGCCAGGCCCTGAGCCCCAACAGACTTGCAACCCCTGTACTCTGGTTTATTGGACTTACCCCACTCAGATAACATGAAGGACAAGAAGGTCAACCACCACACCAGGAAGCCAAGAGAGCCTACAACTGAAAGCATGAGAAGTGCATCCGGCATCTATGTGGAATCTAAGCCCCCTCTTGATATATAAGTGGAGTGGACACAACCATTCTAAGGTCCACAGGATGGAGGAATAGAGTATGGATTAGAGTGGACTTACTGATATTCTATTCATGAACTATTGTGATTAGTAATCGAAGAAAATATGGCACTGGTGTGGAGAAAGTGGCCATGGTGGCTTCTGGGGGTAGGGAGTGGGAGGAGATGAGATGTGGGGGCGATTTTTGGGCTTGGAGTTGTCCTGGATGGTGCTGCAGGGACAGTTACCAGACATTGTATGTCCTCCCATTGCCCACTGGGTGGAATGTGGGAGTGTGCGCTATGGTGTGGACCACTGACCATGAGGTGCAGTGGTGCTCAGAGATGTATTCATCAAATGCAATGAATGTCTCATGATGATGGAGGAGATTGTTGTTATGGGGGGAGGAGTGTGGTGAGGGTGTGGGGGGTATATGGAGACCTCATATAGAGGGGGTATATGAGGACCTCATAAAGAAAACAAAAATGAAAATTTTTATAAATTTTTTTTAAGGTTTTGCCTTTTATCACTCTAATAGGTGTTGTCTTGTATATATAGTGGCAAGGCAGTCTCTTTCATTTCTTCCTCAGTGTCTTGCCTTTTTTATTTTTCATTATATCTTCAAAAAAGTTTAAGGTCACAGTAAAATCATGCACAGAATATAGGTATCTCCCATATACCCAACATCATCCCTCTTCCTCACCAATGATGTTTTTACTTGTGGATGTTACATTTGCTACAACTGATGTACAAATATTGGATAGCTACCAATCATGCTCAGTAGTACACAATATGGTTTACAATTTAGACCATACGCTTTTTTTTAAAATTTTTTTATTTTTTATTGACTTTGTAATAATATTACATTAAAATTATATATGTGAGGTCCCATTCAACCCCACCCCCCCACCTCCCCTCTCCCCCCCCCCCCATCAACACTCGTTCCCATCATCATGACACATCCATTGGATTTGGTAAGTACATCTTTGGGCACCTCTGCACCTCATATACATTGGTTCACATCATGGCCCATAGTCTCCTCTATTCCATCAAGTGGGCCCTGTGAGGATTTACAATGTCCGTTGATTACCTCTGAAGCACCATCCAGCGCAGCTCCATGTCCCATACGGTTTTATAAATTTTTGTTGAAATTTATCATGGCCTGTATCCATCATTGAAAGATCATACAGAACATTTCCATTTACCCCCATTTACCCCCTCTTCCATCTATTTTCGCTCTCTCTCCCTATCCTTGGGGCCCACATTGGCAACCAAGCTTCATTGCTTGAAGGACAAGATTCATAGATACTTGCAACAATGCTGAGGGCTTGACAAAATGGTCTATCCTCTCCCATTAGGAGCAAGCCTTGCTCTTGAGAGATACTCTCCCCTCTATTTGAGAACATCTAAGTGTCCTCTCCATTATCGGTGTACAACAATTCTTGCTCATTGTATTGCTCTACACTCACGAATATAACACACTGGGTCAGATGGTCCATGGAATTGTGAGTATGTTCGGTGTGGAAAGGTGAACACGCAGGATTGATGTGTGCGTGGTTGAAATTATAATGTTGAGAAAACACTTTTTTTTTCACTATAATCCTGATTCTGCATCTTTATTTTATTTTCACTTTTTTGGTCTTTATTCATTTTTTTAATATTACATTAAAAAAATACGAGATCCCCATATATCCCCTACTCCCCTCACCCCACTACTCCCCCCATAGCAACATTCTCCTCCATCATCATGACACGTTCATTGCATTTGGTGAATACATGTCTGAGTATCGCTGCACCTCATGGTGAATGGTCCACATCATAGCCCACACTCTCCCATGTTCCATCCAGTGGGCCATAGGAGGACCTACAATGTCCACTAATTGTCACTGCAGCACCACCCAGGAAAACTCCAAGTCCCCAAAAACGCCTCCACAGCTCATCTCTTCATCCCATTCCCCACACCCAGCAGCCACAATGGCCAATTTCTCCACACCAATGCCACATTTTCTTTGATTACTAATCACAATAGTTCATGAGTAGAATATCAGTAAGTCCACTCTAATTCATATTCTATTCCTACATCCTGTGGACCTTGAATTGGTTGTGTCCATTCCACATCTATGTCAACAGGGGGCTTAGATTCCACATGGATGCTGGATGCAATTCTCCTGCTTTCAGTTGTAGGCACTCTTGACTCCATGGTGTGGTGGTTGACCTTCTTCAACTCCATGTTCTCTGAGTGGGGTAAGTCCAATAAACCAGTGTAGGAGCTGAAGTCTGTTGAGGTTCGGGGCCTGGCTATCATATGGTCAGTCCAGAGATTCAGATCCCCTGGGTATATATTAATCCCCATCACCAACTACAATTCTGGTAAAGTAACAGGAAAGACTTGTGAAAAGTGATCACATCTGAGTCCCGCTCCATCACACAGAAACACAAACTCCAAAGAAGGGCCAACTGACGTGGCACTGAACTCCATCTGCCATGACCATAAAACCTGTGGGTCTCTGTAGCCCTCAGAAGAACAAATACCTGGGGTTCTATCTACTTTATCTGTCTCTAAGACTCCGCTGAGTTGTGCATAAGGGCAACCCCTCTGATAAACTCCCAGCTCTTTTTTGGACTCATAGCCATATAAACTCATTTGCCCTTTCCATTTGCCCATTGATTTAGGTCAAAAAGCATTTTTAACTCCTGTTATTATATGTAGACAGAGATATTCTGCTGGTCCGAGTTGAACCTTTTATTCAAGGTCATTTTCTAGTTACATCATCAGCTGGTACTTGGTATTAATCCCTCGGCACCAGGGAGGCTTATCCCTGGGATTCATGTCCCATGCTGGGGGGAAGGCAACAAATTTACATGTTGAGTTTGGCTTCAAGACTGGCCATATTTGCGTAACACGGAAGCTCTCAGGAGGTAACTTTTAGGCACATTGCTGCTCTAGCCCTTGTCCTTATTTCAGGTGCACAGGCTCACAAGCATAGTCATTAGTATCAGGGGCTCATTGTTGGACCTTCATTCTTATTTGTCTTTGTTGTTGCACTTGGGGGATTGTTGCTATTCCTTTAGGGACTGTGATAGAGCTTCTCTGGCTAGGAACTCAGCAGTCCCTCAGTTGTTTTTAATTGTTTCCACTATGAAAATATCCAAACATTTTTATGTACCTTGGATATATGCCCTGTAAAACTCCCTGTCAACCATGTGTCCCCTGTCAATAACATCCCACACCAGTATTCCTCCCCTGCCATTGTTGAACCTCTCTGTGATCCAAAACTTCCTGAAAAGTGAAGCCCAATATATTGCCAGGTTCCCTTAATAGTAAAATGGAATATAGCGATGAGTTTAAAGGTTAGATATACAGTACATATTAATTTGGAAAAATTCAACATCCTATCTTTTCCTTTTCTTTTTTCTAATTATTAAGCTTATCTTCACAAGAGTTTTAGATCACAGTAATTCATATACACAATATACAGTAATCCCACACATCCAACATAATATCTTTTCCCTTCCACAGCAGTAATCTTTTAACATATTCATACCATATTTACTAAAACTGATGTACAGATATGAGACAATAGCTTTCAAATAAGGTAACATTTGTGTTTACATTGTGGTTTATTTTTTAGACTATACAATTTTCTATATTTTTAGTTATCTTATGGTTTACATTATGATTTATATTTAGCCTATCAGCCCCTATATATTTTTTGTGTAATTTTAAATGTCTTATATTCATCCTTGAGAAAACACTGTTGATGATATAATAAGGAAGGGTTACTGTTTTAGGGTATTGGATGGTGGACATCTGGCACAAGGTGCACCAGGGGCAGGCTTCTAGAGAGTGTGTGAGTGCTCATTTCTTGGCTTTTTAAAACTGTGAACAGTTTGTTAGGAAACACAGTACCTTTGTTTTCTCTTCATTCCCAGAATGTACTTTAGGATTTACCATACAGTATTGCTGAATAAACATTGTTGAATGACTAGGAAACCAGATGGTTGTGTGGGTTGAACAGATATTGCTAATTATGGGGGAGAAAGGAGAAGCAGTGAAACAAGAGGAAATTCACTTGTGAGTGGGTGTCTCCATTCATGACAGCCAAATCCAGAGGAGAAAAATTGGGAAATAAGATAGTTTAGTGTATTCAGAATCTTACTCCAGAAGCAACAAGAGGGAAATCAGTATGGGAAACCTGACAAGACTAGAGCCCACACCTTAATAAGGGTGACCTCCTCCTGGGAGGTAGGTGTCCACAGGGGTAAGAGATGAACATGGAGCTCCAAAGCTGTCACAAGGGACTAAACTGGTGCAAATTTGCATTGCGTTTTCCTTTCTTATCTCCAGAGAAATAATTATCTCAGGGAGATTGATACAGAAGAATACTTCATTAATGTGGTTCATGGGAATGGAATCCCTAATTGCTCAGATACTCTATGTGCTTCTCCTTCACTGTATCAAAGAAAACACAATTTGTCTTCTACAGACCTTATGACTCATTCCATCTCACTTCACTTCTTGGGAACAGAGTTTCCAACTTAATTCATCTGTCAAGGAAGAACCTGCATTGGTGAACTTAGACCCTGACTTGATAATTTCAGGTACTTCACAGGTACTGGGGGAATATATTTTTGACTCCATGGACACCTTTTATTGGTAGAAGCTTTAAGGAAATCAGCAGATTATGACCACAGAGAAAACTTAAAACACAAAGTTCTGTCTTATTAAAAAGCCTGAGTGAAAATAGCAGATAAACTAAAATAGATTTTTTTTTCCCAATCTGCTTCCTCTGATCTCTTACTCTTGGGTCTTCCCTCTCTCAGAAGCATTGTTTCCTTGTTTCACTCATTCTTCTTTCTCTATACTTGTAGAAATTATCTGTTTACCTGTGTTTATTCATTTTTTTTCTTTTAGTCATTCAATATATGTGGCTCTGGAATTCTGGTGAAGTGGATCAGAAATTACAGACTCATCCTGGGGAGGTTAGTAAAGGCATCAAAAGGGAGATTTTAATTGCAATAAGGCTTGAAGGAGGATTTAGAGTAATTTCAGAAGGAGAAAAGGCTAGAAGTACATGAAGAAGAGATGACATGGACACAAATATGGAGTCAATAATTATATGGTGTGGTGAGGTTTTAAAAATAGTTCTTTTTAAAAAAGAAATCAACTTTATTGATACATATTAAAAAGCATACAATTCCTGTGACATGTAAAATTTGTTGTATTTGCCTTAATGACATAATTGTGCATTTATTACTCAGTCATTATTAGAGTATGTTCACTGAGATGTAAAGATTTTTCTTGTTTGTTTTTATAAATTCGCTATGAGATTTCTTTAGCAAAAATTATTATGGTCTTTTTTTAAGATACATAGATCACACTAAATTTTACATTTTAAAATATGGCATTCCCATATACCCCACTCCCTAAATTCCCCATCCTCCCACATTAACAACCTTTCATCAGTGTGGCACATTCCTTTTATTTAATGAATACATTTTGGATCATTGCTACAAAGCTTGGATTATTGTTTACATGTTAGTTTACACTCTCTTCCAGTCCATTCAGTGTGATATGGTAGGATATATAATATCCTGCATCTGTCCATGAGATATAGTTCAGGACAACACCAAGTCCCCAAAAAAGCCACCATATCACACCCTCTTCTTCCCTCTCCCTGCACTCAACAACTCCAGTGGTCACTGTCTCCATGATAGTAACACAATTTCTTCCATTGCTAGAGTCACAATAAGTCTATAGTAGAATACCACTAAGCCCACTCTAATTCTTATTTTATTCCTCTATCTTGAGGATCTTGGGATGGTGATGACCACTCCACCTCTAAATCAAGAGGGGCCTTAGATCCCACATGTTTGATGGATGGAATTCTGCTTGCAGTTGTGGACTCTCTCTGTTCCCTGGTGTGGTGGTTGACCAACATTTTGTTTGCTTTCAGATTTGGAGTTTAAAAATATAGCTGTTGTAAACGTTCATGTGTGGACTTTTGTGTGGACTCTCATTTTCATATCATATATATATATATATATGATATGATGTGTATATATATACCTAAAAGCAAAACTGCTGGTTTGTATGGTAAGACAATGTTTAGTTTTAAAAGAAACTGTCTTCTGGATGAACCATTTTGTGTTCTCACTAGCAGTGAATGAGAGATGTATTGCTCCATATACTCAACAGCAATTGGTATTCTCAGTTTTTAGGTTTTTATCTCTTCTAATAAACATGTGGTCATATATTATTGTGTTCATAGTCTTCCAAGTCCCTAATGACAGATGATGCTTAATTTTTAAAAGAGTTTTAATGAGTTTATTTATTCATTTATTTATTTAAATTTTAAAAATTTTAAAACAGGTTTAGATGACATAAATGTTACATAAAATATAGAGGGGACCCATATGCCCCACCCCTTCACCCTCCCACTCTTTCCCATAGTAACAACAACTTTCATTAGTATAGTACATTTGCTACAATTGATGAATGCATATAGAAACAATGCTGCTAACCATGAATTATAGTTTATATTATAGTTAAGAGCCTGTCCTGCACAATTTTAGGTAATGATAAAACATATAATGGCCTGTATCCGTCATTGCAATGTCATGCAGAACAATCCCAATGTCCTGAAAATGCCCTGATATTACACCTATTCTGCCTGCTCCCTCCTCTCAGAATCTCTGGTGGCCATGGCCTTTATATCAATGATAAACATTCTTCCATTGCTAGAATAGTAAGTCTATAATATAAAAATAATGTCTACTTTAGTCCATTGTTCATTCCCCAATCTTCAGGATTTTGTGATGGTGATGCCCACTGTTTCTAATTGAGAGGGGCCTTAGATCCCTTGGGATATATGGGTGGAACTAGCTTGCTTAGAGGTGCAGACATTCTTTGCTCCTTGGGATAGGTGTTGTCCATTACCATCTCCTTATTAGTTGTTCTACATAGGTCCAATGAACTGGAGAGTAAGTGTTGAAACTCTGCTTAGATTAAGGGTTCAACTGGCACATGAACAGACCAAAAACATAATGCTCTGGCTCATGTATTTAACAAGGATAGTGCCAACACATGGCTTTATGTAAATAACATTTAGAGAAGAGCCACATGTTGGGAATCTACAAATGAGGCTAACTCTTTTACACTGGGGAGCATAAATTCCAAAGTAAGGTCTACTGACAGGGTGCCAAATTCCTGAGATTCCCTGCACTATTTACAGTGTCTAGATATCTCTAGAACCATCAGGATCCCTACTGTTTGAGGCACTGTTTACTGTAACAGATAGTGAGATTCTGCTGAGATGAGCATAAGCATAACCTCTGGAATGACCACCAAACTCACTTTAAAATTTCTTAATCATAAAATTTCATCTGCACTGAATATTTCCCCTTTTAGGCCAAGGTCTTTTTCAGAGACATTGCTAGTTGGCATTTGGTCATAATACCTAGGTGCCAGTGAAGTTGAATTTCTTTTTATATATTGTATTTTGTATTTGTATTTTGAATTTCTTCCTAAGTTAGGATTCTGTTTATATCTTTTGCAGATTTTAAATTCAGCTTATGCTTTCTTATTTTGTGGTGTTAATATTAATTTCTACATTTGTATACAAATCTTTTATCAGATGTGTTTTGTAAGTATTTTTCCAAATCTGCATGTTTCCTTACAACCCCTTATCAATGTCTTTCACAGAGTAGATATTTTACATTTGAATAAAAACTGACTTATAAATTTTAATCTCTCATGAATCATGCTTCCATTACTATATAAAAAACTCTTTTCCAACCTATGGGACCTTAGATTTTCTTCACATTTTAGTCTAGCACTTTCACAATGCATTTTACTTTAAAATGGTATGATTCATTTTGATTTAATTTTTGTGGAATGAATTCAATCAGTGCCTAAGTTCCTTTTTTATTTGGCATGAGTGCATCCTATTGTTACCATATTCTATCTAAGTTCTTGGCTATGCTGCAGAAGTGAATTTCAAGAACACGCCAGGTGAGTTAGGCCAGTAATTAATTCAGGTAGGAAGGGAAGAGAAATGGGAGAAAATAACAGAGCAGGGCCCCAGCAGGTAGTGGGGAAGGGGCTGAAAAGGGATGAAGAGGGCTAATTTACAAGCTACAATTCCCCATTATAGATTATAAGTCCCGAGGGTAACTTGCATGGCCACATGGCAGAGGAAAAATGATGAAAGTGACATGCAGAAGGCAAGACGGGTCAATAGGCAAAAAGCTAGGCAAGAGCAAGCTCAAACCTCATGGTTTGCTTTTAAACTGCTAGTTATCCACCCCTTTGCTAATGGCAGGGGAGGGGGTTTCAGCTGTTTGCTCTTTGGATTGATTACCCTGCCCATCAATTCCTTAGTGAGGACCCAGTGATAAAGTTCCTAGGGAAGATCCAGGCTTTTCCATATTCTCAGGAAGGAAGCTTTGTTCTGGGTAGCAAATCCCAGGGTGAGATTCCTCCAGCAGCCATCATTAGGGGGTTTTGATGTCCATGTCGACTCTGTCCGGTTCTAGATCCATCTATTCCCTATCTTACTAGCCTGCTTCACTTTTGTTCCAACACCTCTTCTTGAAAAGATCATACTTTCTACACTGAATTACCCCTGTCCTCTGTGAAACATCAGTGGAACACATTTGTGTGGGGTCATTTGTCCATTTCACCAAAAAGATTTTTTAAATTATTGTGTTTTTATAATAACTGTTACAACCAAATAACATGGTTCCTACTACTTTGTTCTTCTTTTCTATTTTGTCACAGGGTACAAAAACATGGTCATAATGTTTGTTGCTTAAAATAAAGTCTGAGAGAATTTATCATGGAAATTATTGCCTTGGCAAAGTGTATTCTATTATGACCAAGGGTTTCTAGCCATCACAACTATCAAGGAGAAGCAGGAACATATCTTTTCCCTATTTTCAGAAAAGGGTACTAGATCTCTATAAAATCCATAAAAATATTAACTTAATGTAATTACAATACAAACAGTACCATTTATTATATTTTTCTGATTATGGCTTGAGGCTAAATTGCATTGTATTGAATATCTCCTCAGGAAATTCATCATCCACATGGAAACAGAAAACCAAACATATGCTTTAGAATTCATCCTCCTGGGGCTCTCAGAAAATACAGAGGTGCAGTCCCTCCTCTTTGGAATGTTCCTGTCCATGTACCTGGTTACATTCATTGGCAGCCTGCTCATCATCCTGGCCATCATCTTGGACTCCCATCTCCACACACCCATGTACTTCTTCCTCTCCAACCTGTCTTTTACTGATATCTGTTTCACCTCCACCACGAAACCAAAGATGCTGCTGAACATTCAGACAGGCAACAAAATCATAACTTTTGAAAACCGTCTCACCCAGATGTATTTTTTTCATGCTTTTTGGACAATTAGATAACTCCTTCTTGACTGCAATGGCCTATGTCCGCTTCGTGGCCATCTGTCACCCCCTGCACTACACAGTCATCATGAACCCCTGGCTCTGTGGCCTCCTACTGCTGGTATCCTGGTTATTGAGTGTTTTGGACTCTCTTTTGCATGACTTAATGGTTTTGCAATTGTCTTCTTGTACAGAGATGGAAATGGCCCACTTTTTCTGTGAACTTAATCAGGTAGTCAGACATGCTTGTTCTGAAACCTTCCTCAATGACCTTGTGATGTATTTTGCAAGTGGACTTCTGGGGGTTATACCACTCACTGGGATCTTTTTCTCTTACTATAAAATTATATCCTCAATTTTGAGAATCTCAACAGCTCATGGTAAATATGAAGCATTTTCTAATTGTGGATCTCACCTCTCAGTAGTGACCTTGTTTTATGGTAGGTATTGGAGTGTATCTTAGCTCTGCTGCTACCAAAAACTCAAAGGCAAATGCAATAGCCTCAGTGATGTACACAGTGATTACTCCCATGTTGAACCCCTTTATTTACATTCTTAGAAACAAGGACATAAAGCAGGCCTTTAAAAAGCTGGGAAACATTCTGTCTATAAAAGGATACTTTGTCTCAAGTTTACAAACGTGCTCATGATTAACAGAGATCAAACACTAGAAGATTCTTTTTTTGAAAATGAAATATTTTGTTGTCTTTTTTTGAAGATACATAGATAACGCAAAATGTAACATTAAAAATATGAGGTTCCCATATATACCACTCCCCACCCCACCCCCACTCCTCTCACACCAACTTATGGTTGTGTGGATTATCATTTGCATTGTAGTTTGCAACTCCCCACTGTCCATTCAATGGCTTATGGCATGATATGTAATGTCCTTCATCTATCCGTACTATATCATTCAGGACAACTTCAAGTCCTAAAAATGCCTCCATATCACACATCTTCCCTCTCCCAGCACTCAGCAACTCCCACAGCCACTGTCTCCAGACAGAGTAGTGTGTCAAATCCTCAGCATTGTTGCAAGTATCTGTGAATCGTGTCTTTCAGGCAGTGAAGCTTGGTTGTCACTGTGGGCCCCAAGGGGTGGGTGAGAGAGGAATAGAATAGATGGAAGATGGGACAACCGGGGGCAGTGGAAGTGTTCCACAAGATTATGCAGTGATGGATATAGGCCTTGTTAAAGTTCACCAAAAAATTAAATGTAAACCATAGTACAACCAAATTTTTATAAAATTGTACAATCTAAAATATAAACCATAATGTAAACCATAGTGAAACCATGGTTTGTATCTATGTTTCAATATCTGTTCATCAGCTATAGCAAATATACGCACATTAAAAAGATATTTGCAGGGGGAAGAGAGAAAAGTGTTTGATGTTGGCATATCAGATTCCCTTATATTGTATATGTGACTTTATTGTGATCTAAAACTTTTTTGAAGACATTATAACTTTTTTTAAACAAAGGATGAAGACCCTGAGAAAAGAATGGGAGAGAGAGCTTTTCTACTGTACATACACAGCTACACCTATTACAGTGATGAAGGCAAAATGTAAAATATATTTTATGATATTTTGCATTTTAATACCCTGATTTATTTTTTACTTTTAGTTTTTCTTAAATATAGAATAAAAATATTCTATTTTTTATCTTTAAACCTATCACTAATATTTCATTTTCCTGTTAATTGAGTTTAGAAATATATTAGCATATAGTTTTGAAGAAGTTTTGGATCACAGTGTGTTTCAACAATTGCAGGGCAGGAGCACTGGTGTGGGATGTCATTGATGGGGGATGCATGGGCAGGGGGCAGTTCTCCAGGGCATTCATGCAGGGTATATAAATATATTTTGGATATTAATTTTCATATTAGGTAGAGTTTGACATGACAACTGAGGAAGTGCTGAGTTCCTATTCTGGGAAACTATGTTGCACTCCCCAGTTGAGGAGCAACTATCCCCCAAGTGCAAGAACAAAGACCAGTGAAGAAGGATGGTCCAATGATGGGCCCTTGATACTGATGACAATGCTTATGAGCCTGTGTGCTTGAAATTTCAACTAGGTCTAGAGATGCAAGGTGCCTAAGAGTAACCTCCTGAGAGCCTCCATGTTGCTCAAATGTGGCCACTCCGCAAGACAACTCAACATTACCTTCCCTCCAGCATGGGACATATCCCCTGGGTTGAGAATCCCTCGTGCTGAGAAATTACTACCAAGCACCAGCTGGTGATACAATTAGAAAAATAACTTGAATAAAAAGGGGAAATGGGAAAGACAAATTAGTTCATATGGCTAAGAGACTTCAAAATGAGTCAGGTGTTCAGATGAGTTGGACTTATGCATCTTTCAGCAGGATCTCAGAGACAGCCTAAGTAGGTACTACCCCAGGTAGTGGTTCTCCTGAGGACTACAGAGACACCTCATTCCTATGGTCATGGCAGATGATTCTGGAGTTCAGTGCCTTGCCAGAAGATACTACTTTGGAATTTGTACCCTGAAGTGTGATGGAGTTGGACTCAGATGTGATCTTTCTACATGTGCCTCTCTGTCACTTTTACTCAAACTTTTGTTGGTGCTGGGGTTGTTGTATGGTCAGGAGACTTGAATGAGCTTCAGGAGAGTTGCAACACCTGCTCTCAAATTCATTGGATTTGCCAGTGTCAGCTAACAGGGAGGTGAGGATGGTCAACCACCATACCAGGGAACCGAGAGAGTCTACAAGTGCAAGCAGGAGAATTCCACCCATCAGCCATGTGGGATCTAAGCCAACTTTCAATTTAGAGGTGGAGTGGACATCACCATCCCAGGGTACACAAGGTGGAGGAATAAAATATGGATTAGAGGAGATCTTAATCTAGGTACTTTGTAAGTGTATAGAGAGATAATCTTGCATTTGCCTAATAAAAACTTACATTTGTTTCATTTTGGTATATCATGGATTCCTATTTCTTTTGTATTATTTTACATCATGTGTTCCTTCATTGTATTCCTGGATTCAGGATTGAAGATAGAAACTGCTGCCTGGATTTTCAGCAGTAAAATATTTCATTCAGTTTATTCTGTATATATAAAATTATAGCAGGTGCTGGAGGGATGAAAGTGTATTGCAGTCACTCCCAGATGAAAGAAACTGCTTGTGTTTTATGGTGTTAGTGAAAAATAAGCTCTCCTAGCAAAGGCTCTGTACCACCTACCAGGGCTTGTTCATTCATTCCTGAAAGAGGTCACATCCTGAACTGGAGATGTCATCTGACTGCTTTATAGTAATCCACATTCTATCTCCAAGATGTGCCTTTCTCCTGCACCTTCAAAATCATAATTCAAGCGAGGTTGTAATCAACAACACATTCCCTGATTTTTCAAACAATGATGGTTTCAATAATTTCTATCATTCTTCCAGCGATGTAAGTTTGCCCTTTATAAAATATTTCCATATTGAAGGATATTTTCTGGAAATTTCTTTCAGCACTCCCTACAATAATAGTCCTCATTTATGGGTCATAAAAAGCAAATATGTGTTTTTCTGCCTTTCCTACTATATCTTATTCTTATATTAAACCCAGATATTAAGACATAATTTCAGACTTTTATGTAAGCTTGCTGTTTTCTTCTGGGTAGACTAAGGTGAAAGCTTCATTCATCAACTGATTTCCTTGCCATCACTACAAATGGCAAACCAGAGCGGCATTTTGGAAGTAATGATTTCTCTGAGCTAATGGTCGTATTTGAAGATGTAAATAATTGCTTACATATTTTATTCACTTCAAATTCTTTGACAAAGCTGTGAATTCATTTTCACTTGTAATTTATTGACACACAGGTGCAGTCTCTGATGTGAGTCATACACTTATCAGAACTGAAATTTTCAGGAAAAGATATTTCATTCATGCAGTTTTATAAAATGTCTATGTTTTGATTACACCTTAATCTGAAAATTAAAAATCCTCAGCTTGTCACTTTTTTCTGGAATTCTCTCCAGTGCAAGTAAGAGCCCCACCTTATTCCACATTAACTTGAATTAGGATTCTCAGTAAAATCATTTTTCACATAAACCAGTTTGTCAATACCTTTCCTACGTGCTTTCTTTAAATGTTACTGCAAACAATATATTGTGAATCATTTTTTCTAAGCTATACAAGAGCAATTATGTACATTTACCACATGGAAATAGTGTCAGTGTTCTTCTCACTCCCAACAATTTGATGTATCAGTTCCCAATTGCTACCCTGCAAGACTGCTATTTTGTAATCAGTTCTGGTACAAAATAGTTTACATGAAAGGCTTATTTTTGAGCAGAAATCTCTTTCCAAATAAAAGCTTTTCAGAATTTTTACTTTAGTCCATTGTACATTATAATAACTAGATATTATTATTCTATTATAGATGTGTTATTATACTAATTAAAGAATTTTATCATTGAAATAAAGGCATTGGCCACCAGAGGTTCTGAGCGGAGGGAAGGGAAGAATAAGGAGTAATATGGAGACATTTTGGAGACATAAGAATTCTCCTACATGACCTTTCAATGATGGAAACAAGGCCATTATACATTTTGTCACAGCCTATAAAATTGTCTGAGACTGAGGGTAAACTATAATCTACAGTGTAGTCCATGGTTAGTAGCAATGCTTCAATATGTGTCCTTCAATGGTAACAAATGTACAACTCTAATGAAACAAGTTGTTAATGTGGTAAAGTGTGGGATCTTGAGGGGCTGGAGCATATGGGAATCTCCTGTATTTTTAATGTAACATTTATGTAATCTAAAGCTTCTTTAAAAATAAAAACATTAAGAAAATTTTGAAAAAGAATCTTGAGAAAAAACGTGGTAGTCATGAACACTCATGTTACTGAAGAAACTAGAGTTATGTCTTTCAATATTTGGAAGTATGGAAAAGAGTGAAAAACAGTCCAGCTAAGAAAGGTGATACTTCTGTTATAATCAGGAACACTGTATAATCAAGAAGACTCCACTGGAATTATTGACCACACAAATATGCCCCCTTTCTGCAGTCAGGGAGAAGGAGTCTCATGTCTTCAGTATTGATTAAATAGGCACCACCACCTGCAGTTTCCCCATCTGGAGGACAGGAATACAAACCAGAAAGAGGGAGAAAAGACTGCTAAGAATCACCTACCCTACTGAAGTCACACCATAAGAAGACTCAGTTGTGGATGCCAAACTTACTTACACTTTGATTGTATTTATGAAGAGAGGGTGATTGGTATCTTTCAAAATCCCCTAAGAAACTTCCTGTTTCCTTTCTAAATATTTAGCTGGTACACTGATTCATAAGGTAACATTTTTATTAAGCAAATATCATATGTGAGTGATGGAGACCTTTTCAACTTTATTATATTCTCCTCGAACTTATGTTATTACAAAGATCTTTTCTTATTTCCCCATTCCTGCATCTTCTCTTTTCCTTTAAAATAAAAAAGTATTCCTGGTTTTGTCAGTAGAATTTTATTCTTCTCCAGGATCCTAAAATATGTGAAAACAATGATTCACTATAAACTGAGGGTAAAATTTGTTCTCATGTAAAACAAAGTTTATTCCTTAAGAGTCTATAAATGGCTATAAGGGGAAAAAAGCATCCTATTGTCTTTTATCAGTGAAACTTAAGTACAGTTAGGTTTTTTTAAAAAGGGAAACCTTGCAGAGAGTTCCTAAAATATAGATTTCATCGAAAGACACTTCCATAATTTCAGTGAGAGATAAACACCAAGTTACAGAGGGAAAAACTGTTTTTTTTTCCTGGATAAGTGGGGGATTTATTTGCTGTCTGAAAACCATGAAATATATGTTACATAGAAGGAGGGCAAGATACATTTTGAGTGATCTGTGTTCTGTTTAATTGAATGTTTTATGAGTAGAATAAATACTTTGGGACCCTAACATGAGAAATTTAGAAAAGATGAATACTGCCAATTGAAGATTTACTGTCCAGAATGGGGAAGTGAGAATAAACACACTCAGGTCCAAGGAACATCATTTAAACCAAGAGAAAGTAGAAAACTGTAACAGAATGCTTATCTATTATAATGCATTGTAATAAGGCAGCCCATGCCTAAGTGAGTATATTTCAAACATAGGAGCAATTATTCCTCCCTCCACTGCCAAGAACTGAGTTTGCAAGAGAAGCAAATTCTCGAGTAACAGTATTGAATGAGAAGGTCCTGGATTTCACATTCTAATGTCTTTCTCCAATGTCACACTTCCCATTTCGCCTCATTTCCAGATCATCCCTCTCAGAAGAATTGGAAGCACCTGCATATTAATAGCTCTGAGTTACATCATCCTAAGTGTGGTTATATATATATATATATATTTTTCGTTTCCTGAATGAAAATATTTTGTATTTATTTATTATCCAAGAAGGAAAACCTCAGTGGAACATTAAATCACTGAAATCAACCTGTAGATCTGTTTCACTGTGCAAAGAAAATATGAAAGGGAATGTTTTACTGGCAGTAAATGGAGGGACATGGATAAAATGTCAAGTGTAGTAGGTCCACAGATATAAATTTGGTTTATTTTCCATTTCTGTTTCAGGATTAGTGGGTCTTTGATTCCCATGGTAGATAAATTTCTCCCATTCCTACTTGGAAATTTTACATTTTCATCATTGTACATTTTAGCTTCAGAGGTTCTATTTATTTAATTATTGAAATATACCATTTAATATAATTGCAATTATTCTTTTTAATCTTCTAAAACTCATTAAAAAGTGTTGTTTCATATTCTCTGAATATTTTCAAAATCTGAAAAACTTAAAAGCTTTTATTTCTATTGTCTGTCTTTTTTTCTGTCTTTTAGTCATGATAACTTGCTTTCTTAGGGTCTGTATAGATATTTTTAATTTTTGAAAAGATACTTAGATTACACAAATATCATATGAAAAAGATAGGGGATTCTAATATGCCCCACTCCCCACACTTCCCACATTTTCCCACATGAACAACATCTTTCATTAGTGAGATACATTCATTGCAATTGATGAACAAACTGTGGAGCATTGCCACTAAGCATGGACAAATGTTTACATTGTAGTTTACACTCTCTTCGACATAATTCCATAGGTTATGGCAAGATATATAATGGTTTGCACCTGTTATTGCAATGTCTTTTAGGACAATTCCCAATTCCAAAAAATGCCCCTGTCTTATAACACTTTTTACTGTTTCCTACCCTCAGAACCTCCAGTGACCACTACCTTCAGATTCCCTACATGTGGCTTTTCTGTCCTTTCATTTGTACTTGTAATTAGTACTAGAGTTTGTAGGTTTATGTACAAGTGACTTAAGTTTGGGGGCTGCCCATGTGCCAGCTGGGCCCTGAACCTCAATAGATTTGCAACACTTACTCTCCAGTTCATTGCTTTCACCCAAGACAACAGGCAAGGGGGTGATGATGGACAACTACATACCAAGTAACAGAGAAAGCCTAAAACTGCAAGCAACATAGTCCCATCCATCAGCTCTAAAGGATCACAGCCCCTCTCTATTAGATGTGGAGTAGACATCACCATCCCAGAATCCTCTGGTTTGGGGAATGAAATTTGGACTAAAGTAGACTTACTGGTATCTTACTATGGACTTATTGTGATTCTAGCAATGTAAGAATTTATCCATTGATATACTGAGTTTTAAAATTCTGCTGTTTAATTTGAGGACATATTTGTGTGAATTCTTGGAGGTCTCAGTGGAAAAGAGAGGATTCACGTTTTACATTATTTGGAAATTAGCAAGCTAAAACAATTTAATGTTAAGTTGTGCACCTTGAGCCTTTAAGGTCACAAAGCTTCTGTGATTTCAGACTGCATGCTGGATCCTCATTCAGAGAGCTTTGGCACTTGTAGCACCATGGTCAGGAGAAGTGTGTCTCTTCATACACATACTTGATTAATGTATTTTACTTTGTTAACCTTTACAATGCAACTATAATTCTAAGGATCCATCTTTTATACAGGAATCTCTTACCAGAGTTCCCACTTAGGATAATTTTCTAATTCATTTTCATATAGAACTTATTTAGTAATATGGAATCTCAAATTCCTTAATGTGGACAGTCTCTCAAAACTGCAGCTGGCATTTGAAATCCACTACACATCACAGTCCATTTTATTATTTATTTTGTGGCTAAACTAATTCATTCTGTTAGGCCAGATTTGGGATGAATTTGAAATATTCAGGGAAATTTGTAGGTGTGAATCCTCATATTTTAAAAAATAACACATCAAATACCTATCTACAGGGAAGCAGACTTGGCCCAGTGGATAGGGCATCTGTCTACCACATGGGAGGTCCCCATGGGAGGTCTGCGGTTCAAATCAGGGCCTCCTTGACCTGTGTCCAGTTGGCCACGCACAGTGCTATTGCATGCAAGGGGTACCATTCCACGCAGGGGTGTCCCTGCATAGGGGAGCCCCATGCGCAAGGAGTGCACCCCATAAAGAGAGCCACCCAGTGTGAAAGAAAGTTCAGCCCACCCAGGAATGGCACCGCACACACGGAGAGCTCACGCAGCAAGATGACACAACAAAAAAGAAACACAGATTCCCATGCTGCTGACAACAACAGAAGCGGACAAAGAACATGCTGCAAATAGACACAGAGAACAGACAACTGAGGGGTGGGGGCAGGGAGGAAGGGGAGAGAAAATTTTTTAAAAAAGCCTAACTACAGATTTGTGGGAAATAGAAAAAGAAGGGCAAATTGTACCTAAATCTAGAAGAAGGAGAAAAACAATATAGATTTCAGTGAAGAGAAATGAACTAGAGTATAGAAAAAACAATTGTGTGAACCAATGAAATTGTTTCTTGGAAAAGATCAATAAAATAGAAAAGGTTTATTTAGATTGAAAAAGAAACAAGAAAGAGGATGTAAATTACCAAAATAAAAAATGTAATCAGGGATGTTGCTAAATATTGCTGACATTAAAGGGATTATGAATTAAATCTATGAATAATTGTCTACCGAAATCTAGAAAATAGAAGAAATGGACCAATTCCTAAAAACATGCAATTTATCTAAATTGACTGAAAAGAAATAGATCTCAACAAAAACATAATGAGTAAAGAAATTCAATTAGTTATCAAAAACTTTTCAAAACTAGAAGTCTAGGATCAGACATATTCCAAAATGAAATCTATGAAATATTCAAAGAAGAATTAATGACAATATTTTTCATAACCTTCCAACTTGAAGTCAAGATACATATAGCTTCCAAATTCATTCTATGAGACTAAAGTTATTTTGATGCCAAAACTACATAAAGCATATCAAAGAAAGTAAAGCAAGGAGCAATTTCTCTCATAAATATAGATGCAAAGCACTTAACAAATACTAGCATGTCAAATCCAAGAGAATATTACAAGAATTACCCACTAAGACAAAATGGGATTTAAAATGAATGTTCAACTTAAGAAAATCAATGTAATATACCCATTAACCTAATGAAAAGGAAATCACATGAAAATCTAAATTGATGCAGAGAATGTGAATGATAAATTCCAACACATTTTCATGATAAAAATACTTAGAAAAAAAAGAATATAAATAACTCCCTAAACAGAATAAACAAAATATATAAGAAAACAGAGGTAATCTTATCCTCAATCCTGAAAGTGTGGAAGTTATCTCTTTGAGATCTGGAACAAAACAAGGATGACTGCTGTCAATATTGCTATTCAGCATTATACTGGAAGTTAAGAAATTAGGCCATAAAACTAAATAAAGTCTACCCAATTTAGAAAGAAAAAGTAAAATCATCTGTTTTAAGAACTGTGGTGATCCTTATCTATATCATGACAAGCTGCCCCAAGAAAACCCTAGAGATCATAAATGAATTCAACCAAATGAAACCTATCAGGTTTACATGAAAAAAAAAGTTTTATATTATACAACAGAAAGAACATTCTTAAATGGACAATAAAAAAATCCACTCACCATACCATCTAAAAGAAGAAAATGCATAGGAATAACTTTAACTAAAAAGGATGCACAATGAAAACTTCAAAAAAAAAGTTGAATGAAATAATAAAAGAACTAAGTAAATGGCAAGGTAGTCTGTGTTCATGAATAGGGAGAATTAATATTGTTAAGATGTCAGTACTACCCAAAGTTATCTACAGCTTCGATGTAATTCCCATCTAAGTCCTAAGAGCCTTTTTAGCAGAAATGGAAAAGCTGATCCTGATATATGGAAATATACTCCAGGAGGATTCCAGTACCATCTTATTATGTTGCATTTACTTATTTGCTTATCTCATGCCTTCTAAAGTCTGTGAGCTGTTTGAGCAGAAGCAAAATATCTCACTCTTCTATTCATTCCCAGAATATAACTTACTATTTACCATACAGTATTGTTGAATAAATATTTGTCAAATGATTAAGAAATAAATGATTGAGTGATTTGCACATATATTGCTAAGTTTTGGGGAGAATGGAGAAGAAGTGAGAGAAAGGAAATCTTGTTGAGAGAGGGAAGTCCCATGACTCCAAAGGAGACAGATTGGAAACAAGATATTTTAGGGTACCCAGAATCTTTTTTACTATCAGTGATAGAGAAACCATTTTGGGAAACCTTGTAATATTAGAGTTCACATCTATAGAAAGGTGACTTCCTACAGGGAAGGAAAGTGTTCAGTGGGATAAGAGATGGACATGATTCTCCTTATCTGTCTTCTGAGGTTCAAAACTGGCACGAGTTTGCTTTGTGGTTTTCTTTCTTACCTCCAGAGAAGTATGTATCTTATCAAGAAGAGAGACAAAAGAATAATTCATTAATGAGTTTCATGGGAATGAAATCCCTAAAGGTCTCTGTGGCAGGTTGATACTATTTATGAATTCCAAGAAGAGATTTCAATTATGTTTGTAAACTGGTCTGTTCCTCTGTATATGATACCCTTTGATTGATTTAAATTCATTTTTTTTACATTTACTTAATTAAATCAAGATTAGAGCTTTGATTTGATCATATCACTGGCGGTACTCGTGTTTGAGTCCCTGCCCCCTTGGTGTCCTATATAAATGAACACTCACTCATGAAGATACAGTGGAGAAGACACACAGTGGAACATAATTTCATAGATAGAGATTTTTGTTTCACTGCTTTTTCTTTTTCTAAAATTTTGGGAAGAATCCGGTTCAACACATGACATTTAGTCATCAAACAATATGAAGAATTAAATATGAATTTGGGAATGAAGAATTGAGCGACACATTGTTTCTTTTGTAAAAGATTATATCTAAACAATTTAAGAGACATAGAAATGAGTACATGCAATATCCTGAGCTGGCTCTGAATTCCTAGTGAAGAGGGTCTAGAACTTTGGACTCATCCTGTGTTGTGTGAGTTAATGAAGGCATCATATGGGACCTCATGATTGAACTGAGCCTTGAAGGAGGCATTGGAATAATTCCATGAGGATGTGGAGGTAGAAGCACAACAAAAAGAGATAAGAGGGACACAAATGTGCGTTCAGTATAACCATAGGATGTGGTGCAGTTTTAGAAATAATTCTGAATATCTGATGAACAATGATGGGCATTCATGAAAAGTTGAAAATGAGCCTTGTAAAAGAGAGTCTTGTATTCTGTCCACAAATTGGATCTTTATGTTTGAGGTTATTGGAGTCTGTGTATGGTTTAGAGAGAGTGATTTTCATGAAAACCCTTGCCAAGTAGAAAGATTTCTCTGGGTTAATATGACTCTATCTGTTGTACAAACTTTGGAAAGATGATGAGGGATGAAAATAGAAGAGTGGATGCATGGAAGGAGGTGTGGTGAGTTAGCATATGTGGGGTTGAATCATAAAGTTTTCACTATTAATGCTTGTCATAATGTCAATCATTTCATGTTTATCATTTTATTTAGTTATTCCAATTACTCTGTGAAATCGGAGTAATTTTCCAATGCATATAATTGTGTCGGTATTGAATCTTGGAGTTTTATGATCCCAGGAATTTGCATTTCACTAAAAATTTTACTTCTTAATAAACTTAATATTTAGAACAGTTTTAGAGTTGCAGAAATCCTGTAAGGATGTTATAGATAGTTTCCAAGAACCTCTTACCCCCTTTCCCCTGTTTGTACCACCTGCCATCCAAAATAACACCTTTTATTTATTTGTCATAACTTCTTAGTCACTTTGTGATTGTGGCAGCTTCTCAGACTCTTCTTGGTTTTGATAACCTGGATACTTTCGAGGAGTGTAAGTAAGATATATTGTAAAGTTTCCCTCAGTTTGAATTTTCTGATGTTCTTCTCATGATTAGACTGAGCTTATGGGTTTTTGGAAGAATGCACCAGAAATAAAGTATCATTTTCTTACCATCATAACCAGGGTGCATCCTATCAACATGACTTATCATTGTTGATATTGACTTCTTTCAGCAGTGTTTTGTGGTTCCCCAGCATAAAGTTCCTCATATCTCTAACCTTCCTTATATCACCTTTGTGAAGAAGTCACTAAGTGAAACCCATACTTCAAGAGTGGGATTTTTCTCCATGGCCTTGAAAAAGTAATATCTACATAAATTATTGATTTTTTTCCTGCAAGAGAGATTTGTCTCTTCTTATTTATTTAATCAATTATTTATTAATATCAGGATGAACTCATGAAATTTATATGATACTTTTAGTAGTGATACAATATTACTTTTCTTGTTTAATTTGTTCCACTTTTGGCCATGGGGGTAAAATGTCAGCTGTACTCTTTATCTGTAGTATAACCCCATCATTGAGAGTTTTATTTTAGCACATATTTACTCTATGGTACTATAAATTGTGCCAGTCATTTCTTGCATGTTTCTCTCCTAGAGTCAACAATTTCTCCAAGAAGACACTTATTGGATAATGGTGATAAATTCCATGTTCTGAGTTCCATGGTACTGTGCCTTCTAAGGCCTCTCTGAAGAGAGTGTGAGGAAACATATGTGTGTATATACATGTTTATAAATATGCCTACATACAACACTCTATATTTACTGATACATGAGTTAATAAATCTAAACTATTAACATATAGAACATTCTAGTCTCCTCCCTTGCTTATCTATAATCACCTATTTCACAGTGTGAAAGATATTCCCTCATCTGTCAACTATCTATGAAACTTGATTCCAGTGCAAATGCATAGAAGTATTAGAATTGTTAATCCATACATGGTGGGTTGGTACATTGTTAATTATAGAACTGTACTTTCATAGTTTCTTTTGGCTTTATTTTACAGAGTCCATTCATATCCAATATTACTTCTTTTTTTAAAGTTTAAAACATATCATTGAAAATGTCTTTAAAGATAATTAATTATGAAAATAATACACATTTATAGGGAATGAGTAGATTTTTTTCCAAAATGTTACACTGAAAAAATATAAGAAGTTCCTTTACAGCCCACTCCCCACACCCAATTACTTCATTTTTAATTGTATTGATACATAGATCACAAATTACATCAAAAAAATAAGAGGTTCCCATAAACCCCCTACCCCACTTTTCCCACATCAACAACCTCATTCATCATTGTGGTTCATTTGTTGCATTTGGTGAATACATTTTGGAGCGCTGCTGCACCACGTGGATTATAGTTTACATTTTAGTTTATACTCTCCCCCAGTCCATTCAGTAGGTTATGGCAGGATATATAATGTCCAGCATCTGTCCTTGCAATATCATTTAGGACAACTCCAAGTCCCAAAATTGTCCCCACATCACCTCTTTTCTTCCCTCTCCCTGCCCTCAGCAACTACTGTGGCCACTTACTCCACATCAATGCTCAATTTCTTCCATTGCCAGTCACAACAATGTGTGCGTAAGTGGCTCTCTGAATCTTGAAGTTTCAGAATCAGCAAGGCCAACTCTTTCTTCATCATCTCTGAACACTCTATTCTTAAAAAACTTTTTATATTTTATGGAAGTATATCATTCATACATTAGCAAGCACACTAAAGATTGTGATCTTACAAAATATACATACATAACATCACACAGGTGTCTCATACATCACCCTTTCACCAACTCTTTGCATTGTGAAACATTTGTCACAAAATGTGCATGAACATCATCACAATATTACTACCAACTATAGTTCCTATCTTACATTTGGTGTATTTTTTCCCCAACCCATATTATTTTTTAAATATATTTTTATTACAAATATTGTGAACTTGCAAAACAATCATACAGATGTGTAAATTTCCCATACAATTCCACACCCTTGTTGAACATTTGTTACAGATTATGAGACAATATGACCAGACTATTACTATCAATCATGGTCCATTAGCATCCTTTTTTTTTTAGAGTCATGCAAACCTTTATCTTTCTTTTTTTTTTAAGATTTATTTATTTATTTATTTCTCTACCCTTCCCCAGCCCGACCCCAGTTGTCTGTTCTCTGTGTCTATTTGCTGTGTCTTCTTTGTCCGCTTCTGTTATTGTCAGCAGCACAGGAATCTGTGTTTCTTTTTGTTATGTCATCTTATTGTGTCAGCTCTCTGTGTGTGTGGCACTATTCCTGGGCAGGCTGCACTTTCTTTCATGCTGGGCAGCTCTCCTTCTGGGGTGCTCTCCTTGTGCATGGGGCTCCCCTACGTAGGAGACACCCCTGCATGGCAGGGCACCCCTTGTGTGCATCAGGACTGCACATGGGCCAGCTGCACATGGGTCAACGAGGCCCAGGCTTTGAACTGCGGACCTCCCATGTGGTAGATGGATGCCCTAACCACTGGGCCACGTCTTCTGCCCATAGCATACATTTAGCACACTTTTTCCATACACCTCCTTTATCAACACAGTACAGCTTGACATTTATGCAAGAATATTATAGTATTGCTGTTAACCACAGTCTACAGGTCACACTAATTGTAGTTTTCCATATATATACAATAGTGATATACATCTGCTCTAGTTCACAGAAGAACTTGCTTGTATTTGCACCCTTAACCACAATTCTCAACTGCCTCTGGGTTTACTGTGTATTTCAGTCCTTCAGGTATTCTTTTATTTTTTTTAAAGATTTATTTATTTATTTCTCCCCCCCCACCCTGCCCCAGTTGTCTGTTCTCTGTGTCTATCTCCTGTGTGCTCTTCTTTGTCCGCTTCTGTTGTTGTTAGTGGCACGGGAATCTGTGTTTCTTTTTGTTGCGTCATCTTGCTGTGTGCTGCCTGCCATTCCTGGGCAGGCTGAAATTTCTTTTGCACTGGACGGCTCTCCTTATGGGGCTCACTCCTTGTGCATGGAGCTCCCTTATGCGGGGACACCCCTGCGTGGCAGGGCACTCTTTGTGTGCATCAGCACTGCACATGGGCCAGCTCCACATGGGTCAAGGAGGCCTGGGGCTTGAACTGTGGACCTCCTATGTGGTAGATGGATGCCCTATCCACTGGGCCAAGTCTGCTTCCCTCTCAGTTATTCTTTAGCTTTCTTTCTATTGACATTTACTTCCCCAGACTAACTTTTTCAGGCACAATCCCATTTATAATCCAGTTACTACTCACTATAATGTGTTATTATCAACTCTATCCATCACTACACTTTTAAGTCCAGTTAATTAAAACTTCTACAGGAGGAGGCAGGGCAAGGTGGTGTCTGAGTGAGTACAACTGCTAAGAAGCAGCAAAGTGGTGTTGGAGTCTTGCCGGAGCAGGCTGTTTCAGGACCTTGCAAGGCAGGTGGTGTATGGACGTCTGTTTTTTAGAGACAGTGACAGAAGTAGTGCTTGCTAAAGGTAGAATTGCAGGTTACAAGCACAGAGGTTGAAAGCTGTGGGGAGGCGGGACCCTTCCACTTATGGCTGGTGGCCACAATGTTCCCTGAGAACTGTCAGTTGTGTGGTGGTGTCCCTGGCCACCATGATCCCCAGATACGTGGTCCCCAGGTCTGTGTCCCCTAAGCTCCATAGCCCGCATTCCACACACCTACATACTCTGAGTCTGCAGTGTCCTGGGCTTCCGTTTCCCAAGTCCAGCACTTCTGGAGGTCCGGGATTGCCCAAGCCCTCCAGTTTTGGACTGAATCCATGAGTGGGAGGGATTCTGTAGAAGGTGCAGCAAAGGGGCCAAGCGAGTGAAGGTTCAATTTTCTGGTTCTCCCTCCCTCCTTTTTCTGTGTATCTGTGCTTCGAGGAGCATACCAGCTGGCTTGGGGAGAGCCTTGGAAGAAATGAGTAGTGAATCTGCTGACAAAACCCAATTCACCTAAATACCCTGTGATATGAAACTTGGTCTGGGAGAAGGTGGAGTCGGAAAATCAACTAGCCCTCTCATAGCACACCTAAAAGAGAGGGACTGTAGGAGGTGCTTTCCAAGCTTCCAATAGCATACTTGGGGTTCCTGGTGAGCTGTGGGTGCTCTCTCTCTGGAAAACAAAAGTCACTGTTTTCTGTGCAGAGCTGGTTCAACAAGGACCCACTTGAATCTCCTACTGGACCTCTCAGGCAGCTTTCCTGCTGCCCTGGGTGACAGGGAAGTAAGGAGGGGAAAAGGAGAGAATGTCAAATCCCTAAGCATTTTATTTAACTGCAAAGAGATACCTTGCTTGAAACTTTGTCTGGCATTTTATTGGGTTGTCTTCTTGTTTTCTTTGTCTTAATCCCCCAAGGTCCTTTTTCTCTTTCTTTTTCTTTTTTCTCTTTTTCTTTTTCTTGCTTACTTACCCCCTCCTTTTTGTCCCTTTTTTCCTTTTCTTTCTTTCATCTCCTTTTTTAAATTTTTTAAAATATTAGGTGCTGCAGGGAGTGCATCACATTTGCTGTATTTCCTCATCCTCCATTCCACTTTTGTGTGTATATTGATTTTGGTCACCAACACTATCCCCTTTCCTCTACATTTTTCTATCCTCCATCATTTATTGTTTCTCTTACATTACACATCTCTTTGTTTGCCCCCCTATTTTTCTGAATTTATTTCTAATACCTTTGCTCTGTTTTCTGTCTTATATTTACTTTTTATATTACTGTCCTTTTTTTACTCTTTCCCTCTCTCCTGAACACACTGGCCTTTTAATTCACACTATATTCCTCCCCATATTTAGTTTACTGTCTCATTATACATACACTACTTTTCATACTGTTATAAGTATACATACCTTACATGAGTCAAATATCCTTTCTCCTAGATCACACATGGTTCCTCTTAATATTTATTATCAATGCTACTATTGTTCATTTTTCTTCTCTTACTCTTTTGGCTTTCCCTGACCTTAATATTTTCCTTCAAGTGAACTTAGCCAACAACAAGGAAATAGAATAAGAAGAACAAAGTGACAAAGAGAAGAATAAACACACATGCAAAAACAACTAATTAAGCACCAAACTAGACAAAGAAGATAAGCAACTGATTAAAACCATCAATATAAAATGATGACAAGACAGCAACAAAAATTTACAACCCAAAATAATAATCAGGAAAACATGCTCCAATCCAATGAACAAACTAAAATCAGGAAGAGTAACAGAACATCAAACAAGAAATTAAAGCTCTCAAAACATATATTAGGGACAAATTTGATGAGGTGGAGGAAGAGATTAAGAATATGAAGAAAACACTTAGAGAGAATACAGAAGAAATTGCAATCATACACAAAAAGATAAAAGATGTGATGGTGATGAACAGCACAATTCTAGAAATCAAAAATACACTCTCAGCAAATAACAGCAGACTCAAAGAGGCACAAAAAAGAATTAGTGGTGTGGAAGACAGTATATCTGAAATCAAACAGATAGTAGAAGTGATCGATAAAAAGAAAGAAAAATTCCAGCATGGATTTAGGGATCTGAATGACAATGGAAAACACACAAACATATACATTACAGGCATCCCAGAAGGAGAAGAGAAGGGAAAAGGGACAGAAGGGGTGTTGGAGGAAATAATGGCTGAAAACTTCCCAAATCTACTGAGGGAGATGGATGTACATGTCCAGGAAGCACAATGCACTCCAAACAGCATAAATTCCAACAGGCCTACCCAAGACATATACTTGTACAATTACATGCTAGGCCACAGAAAAAGTCTCAATGAATTCAGAAAGACTGAAATCATACAAAATAATTTCTCTGACCACAGTGGAATGAAGCTGGAAATCTTCAAGGGACAGAGACCAAGATTTGGCACCAAGATTTGGAAGTTAAACAGCACTCTTAGAAAAACAGTGGGTCAAGGAGGAAATGACAAAAGAAATTAATAACTACCTTAAAACTAATGAAAATTATAACACAACATATCCAAACTTATGGGATGCAGCAAAAGCAATACCGATAGGGAAATTTATAGCCATAAATTCATACATCAAAAAAGAAGAAAGAGCTAAAATTGAATAACTAATTGTACAATTGGAGGAATTAGTGAAAAAGCAACAAACTAAATACAAAGGAAGAAGAAAGAAAGAAATAACAAAGATCAGCACAGAACTAAATGAAATAGAAAAAAAGAAAGCACTTGAAAAAATGAGCAAAACCAAGAGCTGGTTTTTTGAGATCAATAAAATTGACAAACCGTTACCTAGACTAACAAAGAAAAAAAGAAGGAAGATGATGCAAATATGCAAAATAAGAAATGAGAAAGGAGATATCAACATTGACCCCACAGAAATAAAGACTATTATAAAAGGATACTTTGAAAAACTATATTCCAAGAAAAAGGACAATTTATAGGAAATGGACAATTTCCTAGAAACACATAAGCAGCTTACATTGATGAAAGAAGAAACTGATGATCTCAACAAACCAATCACAAGTAAAGAGATAGAATCAGTCATTAAAACCTCTCAACTAAGAAGAGCCCTGGGCCAGACAGCTTCACAGGTGAATTCTACCAAGCATTCCAGAAAAAACTAACACCAATCATGCTTAAACTCTTCCAAAAAATAAAAATACAAGGAACATTGCCTAACTCATTCTATGATGCCAACATTACTCTAATAGCAAAGCCAAAGACACCACAAGAAGGGAAAATTACAGACCAATCCCTCTAATGAACTTAGACATGAAAATCCTCAAAGAAATACTTGCTAATCATATTCAACAATACACTAAATAAATTATACACCATGCCCAAGTGAGATTCATTCCAGGTATGCAAGGATGGGTCAACATAGGAAAATCAATTAATGTAATACACCATATAAACAGACTGAAGGAAAAAGAATCACATGATCATATCTATAGATGCAGAAAAAGCATTTGACAAAATACAGCACACTTTCCTAATAAAAACAATGCAAAAGATCAGAATAGAGGGAAATTTTCTCAACATGATAAAGAGCATATATGAAAAACCCACAGCTAACATCATTTACAATGTTGAAAATCTAAAATCTTTCTCTCTAAGATCAAGAAAAAAAGAAGGATGCCCACTATCAGCCCTTCTATCTAACATTGTCTTAGAACTACTTGCTCAAGCGCTGAGGGAAGAACCAGACATAAGAGCCATCCAAATTGGAAAGAAAGAAGTGAAAATTTCACTATTTGCAGATGATATGATCGTATTCATAGAAAACCCTGGGAAGTCTACAAGAAATCTTCTAGAACTCATAAATGAGTTCAGTAAAGTCACAGGTTACTAAATCAATATGCAATAATCAATACCATTTCTGTATACCAATAATGATCAATCTGAGGATGAAATCAGAAATCAAATACCATTTCCAATAGTAAATTAAAAAAATAAAATACCTAGGAATAAATTTAAATAAAGATGTAAAGGACTTATACACAGAAAACTACAAACACTGCTCAAGGAAATCAAAGAAGACCTAAATAAATGGAAGAATATTCCCTGCCCATGGATAGGAAGACTAAATATCATTAAAGTGTCTATCCTACCAAAACTGATCTATGGATTCAATGCAATCCCAATAAAAATCCACGCAGCATTCTTTAATGAACTAGATAAACTTACTATGATATTTATTTGGAAAGGAAAGTGGTCCCAAATAGCCAAAGACATATTGAAAAAGAAAAATGAAATTGGAGGAATCACACTATCTGACTCCAAAACGTACTACAAAGCTACAGTTGTGAAAATGGCATCGTATTGACAGAAGGATAGACATACTGACCAATGGACTTGAAATGAGAGTTCTGATATAGATCCTCAAATAAACAGCCATATGGTATTCAACAAGGCCACCAAACCTCTCAACTGTGAGAGAATGGCCTCTTCAACAAATGGTGCCTGGAGAACTGGATATCCGTATTTAAAAGAATGAAAGAGGATTACCAATTCACACTTTTTACAAAAATCAACTCAAGATGGATGAAAGACCTAAATATAAGAGCCAAGACCATAAAGACTTTGGAAAGCAATGTAGGGAAGCATCTACAGGACCTTGTAATAGGAAACGGCTTCATGAACTTCACACCCAAAGCATGAGCAGCCAAAGAACAAATAGATAAATGGGCTTCCTCAAAATTAAAGCCTTCTGCACCTCAAAGGATTTTGTCAAGAAAGTGAAAAGAGAGTCTACACATTGGGAGAAAATATTTGGTAATCATATATTTTATGGGAGAAATATCCTGCATTTATAAAGAATTCCTATATCTTGAAAATAAAAAGACAAGCAACCCATTTAAAAAATGGGAAAAAGATTTGAACAGACGCTTCTCAAAAGAAGTTTTACAAATAGCTAAAAGGCACATGAAAAAATGCTCAAAATCACTAGCTACTAGGGAAATGCAAGTCAAAACACAATGAGATACCATATTACTCCCATAATTCTGGCAGCTATCAAAAAATCAGAGATCTACAGGTGCTGGAGAGAATGTGGAGGAATGAGAACTCTCATCCACTGCTGGTTGGAATGCAGAAGGACCCAGCCATTCTGGAGGACAGTTTGGTAGTTTCTCAAAAAACTAGGTGCAGATTTACCATATGAACCAGCAATTCCACTGCTGGGTATATACCCAGAAGATCTGAAAACAAGGACACAAGCTGATATACACACACCAATGTTCATAGCAGCACTATCCACTGTTGGCAAAAATTGGAATCAATCCAAATGCCATCAAGAGATGAATGGATATGTCTACATAAAATACCATGACTTTAAAATGCTGTTTGACCTAAAGTAAGGGGGAAATGGAAAGGAGAAATGAGTTTATATGGCTACGAGTTTCTAAAAAAGAGTCTGGAGGCTGGCAGAAGGTTTGCCCTCATGCACAACTGAGCAGAGTCAGAGAGACAGATAAAGCAGATACAACCCCCAGATATTGGTTCCTTTGAGGGCTAAAGAGACTCACGGGAGTTATGGTCATGGCCGATGGGGTTAACTACCAGGGCAGATGGCCCCTCTTTGGAAATGGTGTTTATGTGTGATGAATCTGGACTCAGATGGGATCTCCCTTCATAAGACTTTCATGCCAATGTGCTGGAGGTGCAGTTAATGTTGGGGTTTAAGATATATTTAGGGGATTTGAATCTCTGGACTGACAATGTGATAGCCGGATCCTGAGCCTCAGCAGACTCCAGCACCTGCAATCTGATTTATTGGACTTACCACACTCAGCTAAGATGGAGTTGAAGAGGGACAACCACCACACCATGGAGCCTAGAGTGATTGCGACTGGGAGTGGGAGGATTGCATCCAGCATCCAGGTGGAATCTGACCCTCCTCTTGACATAGAGGTGCAGTGGACACAACCAATCCAATGTCCACATAGAAGAGGTGGCATTGGAATGGGAAAAGTGGACATAGAGGATGAAGGGTATGGGGAAAGGCAGGAGGAGATGAGAGGTGGGGGCGTCTTTGGGACATGGAGCTGCCCTAGATGGTACTTCAGAGGCAATCACCGGACATTGTAAATCCTCACAGGGCCCGCTGGATGGAGTGGAGGAGAGTGTGGGCTATGATGTGAACCAATGTATATGAGGTGCAGAGGTGCCCAAAGATGTACTTGCCAGGTCCAATGGATGTGTCATGATGATGGGAACGAGTGTTGTTGGGGGGGGGAGAGGGGGTGGTGGGGGGATGGGGTTGAATGGGACCTCACATATATATTTTTAATGTAATATTATTACAAAGTCAATAAAAAATTAAAAAATTAAAAAAAAAGAGATGAATGGATAAATAAAATGTGTATACATACAATGGAATACTACTCAGCTATAAGAACAAATACACTACAAACACATTTGATAACATGGATGAATCTTGAGAACTTTATATTGAGTGAAGTAACCCAGGCATTGAAGGACAAATACTACATGACCTCTCTGATAAGAAATAAGTAAACAAAGCTGTTTCAGAGAGATAGAAACAGCTTCAGAGTGACTGGATGATATGCTTAAAGGAAGTTGGGGAGTAGAGAAAGGGTGCAAGCTGACACCTGCATGGGTGAAAGCTATGATAAGCTGAATATAAGTATTTGTACAGAGGAGGGATAAAATGGGGGCATAAGGATACCTCGGGGCAGGGCTTTGTGAGCATGAGGGGGGCTGGAGATGAAAGGATGGATCAGATGGCCCAATTTTTTGGGGGGACGGTGGGCAGAACATTTGAACATAGGAAACTGTCAGGTATGTGGTTGAAATTATAAATTAGAGAAAACTCTAGAAAATATAGTATGGAAGGTTACCTGTTTTAAGATGCTTAAGGGGGGGGGTCTGACACATGGAAAGCTTCTAGGGAGAGTGTCATAATGGGTTATACTATTGGGTGGAGACCCATACAATGAGGGTGAAAGTATACCCACATCCTGGGGAGAACTGATGTTCTCAAATAGAGGGAATTTTACCTCTTGAGAGAATTGGTGGCTCCCAGTGGGTTAGGGCAGTCGAGTACGTCAAGCTCTCAACATTGTTGCAAGTATCTCTGAATATGGTCCTTCATGTAATGAAGATTGAATGTCACAGTGGGCCCTGAGAGGATGGGGAAAAAGGTGTTGAATAGATGGAATCAGTGTAACTGTGGGTCAAAGGAAGTATTCCATAAGATCATGCAATGATGGATATAGGACATGTTAAATTACACCAAAAATGTATTAAAGTCTATAGGCTAAAATATAAATGATAATGTAAAACATAAGATAACTAAAAATTTAGAAAATTGTATAGTCTAAAATATAAACCATAATGGAAACTCAAATGGAATCATGTTTGAAAGCTATTGTTTCAATATCTGTACATGAACTGCAGCAAATAGAATATGAACATGTAGAAAGATCAATGTTTGTGAACGGACAAAGGGTTTGATGTTGGATATGTGGGAGTACCATATATTGTATATGTGAATTATTGTGATCTAAAACTTATGTGAAGATAAACTTAATAGTTGGAAGAAGAAAAGAAAAGAAAGTATGTAGACACTGAGGAAGAAATGGAAGAAATTGCCTTGCCACGGTACATGCAGGGCAACACCTACAGCAGTGATGAAAGGCAAAATGTTAAAACAAAACTTTCAATTTTTCATTTTTTGATACTCCAATTTATTTTTCCTTTTTTAAATTTTTCTAAATTAGTATATATTCTGTATCTAACCTTTAAACCCATCATTATACACCATTTTGCTATTTATGGAATCTGGCAATATATTAGGCTTCCTTTCTAAAGAAGTTTTGGAGTACAGAAGGGTTCAACTATGGCAGGGGAGGAATACTGGTGTGGTGTGTTATTGAAAGGGGGCACGTGATTGGGAGGGAGTTCTCCACGGTGTGTACACAGGGTACATGAAAATGTTTGGGTATTTTCATAGTGGTTTCAGTTAAAAATGACAACTGAGGGAGTGCTGAGTTCCAATCCAGGGGAGCTCTATCACATTCCCAAATGAACAGCAACAATACCCCAAGTGCAATGTCAAAAACCAATAAAGATGGGCGGCCCAGCAATGAGCCCTTGATACTGATGGCTACGATTATGAGCTTGTGTGCCTGAAATATGAACTAGGCGTAGAGCTGCAAGGTGCTGAAGAGTTACCTCCTGAGGACCTCCATGTTGCTCAAATGTGGTCACTAAGCCAAACAGCATGTAAATGCATTACCTTCCCCCCAGCATGGAACATGACTTCTGGGGATGAACCTCCCTGGTGCCAAGGCATTACTACTAAGCACCATTTGATGATGTAATTAGAAAAAGACCTTGAATAAAAGGGCCAACTCAGACCAGCAGAATATCTCAGCCTACATGTAATATCAAGTGTTTAAAACTGCTTTTTGTCTTGGACAAAAGGGGGAAATGGAAAGGACAAATGAGTTTGTCTGGCTATGATTCTCCAAAAACAGTTGGGAGGTCATCAATGGAGTAACGTTTATACACATCTCAGCAGGGTCCCAGAGACAGCCAAAGTAGATAGAAACCCAGGTACTGGTTCTCCTGAGGGCTGCAGAGACCCTATGTTCATGGCAGATGGCTCTGCAGTTCAGTGCCATGTCAGCTGGCCCTGCTTTGAGTTTGCATTCCTGAGTGAGATGGAGTTAGACTCAGATGTGATCTTTCTACACATGCCTCTTCTGTTACTTTTACCAGACCTGTAGTTGGCTTTGGGTTTCGGGTATACTCAGGAGGCCTGAATCTCTGGACTGTCCATGTGACAGCCAGGCCCTGAGCCTCAGCAGGCTTGCAACTCCTACCCTCTGGTTTATTGCTTTTATCCTGGCCAGCTAACAGGGAGGTGAAGAAGGTCAACCACCACACCAGGGAGCCAAGAGTGCCTACAACTGCAAGCAGGAGAATTGCATCCATCATCCATGTGGAATGTTAGTCCCTTCTTGATGTAGAGGTGGACTGGACAGAACCATCCCAGGGTCTACAGGATGGAGGAGTAGGATATAGATTAGAGGTGACTTACTGGTGTTCTGCTGGGGAACTATTGTGATTAGTAAGGGAAGAAATTGTAGTAGTGATGTGAAGAAAGTGGTCACGGTAGCTGCTGATGTTAGGGAGAAGGAAGAAAAGATATGATGTGGGTGCATTTTCAGGATTTGGAGTTGTCCTGGGTGATGATGCAGGACAGCTGCCGGACATTGTGTTTCCTGCCATGACCCACTGGGTGGACTGGAGAAGAGTGTAGATTACTATGTAGACCACTGTACATGCGGGACTGCAGTGCTCCAAAATGTATTCACCAGGTGCAGTGATTGTGCCATGATGATGCAAGAGGTTGTTGTTGTGGGAGGAGTGGGGTGAGGGTGGTGGGAGGTATAAAGGGGCCTGTTATTTTTTTAATGTAACATTTAAAAGAAAATAAAGAAAAAAACTTCTACATACATTAAGCATCTTTATTCTCAAAAATCCTCTTATCTCCTAATAACATATACAATTCCATGTGTTTATTATTTGTATTTAGTTTATATTAATGAGACCATGCAATATTTGTCCTTTTGTGTCTGGCTTACTTCACTTAGTATAATGTCTTCAAGACTCATCCATGTTATCACATATGTCCCAATTTCATTTCTTCTTACTGCAGCATAATATTCCTTTGTATAGACCACATTTGTTTATACATTCAATCATGAAGGGACACTTGAGTTGTTTCCATCTTTGGCAATTGTGAACAACTTCGTTATGAACATTGGTGTGCAGATGTCTGTTTATGGCCTAGTTTTTAGTTCATCTGGATATATTCCTTGTAGAGGAATTGCTGGATCATGTGACAGTTCTATATTTAGCTTCCTCAGGAACCTACAAACTGTATTCCATGAAGGCTGCACCATTTTACACTCCCACCAACAGTGAAGGAGTGTTCCTGTTTCTCCACATCCTCTCCAGCACATATTGTTGTCTGTTTATTTTATTTTTTAATAATGGCCGTTCTATGTGGTGTTAAATGATATCTTATTGTTGTTTTAATTTGCGTTTCCCTAATAGCTAGTGATATGAAACATTTATTCATGTGCTTTTTGGCCATTTGTATTTCCTCTTTGGAGAAATGTCTATTTAAATCTTTGGTCCATTTTTAAATTTATTGCTTGCTTTTTTATTGTTGTGTTGTATGATCTCTTTATATAGCATGGAAATCAAACCCTTATCAGATAATTGGTTTCCAAATATTTTCTCCCATTGTCTTGATGCCTTTTCACCTTCTTGATGAAGCCCTTTGAATCATAGAAATGTTTAAGTTTGAGGAGGTCCCATTTATCCATGTTTTCTTTTTTTGCTCGTGCTTTTGGTGTAAGGTTTATGAATCCTTCACCTACCGCCAGGTCTTGAAGATGTTTTCCTACATATTCCTCTAGAGGCTTTATTGTACTTCCTTTTATATTCAGGTCTTTGGTCGACTTTGAGTTTATTTTTGTATAATATGTGAGATAGGGGTCTTCTTTCTTTCTCTTGGCTATGGATATCCAGTTCTCCCAACAAAATTTTTTGAATAAGCTTTTCTTCCCCAACTGGGAGGGCTTGACAGGATTGTCAAAAATCACTTGGCCATAGATGTGAGTGTCTGTTTCTGAACCATCAATTTGGTTCCATTGGTCTATGAGTCTATGTTTATGACAATACCATGTTGTATTTACCACTGTAGCTAATTATATGATTTAAAGTCTGTAAGTGAGAGTCCTCCAACTTCACTTTTCCTTTTGAAAATGTTTTTGGCCTTTTGGGGACTCTTACACTTCCATATAGACTGGATAATTATGTTTTCCATTTGCTAAAAAAAAATACTGGTGGAATTTTTACTTGTATTGCATTGAATCTGTATATCAATTTGGGTAGAATTGACTTCTTAATGATATTTAGTCTTCCAATCCATGAGCAAGAAACGTTATTCCAATTATTTAGGTGTTTTAAATTCCTTTTTGCAATGCATTATAGTTTTCGGAATACAAGTGTTTTGCATCCTAGGTTAAGTTTATTCCTAAATATTTGATTCTTTTGTTGCTATTGTACATGAAGTGTTTTTCTTGACTTCCTCCTCAGATTGTGCATTTTTCATGTAAAGAAACACTACTGAATTTTGCTTATTGATCTTGAATACTAACACTCTACTGAAATAATTTATTAGCTATAGCAGCTTTGTTGTAGATTTTTCAGGACTTTCTAGATATATAATCATCATCTGCGAATAGTGAAAATTTTAATTCTTCTTTTCCAATTTGCATGCCTTTTATTTCTTTTTCTTGTCTAATTGCTTTAGCTAGAAACTCTACCACTACATTGAAGAACAATGTGGTAGTGAGCATCCTTGTCCTTTCCCTGATGTCAATCAGAAAGTTTTCAGTCTTTCACCTTTGAATACAATGTTAGCTGTGGGTTTTTCTTATATGGCTTTTATCATGTTGAGAAGTTTCCTTCAATTCCTATTTCTTTGCGTATTTTTCTCAAGAAAGGATACTGTATTTTGTCAGATGCCTTTTCTGTGTCAATTGATAAGATCATGTGATTTTTCTTCTTTGACTTATTAATGTGGTGTATTACGCTGATTGATTTTCTTGTGTTGAACCAGCCTTTCATGCCTTGTATATAATCCACTTGATAAAGAGGGATAATTCTTTTAATGTGTTGTTCAATTTGATTAACAAGTATTTTATTGAGGATTTTTGCATCTATATTCATTAGAGAAATGGGCCTATAACTTTATTTTTTTGTAATAGCTTTATTTGGCTTTAGTGTTAGGGTGATATTGGTTTTATAGAATGAGTTTTGTAGCATTCCTTCTTGTTTGATTTTTTGGAAGAACTTGAGTCACATTGGTATTAAATCTTCTTTGAATGCTTGGTAGTACTCACCTGTGAAACTGTCTGGTCAAGGGCTTTTCATTTTGGGGAACTGTTAAATGACTGTTTCAATCTCTTTACTTGTGATTGGTTTGTTGAGTCTTCTATTTCTTTGAGCATCAGTGTAGGTTGTTTGTACATTCTTAGGAAGTTTTCTATTTTATCTACATTGTCTAGTTTTTTTAGCATAAAAGTAGCATAAAATTGTTCATGCTCCCCCTAAAATGAACTACAAAAACCATACAGTCTGACTCATGCCTATCTATTCTCACTTCTCCCTCCTCCAGAGCCTCTGTCTTCTTCAATGCACCTGTCAAACTTGGGGTCTATGCTCAGCTTGTCCCCATGCTTGTAATATCATTTTCTACATCTATGTCCCCTTTCCCTGCCTAGTCTCAATTCCTACTCCTCCTCAAGGTATCTTCTCTAATTTCCTTACCATGGAAGGGTTTTTCTTATTGCCATATCCAGATTAGGGCATCCCATTCTATTTTCTCATTGCATCCTGAATCGCCCTTCAAAGGCCAATGCCAACAATTGAACTTTTCAGTTAGACTAATGAGGACAGTTTCTGGCTCTATGGTATTCAATTTTGTATCTTCATGGAATAAATACTTAAGGTGTATTAATGCAGACATGTTGAATGAATGAACATACACACACAAATGAAATGCACACATAGTATCACACTTTTATACATTCACAAAATTTATTCAATTAACATATTGATGTCTAGTGTGCACAAGGTGTTGTGCACAGGAAACATTTCCTCTGAAGGCTTAAAGAGTAAAACGCATAATGTCATTTCAATGTCAGGGTAAATTCAGGTCCAGTAATTCAGTACTAGTGACTATAAATTATACCAGGTTAAATGTGATTCAGAAGTAGAGTGATTAAAAATCTGATCCCATCTTCCACTTTAGTACTTCCAGTAAGCAAGTCTATTCATTTTTAATGCATTCAGGTGAAAGAGGGGTACAAAAATTCTTTTAATATGATACCTAAAATGACTGGGCAAGAGCTATACAATGGTCCATTCCACCATTCATACACCACATGGTTTTCACACCTGGTCCATGCTATTTCCTCAATAAACTACTTGTCTGTGCCTGCCATTGTTTCTGCAGCCTCTAGTAATGGAAAAATGCTGTGTTTCTTGGTACAGAAGTCAGTTAAAGTTTATGTATCAGCTTGGTCTCCATGTCTTGACTGCGAGCACCTCTAGGGCTAGGGGCAACAGGGTATTCATCTGTGCACTGTTTGCACTGCAAACTATTCTGATGTTGGGGAATTATTGGTTTCTGTGTCCAAAAGCTGGAATCTCAGAAACCAAAGTTATGGACACCCAGTGTGCTACAGATGTGGCCCGATCAAAGCTTTGCTTATTATTCAATCAAGTAAAAGTGAAACCTCTGAATCAATTTAATCTAATATGCCAAGAGGAACTGACCAGTTCACAAACAAAATCTAACATCTATTTTTGGAATTCATAATCAATATCAAACTGCTACAGAGTGTGTCCAGAAACAGAACTTATATGTAGGTATTTATTATCCTCAATATATAGCAATTCAAATATGTGGAAAAATAAGGAATATTCCCAAAATGTTGTTGGATCTTTAAAATAACCACAGACAGAAGAAAGGAGGGAAACCTTTATCATGTAATCCAGGATAATTAGGAAAAAAAGGAAATTTGTAAACAAAAACTGAAAACCAAAGTGGAAGTCTATTCAAATGTATTCCAAACATACAAAACTAACTAGAATATGAGTATTCAATATTAGATTTAATGTAATGAAAAAGGACAAAAAAATGTAATTTAATGTTGAAAAGTTGGATGATGTGACTGTCATTCTCCTGACATTATTAGAGAAAAAATGTGATTCACTTCTTAATTGGTGAAGGTAAATGCAAGCATGGTGTTGATTTTCTTCAGGCATTCTATTTATTGCAGGACAATATTCAGTTACAACTTAAGAAGTAAGTCTTATTGTCCACAGAATATGTTCTATACCATAATCCATGGTGAGTGTTCCTATCTGGTCTTAATAAAATAATATAGCACCTAGGAGCAAAGATGTAGCCTAGTAATCCAGCACTGGAAGCCAAGCTGGAGAAGATTTCAATGGCTGCCATGACCTTCCCCTTGGTGCTGTGGTAGACAGAGAGGAAACTGACCCAAACCCTGCAGAACACCAGCAAGGTGTCAAGCAGGTTCCTGGCCATGAAAGCTACATTGAAGCTGCAGAGGGCCAAGCAGCCCAGGTATCCCAGGACACAGTAGAAGGCAGTAGCTGAGCCCTTAAGACACTCAATGGTAATATAACCAGGCTCAGTGTGTGCATCTTTATCAATGAATGGGGGAGAGGTTCTGAACCAGATTCCAGAGAGTATCATCTGGATTAGGGAGCAAATGGAAATAGCAAAGTTAGGTGGCCCTGATTCCAAACACTGCCTCATCCTTCTCCCTAGAGCAGGGACCTTGAATTCCAGAACCACAGTGATTGTTTTGGCCAAAACAGTGGGCACAGCCACTGCAAAAACAATTCTAAATGTGATTTGTCAGAGGATGCAGATGGCTGTGTTGGGATAAATGATGAAGAGCAAGGAGCATAGGAAACACAGGGTAAGGGAGATGAGCGGGATGTAGCTGAGGATCCATTTATTGGCCTTGGCGGTGGGAGTGTCTTGGTGCTTCACAAAGACCCCAAGAATAACAGTAGTGAGGAAAGAGAAGCAAAGAGCTGTGCAGACCAGAGTCAACCCCAATGGGTCTTTTGGAGGGAATGAGTTCTCTCATTGTTTGCATTCTGATGATCTGGACACTTCACACAGTGTTCTATATCTGGTGAGAAATGCAAAGTGTCATCAGCCCATGTTCAGTAATTCTCACTTATTCACTTGACCCAAAAGAATAACATTGGACAATTTCAGCCAAATTTGTCCAGCTTGTGATGATTTTAAATAACCCTGTGCTTTAATGTGCTTGTTGTTCCTTCCCTAAACTTTCTCTTAGACCTCTGGCTTTCTTTTAAACATTCAGTCCATCAATTTGATAACAGTGTAATTTATTTACTGTTGAGCTTCCATTCTTTTCTTGTCCACACATCATACATTTTCTAGTGGATTTTCTGCTTGTTTCTGTAGATGGTCCCTGTATAATTTTGATGTAATTCACTATTGACTAGATCTATGTTAAATAATTTATTCCAATTGTGGCTTGACCATTCATTGCAAACAGAAAATATCAGTATTAATGTAATTAACATTCATTAAACTTTTCCTTTAAGGTTGATGATATATGATGATACATGTCTTATTAAACAAATTTTCTCCTTTGAAAATGAAAACATTCTTCTCCTTTTTGTTTCTTTAAGGTTTTTATTTTTACATTTAGAATTACAATTTTCCTGATATTGATGAATCTGCATGTGACCAATTTGTTTCTAGATATGTCATTTGGTTCATTTTATTTCCTTTTTGTCCTTATGATGAAACAAAATTATAGTGACTTAAAAAAAGAAACAGGTAGAATATACATTCCCATTTCACTCTTTGTTTTAAAGTTTGTCTTAGCAAAGCTTTTTGAAAATGATCTCATAGGAATGATTTAATAAGTTGTAATTGCCCCATAAAGTTGTGATTGTGGTAACAATTGCATTGACTCAGTCAATCAACTTGGAGAATAATGATATCTTTACAATATTGAGTCCTTTCAATTATGAACATGGTTCATCCCTCCATTTATTTAGTTTTCTTTCAATTTTTCTTGATAGCTTTATTATACAGAAGTCTTTCCAAACTTTCCTAAATATTATTTTTAGGCATTTAATACTTTCAAGATATTTTAAATATCATGTTTGGAAGTTTCATTTTATAAAGCCCTATGAGTTGCATATATAAGAAGCTTTTATATTACCCTTGTATTCAGACCACTAAACTGAGTTTATAAAATCTTCCAGATCTTCAACTTATGCAATAAACTCCTTTCCAAATTATGTCAATTTTACTTTATCCTTTCAAATAATTATTCCTTCCAATCTTTTTCTTGCCAATATTGCTTTGGGAAGGATCTCCAGTGCATTGTTAGATGTGTTAATATTGAAAAGTTTTGTTTTGTTATTGATCTCCCAGGCATGAAATACTTCAATATGATGTGAAATTTGTGTTAGTTTTCAGGAAGTACCTTTTAAAGGATGAAGATGGTTCTTCTCAATTTTTATTTGATAAGTTATGCATTTGTTGTTTGTTCTAAAATCACTGGTGGGTATTGAATTTTATTAAGTATTTTCCTTCATTGACTGAGATGACAGTTTCTACTTTTCAGGGGGTACATATACTGAATTACCTTGCTTTGCCAAGATAAATCCTCTTTATAAACTATTGCTGGAATTAGACTGCAGATTACTTTTTTATGATATGTGAGCTTATGTTTAAAAAGCTAGAAACCTGTAAATTTCCTATTTTTAATGGCCTTATAAGATTTTGATACAAATGTTAAGCCGTAATCATAAATGGAGATATTTTCCCATTTTTTTCCTATTCCTTGGAAAAGTTTGAGTAAATAAGTATTATTTTTTCCTAGAAAGTTTAGTGGAATTCCCCAATAAGGCCATTGGTCAATATGAAAATTTATGAGAATGTTTTCATCTATAGATTCAATCACTGAAGAAGATATGAATCTTTTCAGATTTTTTATTTTGGGGGCCTATTTTTTGGCAACTTTTATTTTTCTAGGAATAGGTGAATATCATTTATTTTTTTTGTCTTTATTTTTTAATATTACATTAAAAAAATATGAGGTCCCCATACAACCCCCAACCCCCTCACCCCACTTCCCCCCCATAACAACAACCTCCTCCATCATCATGATACATTCATTGCATTTGGTGAATACATCTCTGAGCACCACTGCACCTCATGGTCAATGGTCCACATCATAGCTCACACTCTCCCATATTCCACCCACTGGGCCATGTGGGGACATACAATGTCTGGTAACTGTCCATGCAGCACCACCCAGGACAACCTCAAGTCCTGAAAATGCCCCCACATCTCATCTCTTCCTCCCATTCCCTACACCCAGCAGCCACCATGGCCGCTTCCTCTACACCAGTGCCACATTTTCTTCGATTACTAATCACAATATTTCATGAATAGAATATCAGTAAGTCCACTCTAATCCATACTCTATTCGTCCATCCTGTGGACCTTGGAATGGTTGTGTCCACTCCACATCTATATCAACAGGAGAGGCTTGTGAACAAAGATCACATCTGAGTCCAGCTCCATCACACAGAAACACAAACTCCAAAGTAGGGCCAACTGACATGGCACTGAACTCCAAGTGCCATGACCATAGGACCTGTGGATCTCTGTAGCCCTCCAAAGAACCAATACCCGGGGTTGTATCTACTTTATCTGTCACTGGAACTCTGCTGAGGAATGCATAAGGGCAACCCCTTTGTTAATCTCCTGGATCTTTTTGGAGACTCACAGCCATATAGACTAATTTGTCCTTTCCATTTCCTCCTTTGATTCAGGTCACACAGCATTTTTAACTCCTGGTATTATATGTAGATTGAGATATTTTGCTGGTGCGAGTTGACCTTTTATTCAAGGTCATTTTCTAGTTACATCATCAGCTGGTACTTGGTAGTAATCCCTCCATGCCAGGGAGGCTCATTCCTGGGAGTCATGTCCCAATCTGAGGGGGAGGCAACACATTTACATGCTGAGTTTGGCTTCAAGACTGGCCACATTTGAGCAACACGAAGGCTCTCAGGAGGTAACTCTTAGGCACCCTGCAGCTCTAGGCCTTATTCTTATTTCAGGTGCACAGGCTCACAAGCATAATCATTAGTATCAAGGGCTCATTGTTGGACCTTACTTATTTTTTGGTCTTTGCTATTGCACTTGGGGGATTGTTACTGTTCCTTTAGGGGCTGTGGTAGAGCTCCCTGGCTAGGAACTCAGCACTCCCTCAGTTGTTTTTAATTGTATCCACTATGAAAATATCCAAACATTTTTATGTACCCTGGATATATGCCCTGTAGAACATCCTGCCAACCATGTGTCCCCTGTCAATAACATCCCACACCAGTATTCCTCCCCTGCCATTGATGAACCTCTCTGTGATCCAAAACATCATGAAAAGTGAAACCCAATATATTGCCAGGTTCCATTAATAGTAAAATGGAATATAGTGATGAGTTTAAAGGTTAGATATAGAATACATATTAACTTGGAAAAATTAAGGTAAAAATAAATTGGGGTATCAAAAAATTTAAAAATGCAAAAGCTTTGTTTTGGATGTTTTACCTTCCGTCACTGCAATAAGTGTTGCCCTGTATGCAAATAGGCAAGGCAAGTACTTCCGTCTTTTCCTCAGTGTCTATGTCCTCTCTTTTTCTTTTCTTTTCTCCTAACTATTGAGCTTCTCTTCACAAGAGCCCTAGATCACAGTAATTCATACATACATTATATACAGTACTCCCACACATCCACCATAAAACCTTTTCCCTTCCACAGTGATATTCTAATAACTTACTCATATCATATTTACTGAAACTGATGTACAGACTTTGAGACAATAGCTTTCAAACAAGGTGACATCTGTGCTTACATCGTGGTCCATACTTTAGGATACACAGGTTTCTAAATTTTTAGTTATCCTATGTTTTACATTATGGTTTACATTATTAGTCTGTCGTCCCCTATGTGTTTATGGTGTAATATTACATGTTTTATATCCATCCTTGTGTACTCTCGCGAAACTTCTCTCTTATCCCTACATTTACCTTGGTTCTATCCATTCAACATCCATTTTCCCCTCCCCTTGTGGCCCAAAGTGACAGTCAACCTCCATTTCCCAAGGAGCCACGTACAGAGATACTTGCAACAGTGTTCAGGGCCTGACTTGCTCAGCTGCCCTAATGCCCTGGGAGCCACCCTTTCTCTCAAGAGATACAGTTCCCTCTATTTGATGGCATTAGTCCTCCCCAGGATGTGAGTCCACCCCCACTCTCACTACTTGGGTCTCTACCCAATGGTGCAACCCACCCTGGCAAAATGAGCATTCAGACATTCCCCAGGAGTCCATCCCGCATCAGACCATCCCCTCTGAGCATCCTAAACAGGTAACACTCCTGATTATATTTTGATACGATTTTCTCAGTATTTTACTCTTAACCAACACCTGACTCTCTCCTATGTTCATATGTTGCCCCTCCCTCCTCCCAATTTTTGGGCAATATTACCCATCCACCCATCCCTAGCCCCCCTCAAATCTGCAAAGCCCCACCCAAAGGCAACCCCTTGCCCCCATTTTATCTCTTCTTTGTGCTCATACTTACCATCAGCTCATAATAGATTTCACACCTGCAGACGTCGGCTCACATCCTTCCTCCACCCCCCGATTTCCTGTAAGCCTATCTTCCAGTCTCTAGCTCTTTGAGGCAGCTTGCTTATTTCATATCATTGAGGTCATGTAGTATTTGTCCTTCAATGCCTGGGTTGCTTCACTCAACATAAGGTTCTCAAGATTCATCCATGTTATCACGTGTGTTTGTAGTGTATTTGTTCTTACAGCTGCGTAGTATTCCATTGTTTGTATATACCTCATTTTATTGATCCACTTGTCTGTTGATGGGCATTTGGGTTGATTCCAACTTTTGGCGATAGTGAACAATACTGCTATGAACATTGGTGTGCATATATCGGTTTGTGCCCTTGTTTTCAGTTCTGCTGGGTATATACCCAGGAGTGGTTTTGCTGGGTCATATGGCAAATCTATGGTTAGTTTTTTGAGAAACCACCAAACTGTCATCCAGAATGGCTGGATCCTTCTGCATTCCCACCAGCAGTGGATGAGTGTTCCCCTTTCTTCACATCCTCTCCAGCATTTGTAGTCTTCTGTTTTTTTCATAGCTGCCAATCTTATGGGAATAAGATGGTATCTCATTGTAGTTTTGATTTGCATTTCCCTGATAGCTAGAGATTTGGAGCATTTTTTTCATGTGCTTTTTAGCCATTTGTATTTCTTCTATGGAAAAGTTCTGTTTAAATCTTTTTCCCATTTCTTAACGGGTTGTTTATCTTTTTATTTTCAAGATATATGAGTTCTTTATATATGCAAGTTATAAGTCTCTTATCAGATATATGGTTACCAAATATTTTCTCCCATTGTGTGGGTTCCCTTTTTACTTTCTTTCCAAACTCCTTTGAGGTGCAGAAGGCTTTAATTTTGAGGAAGTCCCATTTATCTATTAGTTCTTTTGCTGCTCGTACTTTTGGTGTGATATTCATGAAGCCATTTTCTATTACAAGGTCCTGTAGATGTTTCCCTACACTGCTTTCCAAGGTCTTTATGGTCTTGGCTCTTATATTTAGGTCTTTGATCCATCTTGAGTTGATCTTTGTATAAGGTGTGAGATGGTAATCCTCTTTCATTCTTCTACATCTGGAGATCCAGTTCTCCAGGCACCATTTGTTGAATAGGCCATTCTCTCCCAGTTGATAGGGTTTGGTGGCTTTATCACATATTATATGTCTATATATATGAGGTTCTATATCAGAACTTTCAATTCGATTCCATTGGTCTGTGTGTCTCTCCTTATGCCAATACCATGCTGTTTTCACTACTGTTGCTTTGTAGTATGTTTTGAAGTCAGGTAGTGTGATTCCTCCAATTTCGTTTTTCATTTTCAATATGTCCTTGGCTATTTGGGCCTCTTTCCTTTCTAAATAAATTTCATAGTTAGTTTTTCTAGTTCCTTAAAGAAGGCTGTGTTGGTTTTTATTGGGATTGCATTGAATGTGTAGATCAGTTTTGGTAGAATAGACATCTTAGTAATATTTAGTCTTCCTATCCATGAACAGGGAATATTCTTCCATTTATTTAGGTCTTCTTTGATTTCCTTGAACAGTCTTGTATAGTTCTCAGTGTATAAGTTTTTTACATCTTTAGTTAAATTTATTTCTAAATATTTTATTTTTTTACTTACTATTGTAAATGGTATTTGTTTCCTGATTTCCTCCTGATCTTGCTCATTATTGGTGTACAAAAATGCTACTGATTTTTGCACATTGAACTTATAACCTGTGATTTTAATAAACTCATTTATGAGTCCTGGAAGCTTTGTTGTAGATCTCTCAGGGTTTTCTATGTATAGGATCATGTCATCTTCAAATAATTAAATTTTGACTTCTTCCTTTCCAATTTGAATACCTTTTATATCTGGTTCTTGCCTCAGTGTTTCAGCAAGTACTTCTAAGACACTGTTAAATAGAAGGGGAGACAATGGGCATCCTTGTCTTGTTCCTGACTTTAGAGAGAAGGAATTTAGGATTTCTCCATTGTAAACGATGTTGGCTGTGGGTTTTTCATATATACTCTTTATTATGTTCAAAAAATTTCCTTGTATTCCGATCTTTTGGAGGATTTTTATCAAGAAAGTGTGCTGTATTTTGTCAAATGGTTTTTCTGCATCTATAGTTATAATCATGTGATTTTTTTCCTTCAATCTATTTATATGGTGTATTACATTGATTGATTTTCTTATATTGAACCATCCTTGCATACCTGGAATGAATCTCACTTGGTCATGGTGTATAATTCGTTTAATGTGTTGTTGAATACAATGAGCAAGTATTTTGTTAAGTATTTTTGCGTCTAGGTTCATTAGAGAAATTGGTCTGTCATTTTCTTTTCTTGTGGTGTATTTGTTTGGCTTTGGTACTAGGGTAATGTTGGCATCATAGAAGGAGTTCAGCAATGTTCCTTCTGTTTCAATTTTTTGGAATAGTTTCAGCAGGATTGGTGTTTCTTCTTTCTGGAATGTTTTGTAGAATTCACCTGTGAAGCCGTCTTGCCCTGGGCTCTTCTTAGTTGGGAGGTTTTTAATGACTGATTCTATCTCTTTACTAGTGATTGGTTTATTGAGATCATCAATTTCTTCTTTTGTCAATATGGGCTGCTTATGTGTTTCTAGGAATTTGTCCATTTCCTCTGAATTCTCATTTTTGTTGGAATATAGTTTTTTCAAAGTATCCTCTTATGATAGTCTTTATTTCTGTGGGGTCAGTGGTAATATCGCCTTTCTCATTTCTTATTTTGTGTATTTGCATCTTTTTTCTTTTTTTACTTTTAGTCTCACTAAAGGTTGGTCAATTTTATTGATCTCAGAAAAACAGCTCTTGGTCTTGTTGATCTTTTCAAGTACTTTCTTATTTTTTATTTTGTTTAGTTCTGCTCTTATCTTTGTTATTTCCTTCCTTCTTCTTCCTATTAGATTACTTTGTTGTTGTTTTTCTAATCCCTCCAAATGTGCGGTTAGTTCTTAAATTTTTGCTCTTTCTTCTTTTTGATATATGAATTTATGGCTATCAATTTCCCTCTCAGTACTGCTTTTGCTGCATCCCATAAATTTTTGTATGTTTTGTTATCATTATCATTTGTTTCAAGGTAGTCTTTGATTTCTTTTGAGATTTCCTCTTTGACCCACTGTTTTTCTAAGAGTGTGCTGTTTAATTTCCAAATCATGGTCTGAAATCTGGGCCTCTGACCCTTGCAAATTTCCAGCTTCACTCCACTGTGGTCCGAGATATTATTTTGTATGATTTCGATCTTTCTGAATTCATTAAGCCTTTCTTTGTGGCCTAGCATATGGTCTATCCTGGAGAATGATCCATGTGCACTTGAGAAAAATGTATATCCTGCTGTGTTTGGGTGTAATGATCTATATATGTCTATTAGATCCAGCTCCTCTAATATACTGTTCAAATATTTTGTTTCTTTAGTGATTCTCTTTTGAGATGTTCTGTCCAGAGTTGATAGTGGTGTATTAATATCCCCCACTATAATTGTAGATGCATCTATTCTTTCACTTAGTTTTTCCAGCATTTGCCTCACGTATTTAGAGGCCCCATTGTTAGGAGCATAAATATTTATGATTGTTTGATCTTCTTGACAGATTTTCCCTTTTACTAAAATGTAGTATCCTTCTTTGTCTCTCAACATTGTTTTGCATTTAAAGCCTATTTTGTCTAATATTAATATAGCTACTCCTGCAATTTTTTGATTATTGTTTGCTTGTAAGATTATTTTCCAACCATTCACTTTCAACCTCCATGAGTCTCTGGGTCTAAGATGTGTCTCTTGTAGACAGCATATAGATGGGTCATATTTCCTTATCCAATGTCCCAGTCTGAATCTTCTGATAGGTGAGTTAAGTTCATTGACATTCAGTGTTATCACTTTCAAGGAATTATTTGTGTTAGCCATATTTTGATTGGAGTTGTGTTTGTCATAATTTGTGTGCTTTTTTTCCCTTGTCTTTTTGTCTTTTTTGTTGCTCTTACACTCTCCTCGAACTCTGCCTACCTGTTTTTTCCTTTCTTCCTGCAGAATTCTCTTTAGAATTTCTTAAAGGGGAGGTTTCTTGTTGTTCTAGATATGTGCATGTACACATCTTAGCATATACACATATATTTCCTTACACTCTCTGCAGAGAGGCCCTCAAGGCTGCAGTAACAATGAGCAGAGATAATGCCCAGACTTTAGGTTTTAAAACCATTCTCCAATAAATGCCTTCTTAGAGAAATTGCTCTTTCTAGGAAAGAAATATGCAAGAAGGATCTGGAATATTTTGTAGTACCAAAAAGTAAATAGATGTAAAATAAACCCGTCAATGATAGGGTTATAGTAAAGAGCAATAGGATACACTGCAAAGAGCTACCATGGCTAAAAAGTAGAACAAATTGAAAATCAACAACGAAAGTAGTATCGTATCACACCCCAAAGTTTGAAATAAATGTCAGGAGTCAATCCTGTCAGAATTGAGCCAACTTCCCTCGAGAGTCTGTAGGACTTGGGTGGTCTTTGGCATGTTTACTACCTTTTGTCTCCCAGCTCTGAAACCTTCAACTAAGGCCCTATGGAAAGTTTCTAAACAGTTGGGCCTGGTCATGTCATTGGGATCCCATTGGGGGTCCTTGTCTGGGAACTGAGTGTGGGCATATTGATCCCTGTCCAGGCTTCCACCAGATGGGTGCTCTTTAAGCCAGGTGAAAGCTCCTTTTGTGACTCACATTCTCTCCTTGAAATTGAGTAAGGTCATAATGAGCTGCTTACAGTCAGTCAGCCCAGGTGGGTTTGCAGGTTTGAATGATAGACTGGAAGAGGTCCATCATGACCTGAGGCTTCTCCAGGTATGTGGGGTGTGACTTTTCCAGATAAAGAGATCAGTAGTAGTGAAGTGTCCTCCTTGTATATGGTCATCAGTATCATAATAAATTGGAGCCCAGGCTTCAGAGAGAGGTAGCTGCAGGGTGGCCCTTCTCCCTGCTCCACCTGTCCCTGGGGCTCCTCGTGGTCTGAGTTGCTATCTTTCAGGGACTCCTCCTGAGTGATGGCCAGCACTATGCTTCCAGTGGTCAAGATTGGTGGAGACAGCCATTGCAGAGGTGCAGAGGCTGCACTGTTTGGAGAAAGCGGCTGTGGGAGTGGCTGCGGGAGTGGCTGGGCCATGTTGCTTGGAGAAATTGCCAGCAGAACCTGCTGTGGGAGCGGCTGCTGCAGCAGCTGCGCTGTTTGCTTGGAGAAAGCAGCTGCGAAACCGGCTGTGGAAACAGCTGCAGGAGCAGCTGGCTCCTGTTTCTTGGAGAAAGTGGCCGTGGAACTGAACCGGCTGTGGAAAGGACTGTGGGAGTGGCTGTAGGAACAGCTGGGCTGTGTTGCTTGGAGAAAGCAGCTGCAGAATCGGCTGTGGGAACGGCTATGGAAGCGTCTGCAGGAACGGCTGCGAGGTAGCGCTGCTCAGGGAGGACGGTGGGTGTGGGGGCAGTGAGGTCACGCTGTTCAGGAAGGATGGCAGTGGAGACAGCTGTCAGGGTAGCGAGGTCATACTGCTCAGGGAGGATGGCAGTGGAGATGGCAGTCGGGGCAGCGAGGTTGCATTGCTTGGGAAAATTGGCTCATCTCCACTCCTCGGCACTGGCACTGTAGGAACAATCTCATAAGTTGGTGGCCCCTCTAGAATGGGCGGTTGTCACTAGATTTGGGGCTTACTTTCTCTGGACCCTTTGCAAGGCACCTGTTTGGCCTTGTTCCTGAGACAGCACCTATGGGCTTTTGTATCAGGCAAATCCTGGCTTCCTTACTCACCCTTAACTAGGGCGGACTTTGACTTGCAGTGTCCTGCCAGCCATCAATGTAGGGGAACTGGCCAGGGCACTCTGGTTTTCTCGTTAACATCTCATGGACTTTACAGATGATCCGGGGTCAAAGGTGCCCTCCTGGGGCCAGCCCATGCCAAAAGCCAGCCATTGTAGTTCACAAAGCATTCTAACATTTCCTGGTTAGAACTTTATGCCACATCTTCGTGGAAAACTCAGGGAAAGTTTTTCTGCATATAACTTAATGGGGTCCTACTTTCTGTGCTTCCCATGTTTCCTCTGTGTGTTGACACTGCACAACACTCACTCAGCCTTTTGTTTCAACCATCCCCAGCTGTGTCCATTGTGGGAACACAAGGCACCTCTTAGCCTAAGCAAGTCAGTATAAGCTCGGGACTCGGAAGAGGGTTTTTTTTCAGGGAGGTGCCCCAGACTGCCCTTGACCAGAGCGGTTACTACAGAACTGTGGATCTTTTCATGTGCTTTTTGGCCATTTGTATTTCTTCCTTAGAGATATATACAAAGAATACTCAAAACTCAACCATATATATTCTCCTGTTTCTATCATTGATGGAGAATTAAAAATGAAACATAACACATGAATCTATTTTCCTGGTTAATCATAAGCATGTCTAACCTAGTACAGCTCATGATTAAATGTCTCATTGTGTGTTTGCAGCAGGCTATGTTCTGAATGTCACAGTTACTTTCAATGGGGAGAAAAATGAAGGAAGGAAGCTTCTTCTCTGACCATTAGAAAAAACCTCAACCATAAGAATACAAACATTCTAATTTTAGAAATAGCTAAGTGATCCTAATAGTACCTTTTAAAAAAATACATAGGTAGGAAAAAATATATGAAAAAAAGTTCTACATATTAGCCATGAGGGAAATGCAAATTAGAACCTCGTAGGACAACACTACCACTAGTTTGAAAAAAATGAGAATATCAAATAGTGGCATGAATGCAGAACAACAGGAACTCATATGTTTTACTCATATGAATACCAAACAAAACAAAACTGCCACTTTGGAATATAATATCAGTTTCTTCTAAAGTAAATCATACACTTAACAAATATTACTTTAGTCCCACTTGTAAATATTTACTCAAGAGAATGGAAAATATTTCCACATACAATCTTGTACACAAATCTTTAAGCAGCTGTTTTCTTGGTCACAAGAACTCAAAAAAATAAAAATAAAAATGATCATGAACAGGGTGAAAAATAGAGGAATGAGGAGAAAGGGCAGCCTGGTAAGTGTAACTGGGGGTGTGAGTGGCCCCTCTCATCCCAGAAAAAAAAGAGACAGAGGTAATTGACTCCTAACACTAAAGACTCTGAGGCCCTCCTCTATTTACATACAAAAGGAGAGAGACAGTTCTCTGCAGAGCTGGCTGATAGACAAGGCAGATTCCCACCAACAATTCATAAGGCCACGTTTTTACATAAAAAGATGGAGATGATGCTATGGACAGAACTTTTCTTTGAGCCTTGTGATAGAAGATACCCTGAGTATATCTCCAGCCTTGGGGAGGCCCCTTTGACACAGTCATGGAACATTTTTTGTGAGGAAATGCCTCTGCCCATGTTACCAGGCAGCCTGGATCAACCAAGGCTCCTACTGCCAGCAAGTCTTAGGCCAGGTGAGCTATCAGCAGGAGGGAGGGTCACACATCAGTCACAGATCAAACCCAGGCACCCACTCTACATGGGTCCACACACCCCTTTACAGAAGTGTCCCTGCCTCCTCCTCCTGTATAAAAAGCCCAGTCCCCTGCCCCTTGAGGAACTGTGAATATTGAAACAATTCTTATCCGAGAGCAGTGACTAGTAGTCACTTCTATTGGTCTTACTTCCCGTAGTATTGTTATTGATGTCTTAACACCTTGCCTGGAATAAACAGAATCCCTGACAATTGCATACATAAGATCACAGATGGTTCCCATTTGCCCTTCCCCAAGATCTGGGGATCAGCGGTCTCTGTGTTCTCAGGCCAAGGGTGGCATCAGCTCCATATAGTGGCCACTGGCTGGCCATCCTATGGTCTTCCCCTACCAACCTCCCTCCACAGGCCTCCCCAGGATTTTCACAGCCAAAACCAGATCCCAAAGCAGAGATATATGAAGGGCAATCCCAGGATAAAGGTCTCATCCCCAAATGGGTCACCACTATGGGGACTTTGCCTAAAACACTTGTTGAATTTCAGCTTAAGAATTAACTTACCTTTAGAGACCAGTCCTCACACTGTTATTCCACAGGAAGCTTCTGAGATTAGATGGAAGGGTGTCACCTGTCACAGGAATTTAGTGCAGGTTGCCAAATGTGGCATTAATAAAGTTCTTTTAGTTATCTGAGAATAATTTCCTATAGATGGCTTCAGGCTTGGTTGATCGTTTAAGATGCAACTCTAAGGAAGCAGCTGTGGCTCAAGCAATTGAGCTCCCATTTACCATATGTAGGACTCAGGTTCAATTCCTGGAACCTCCTGTTAAAAAATAAAGGCATCCCAGACCTGTGCAGTGAGGTGCAGCCCCCAACCCCACATGCAAAATGAAGCACCAAAAAGAGGATGGTGCAACCAGATAGAAAAAAAAGATACAATCCCTTACCTTTGCTCCCAAACCCATAGCAGATTTAAATCACTTCTTTCAAATGCAGACATTCTGAAAGCTAGAAGCATCAGTGTAAATGCAGTATGGGATACAGCCACAGGCTTCTTTCAACTAATCCCCCCCCCCACCCAGGTCGCAGGTTGAAAATTAGAGGGCCTCTCGGAAACCCCCAGTCTGGGGCAAATCCCATTCCTCACTTTTCCTACCCCTATTAGAGAATCACTGGCATGGAGGCAGACATTTAGCTTCTACCCAGATGAACTTTCTAGATCTCTGTGGACATTTCCTAAAAGGACACAGCAGAGAGTTGATGGGCATAAGAGAGGGAGGGCTCTGAGAGGGTGGGGACTCCATGGAGGGAGCCAAGCACCTGGGGGGAGGAGGGTGATGTGAAGTGGTGCCCCAGTGTAGCATCACATATGTGTGATCAAGATGTCCCCGGTGCTACAATCGGAGCCTGGGCGTGACAGCTGGAGCTGGGATAAAATATTGAGAGAAGAGTCTGGGTGAAGGGAGGATGCTCTCTGGCACCTGTTCCTCCTTCTTGACTCCCCATGACATGTTTCCCACTTGGGACATACTCCTGTCCAAATCTGGGGCCAGGATCCAGGTATCTGCTCCCCTTCCACAGCTTCCCTCTCTACCCTTGGGGCAGCTAAAGAAAAAGCAGTGGAACAGCAGGTGAAGCCCCTTTTTGGGTCGGAAAGGAAATTCCACAATTCACATGCTCAGGGAACACAGGAAGCACATTAACAGGATGTGCAACTGTGGGGAATTTAAATGGAGGATTTTGTCGTTGACCCAGAAGACATAACCACCAGATGGCAGTGACAATCTATTCATCGGACATGGTGTTGACTGTTTTGTAGGATGGACCCCTACAGAAAAGCTTCCAAAGGCCACAGGTGGGACGGAGTCCACTGAAGGGGAAGCAGGGCAAGGAGTGCCAAGGCAGCTTGGGACCATATAAACATCCCTGCTTACCTACAAATTGAGAGCCTATGTTGAGCTAGTTTCCTGGGGTATGCAAAGCCAGTTAATGCTAAATGGCTAAAAAATGTTTATTGGGCTAATTTTAAGACAATTGCAAGTGTAATTATTTGAGTTTAGTTGTTCCTCAAAGATCTCAAAATAAATTTATTTCTTCACAGTTATTTTCTCAAGAGGATTTTCTGCAAAAGTGAGAGCTAGGCAAGCCAGTCATGAGAGTTTTAAAGCTACTATATATGAAATGACTCATCAGCATTCCCAACACTGCTAAGCCCCTCCCACAAATGATTTGTCCCTGACCCTGTGCTGAGGGCTTTCAATGTGGAGGGATTCTTAGGGAAGCCTCCTCCTAGGGATGCATCCCCAAGGGCTGCTGCACAGGATGACAATCATCATAAGTGTCTAACACACCATTTGGAAGGTCTTTCATTTCTTGGTAGTGTAAGGGTAAGGCCATATTGGGAAAATAGGAATAGAACTACATTAGGAAATGGGAATTGCATGTGCCTTCAGATAAATAAATAACTTAGGCTGTCTCCAAGGAGAGTGTCAGTAAATAACTTAGGGCTGTCCCCAAGAAAAGGGCCAAAAAATAACATGGGACTGATCACAAGAAAGGGCTTTTAAAAAAGAAAAAAATAGATACACTATCTTCAGCTAACCACAGTGTTCTGCTTCTGTGCCTGCTTGCTTGCTAGTAACTCTCCCCCCCCATCCTCAAAGGCTATAAAAACACCTCTTCCCTTAACTCAGGGCTGCTGTCTCCTCCGCATAGGATGAGACAGTCACTGCACACCTAATGAAGCTCTCAATTGGAACTTTATTCAAAGTCTGAGTCTGGTTAATATCACTAATCCATAACAGTAGATAGATGTTTGTTTATTAAGAGACAATTCTAGCCCAAGTAATGCCATTTATAATGGCTTCCTGATCCTTTTTTTAATGTCAACTGACTTTCTTAAAGTAAACTCCCATGGGGACTCCTAAATCAAGGCAAAGTCCCACCTGGGTCTCTTATGACCACTTTCTGTCCTGGTCTACAGACCACAACCCTGTTTCCTACTTCACACAGTTGCCTAAATAAGACTGACTATAGGCTCTGGGACCGGTGAGGCGAAACTAACTGTGGCTATATTTACCTACACACACATTCACACCAATATTAATTTTTATCTATTTATATTTGTCTATGCATATTAACTTAAAAGTACACAATATACCCTCTCTATCACTCTGTTTACAGGTGCTTTAACACAATTGTACATGATTTTTTTTTGCATGGAAACATGACAATTTAAGACAACTCCTTTCCCCCTCCTTGTCCTTTTTATATAATCCCTAACCCTCCCATTCCTCCAAAAGCTCAGGACAAATGCTGTTTTTGGTCAGCAGAATCCTGCTCATTCTCTGTCTTTCCCCACCAGCCATCCCCTGAGTGGTCACCTTCTCTGAGTCCTGTTCCTCCTGGGCCCAAGACCCACAGATACACAGCCCCCCTTTCACAGCTCTGATCCTGTGGGCAGAAGATGCAGATTAATGCCACGTGGTGGTCCAGGGTCATGGCGGGCCTAGGCATCCCTGTTAGTCCTGATGATGATTTCAAAGTAGAAATCTTAACTACTTACAGATGCTTTTAGTTCTTGGAATGTATTTTATTTAAAGGATTTCTATGAACAGGAGAGCCAGTTAGGAGAGTTTGGTATATAAATGAAATAACAAACTGGTGTTATATTATCTATGGAAAAATAAAACAATAGAGGAATTTCTGTGACTGGTCTGCCAGGTAAGGGGCTTTGAATTTTTGTGATGTGGTGGGTTTTTTTGAGGTCCCAGGGACAGAGATTGAACCTGGGACATTTTAAGTGAGAAATCATCACTTATCCCCTGAGATTTGAGATTTTTTTTTTCATTTGTTTCCTTGGTGTTTCTTTTTTGTTGTGTTTTTCAGAAGGCACCAGGAACCAAACCCAGGATCTCCCATGTCAGAGACAGGCACTCAATACATGAGCCACAGTCACTCTCCTGAACTGTTTTTACTTAACAATAACTCCCTGATCTTTTAATTGTTCATAGTAATTGGGAGAATAATAAAAGAACAATAAATCCCCTACTCTGTTAATGTCTTATTTATGCCCAGTCATTTTAGGATTTCAGTTAGGGGTCAAGAGTCAAAACAGCTTTGAAATAATTTTTAAACAAAAAAATATCTGTGATTAAAATATTAGTTTCCTTTTCATAATAACCATTCCCAAAAATGATCATGAATTTAATTCTAGACATAGTTTGCTTATGCTGGCTTACTCAAGGATAAATAAGGTAAAAGATAGTGAATCAACAAAAGCTCCCTCAGGCTCTATTCCAATTCTACAACTGACATATGTGTCCTAGGCCCTCATTTAGGGATGGGGACACTGAAGCCATGTGAAGGAAAGGGACAGACCAAGACCCATAAACGTGAAGAGGCAAGGAAGAACCAGGGTCAGCACTGGGCTCTCTTTCACATTCAGGACCCCTATTCGGGCTGACCTTTGGTGTTTTATCTGTGGGGAATGGGGTGGTTTCCCTCTCTCTGAAGCTATGTGTGATAGTCTGAAGATGTTGCCTGCAGACCAAGGTGGGGTGCAGAGAGGAATGGGGTGACCCTGAATTTCTGAGGTCCAGACCTCAACATGTGTTCTTTACCCTTAAACATGGCTACTGCTTACTGTGGTCTCATCAGCCCTGGTCCCACTGCTCAATGTCTGGTGGCCTTGGTCAGACCCAAGGGAGGAGAAGCAGATTTCCTGTTTGCTATGCAACCAGAAAATGACTCAAATTCAGAGGGCAAGTGCTGGGGGTCTTGAATGAGAAGAGCCACTTCTCTTCTGGGCTGAGGGTTCTGGCTCCAGACAAAAATGAGGGAATCCCAGTAGAAAGCTGTGCCCTACAGAGTTAGTTGGTATGTGGGGGGAAAGGGTAGATATCATTCCCAGGTTTCTGCTTTTAAAATAGTTGAATAAACTGAGAAAATTGATTCACTTGTGAAAAGTACTTGAAATCATTATGTAAACTGTGATATGATAAAATTCTTTAAGCAACTGCAATTCATTCACCAACAAGATAACAAATCCTATCAAATAGCAGTGACATGTCCTTCACCCTGTCTAACTGCTGGGTTTGGCATTCCTGCACAAAGGTCCTTTCACACAGAACCATCCCTTTCTTCACCAGCACTCTTCCCAACTTCTCTTCCTTCCTATATTAACTTCTTTTCTTCTGAAATTAACAAAGACTTTGTATAAAAAATTCAATCAAGAAAAAAAAAATGGAGAGAGGCAAGATGGTGACAGATTAAGTACACCTACATCATCTCTCCTAAGTAAAACAACTGAGTTCAGCAAAATCCTTCCTGACTGAGCTGTTTTGGGAACCGAAAAAGCAGGAGGCTTAAGGGCATCCATCTGCAGAGAGCATAACAAAAAGCGTGATTGTGCAAGGTCAAACCATGAGTTTCTGATGCTTCAGGCAGGAGCTATTGGACAGCTGAGCCCCTCCCTCAGGGCAGGAGCCACAGCATTCCCTGACCCTTGCCAGTCAGTCATCTAAAAGAGACAAATTCTGAGAGTGGGAGGGTTCTGGTGAAAGGTGGAGAGGGATCCCCTGAGTGTGGGTTCTATGGTCTGGACCCCCCTTTTTTTAGCTTTCAGAAGCATACCAGCTGGCCTCTGGAGAAACCAGGAAGATGGGAGAGGTAAATCTGCTGAGGCCGCCTGATTTACCTAGCCTCCCCGGGATAGGGAAAATTGGTCTGGGAGAAGGTGGAGCCAGGCAATTAACTAGTCCTGTGCAACTCCTCTAAGGGAGGGGGACAGTAGGAAGTGCTTAATAAGCTTCCAAGAGCGTATTTAGGGTTCCCAGCAAGGTGTGGGTGCTCTCTTTCAAAGAGACTGAGAGTCATTTCGATGCTGCCAGCTTGTTTCTTGATTGGTGTGATTCCACTTTCTTGATTTTCTCATTTCTGTGTGTAGTTATTTGGGTAATCAATGCTGTCTCATTTCCCTCCTGCATCTTTCTAAATTCCACCTTCTGTTGTTGTCCTTACATTCCAATTACCTTTGTTTAGTCCCCAATTTTCCTGACTTTTTAATTCTAACCGTTCTGTTTTCTATCCTTTATTACCTTTCTATTTTTATCCTTTCTTTTCTGTTTCCCTCTCTCTTCATCACACTGACCTGTTAATTCACACTATATTCTTTTTGATATTCAGTTTCCCATTTCCTTGTAGGTGCACCACTTTTTTATTCCTGTATTTCTACACAGTTACATTAGTTTAATATTCAATCTCTTAGGTCTTATATGATTCTTCTGCTAACATTTACTATCAATATTACTATTAAATCTTTTTTTTAACTTCTTTTGCTTCCCCTGGATGTAAACTTTTTCATTCAAAGGAACATAGACAACAACAAGGAAATAGAATAAGAAGAACAAAGTGTAAAATAGAAAACTTAATACACCCACAAAAACAGCAACTAAATAAAACCTGAGACTACATGGAGGACATAACCAACTGAAGAAACCCATCAAGATAAAATGATGAGCAGAGAGCCACAAAAAATTACAAAACATACCAATAATAAGGAAGACATGGCCCACACCAATGAAAAAAACTTAAAACCAGAAAGAGAAGCAGAACTTTGAACAACTAAACAAAGATGTCCAAACTAATATCATGGCTCATTATAATGAAGTGAAAGAAGAGATTAAGGATATTAAGAAAACACTTGCAGAGCCTATTAAAGAAATTGTAAACATATGGAAAAAGATAACAGAATTGTTGGTAATGAATGGCACAATCCAAGAAATAAAAAATAAATAAATAAAACACTCTAAGCAAATAACACCAGAATTGAATAGGCAGAGGAAAGAATCATTGAGGTGGAAAACATTAAATCTGAAATCAAAGATAGAGTAGAATTATTAGATAAGAATTTAGAAGAAATCCAATAGAGACTTAGGGATCTGAATGACAACACAAAATGCACAAATATCCCAGAAGGAGAAGATAAGGGAAAGGGGACAGAAGGTTTTTTGGAGGAAATAATGGCTGAAAAATTCCCAAACTTACTGAGGGAGATGGATGGTACATGCCCAGGAATCACAGCACAACCCAAACAGTATAAATCCCAAAGACCTAATACAAAACATATCTGCGAAATTATCTGATGCTCAAGACAAAGAGAAAATATTGAAAGCAGCAAGAGAAAAGATAACCATCGAACACAAGGGAGGCTCAATAAGATTAAGTGCTGATTTCTCATCTGAAACCATGGATGCAAGAAGACAGTAGTATGACATAGTCAAGATACTAAAAGAAAAAATTTTCCCGCCAAGAATACTCTATTGAGTAGAACTGGCATTCAAAATTGATGGAGAGCTCAAAATATTCACAGATAAACAGAAACTAACAGAGTATGCCAGTAATGAATGTGCTCTTCAAGAAATACGAAGGGGAATTCTGTAGCTTGAAAGAAAAAAACTGAAGTCAGTGTTGGAGGACAGTTTAAGACGAACATAAAAGACAAAAAAGAAATAAAAACAACATATGACACACACAACTTCAAAGAAAATATGGCTAATGTAAGTAATTTCTTGTGAGTAATAACACTGAATGTTAATGGATTAAACTCACCTGTCAAGAGACACAGATTGGCAGAATGGATAAGGAAATGAGACCCATCTATATGCTGTCTATATGAAATTCACTATACACCCAGTGATTCAAGAAGGTTGAAAGTGAATAGCTGAAAAATATTATTACAAGCAACTAATAACCAAAAAAGGCAAAAGTAACTATACTAATATCAGACAAAACAGACTGTAAAAACAAAACTATTGTGAGAGACAAAAATGGGCACTACATATTAGTAAAAGTGGTAATCTATCAAGAAAGAACAATCATAAATATTTATGCACCTAATCAGAGTGCCTCAAAATACATGAGGCAAACACTGGATAAACTAAATGGAGGAATAGATGACTCCACAATCATTGTGGGAGACTTTAATATACCATTATCATCACTAGACAGAACATCTTGACAGAGAATCAATAAAGAAACAAAGATTTGAATCATTTATTAGAGGATCTGAACCTAATAGACATATGCAGAACACTACAACAAAATACAGCATAAATACATTCTTCTCAAGTGCATATGGATCATTCTCCCAGATAGACCACAGGCTAGGCCACAGAGAAAGTCTCAATGAATTCAGAAAGATTGGAATCATACAAAATAATTTCTCTGACCACAGTGGGATGAAACTGAAAGTCTGCAAGGGCTGGAGAACCAGATTAGGCACAAGGATATGGAAGTCAAGCAACACACTCTTAGACAAACAGTGGGCCCAGGAGGAAATCTCAAAAGAAATCAGCAACTACTTTGAAATAAGTGAAAATGATAACACAACTTATTAAAACTTATGGGATGCAGCAAAAGCTGTACTGAGAGGGAAATTCTTAGCCATAAATTCATATATCATAAGAGAAAAAATAGCTAAAATTAAACAAAGAACTGCACATTTAGAGGAATTGTTGAAAGAATAAATAACCCCAAAGGAAGAAGAAAGAAAGAAATAACAAAGATCAGAGCAGAACTAAATGAAAAAGAAAATAAGAAAGCACTAGAAAAAATAAACAAAACAAGGAGTTAGTTCTTTGAAAAAAACAATAAAATTGACAAACCCTTAGCTTTTTCCTGTGTTTTTTTTTTAACACAGAAAAAAGACCAAAGATGTGAATAGACAAAATAAGAAATGAGAAAGGGGATATTACCACTGAACCTACAGAAATAAAAAGAATCATAGGAGAATATTTTGAAAAACTATATACCAACAAGAACACATAAGCAGTTGACATTCACAAAGGAAGAAACTGATGATCTCAACAAACCAATCACAAGTAAAGAGAAAATACCTGTCATTAAATCCTCCCAAATATTGAGAGCCCTGGGTCAGACAGCCTCGCAGGTGACTTCCACCAAACATCTGGAAGGAACTACCTCCAATTCTGCTTAAACTCTTACAAAAAATTGAAATAAAAAAAAACATTGTGTAACTCATTCTAGGATGTCAACATTACCATAATACCAAAGGCAAACAAAGACACCACAAGAAAGGAAATTAACAGACCAAACTCTCAAATGAACCTATATACTAAAATCCTTAACAAAATACTTGCTAATTGTATTCAGCAACACATCAAATGAATTATCCACCATGACAAAGTGGATTTCATCCCTAGTATGCAATGAAATCTAAACATAAGAAAACTAATCAGAGTAATACACCATATAATCAGGTCAAATAAAAATCACATGATCATGTCTATAGATGTAGAAAAAAGCATTTGACAAAATACCCACCCTTTCCCAATAAAAATACTGCAAAAGATAAGAATAGAAGGAAACTTTCTGAACAGGATAAAGGATATATATGAAAAACACACATCTAACATCATATACATGTTGAAATTGTAAAATCTTTCCCTCTAAGATTAGGAACAAGACAAGAATACCAATTATCACCTCTCCCATTTAAAATTGTGTTAGAAGTACCTTGTCGGGCATGAGGCAAGAAACAGATATAAAAGGTATCCAAATTGGAAAGGAAGAGGTAAAATTTCACTCTTTGCAGATGACATGATTCTCTACATAGAAAGCCATGAGAAATCTAAAACAAAGCTTCTAGAACTTACAAATGTGTTCAGTAAAGTCACAGGGTATAATATCAAATGTGTAAAAATCAGTAGGATTTCTCCACACCAATATTAAACAATCTGAGGAGGAAATCAAGAAAAAAATACCATTTGCAATACCAATTAAAAAATCAAATACCTAGGAATAAGTTTAAACATGTAAAGGACTTATATTAGAGAAAACTACACAACATTGTTAAAGGAAATCAAAGAACACTTAAATAAATGGAAGAATACTCCCTGTTCATGAATAGGAAGAATAAACATCATTAAGATGACTATCCTATCCAAACTCATCTACACAGTTAATGCAAACCCAATAAAAATCAACACAGCACTTTTTAATGAACTGGAATGTCTAACTATGAAATTTATTTAGAGGGGAAAGTGGCCCCAAACAGTCAAAGACATTTGAAAAAGAAAAATTAAATGTGAGGAACAATATTACCTGATGTTAAATCATACAATAAAGCTACAGTGGTCAAAACAACATCGTATTGGCAGAAGGATAGACACACGGACCAATGAAACTGAATTGAGAGTTCAGACACACATCCTCATATATACAGTCATCTGATATTCAAGAAAGTACAAAGCCCACTAAACTGGGAAGAATGGCCTCTTAAACAAATGGTCCTTGGAGAACTGGATATCCATATACAAAGGAACGAGAGGATTACCAACTCATGCCTTATACAAAAATCAACTCAAATAAATGAGAGATCTAAATATAAGAGCCAAGACCATAAAGACCTTGGAAGACAATGTACGGAAGCATCTACAGGAACTTGTAATAGGAAATTGCTACATGAACTTCACACCCAAAACACAAAAGCAAAAGAAAAAATAGATAAATGGGACCTCCTCAAAATTAAATCATTTTGCACCTCAAAGGAGATTATCAAGAAAGTAAAAAGACAGCTTACCCAATGGAAGAAAATATTTAGTAACCATATATCTGATAGGATCCTAATATCCAACATATATAAAAAATCCTATTTCTCAAAAATAAAAAGACAAACAACCCATTCAAAATGTGGGCAAGAGATTTGAGCAGATGTTTCTCCAAAGAAGAAATACAAATGGATAAAAGACACATGAAAAGATGCTCAACATCACTACCTATTAGGGAAATACATAGCAAAACTACAATGAGATACCATCTTACCAATTAGACTTGAGGCTATTAAAGAAATAGAGAAGTGCAAGTGTTGGAGAGGATGCAGATGAATGGGAACCCTTATCCACCGTTGGTGGAAATGTAGAAGAATCCAGCCTTTCTGGATGACAGTTTGGCAGTTCCTCAAAAACTAGCTATAGATTTGCCATATGACCAGCAATTTTACTGCTGGGTATATCCCCAGAAGAACTGAAAACCAGGGCATAAACTGATACATGCACACCAATGTACATAGCAGCATTATTCACTTTTGCCAAAAGTTGGAATCAACCCAAATGCCCATCAAAAGATGAATGGATAAACAAAATGTAGTATATACATACAACAGAATACTACTCATCTGTAAGAAAGAATACAGTACTAACACATGGGATAACATGGATGAACCTTGAGGACCTTACGTTGAGTAAGTAACCCAAACATTGAAGGACAAATACTACATATCTTCTCTGACATGAATTAAGCAAATCAGACTGTTTCAGAGAGCTAGAGACTGGACGATATGCCTATAGGAAATGTGTGTGTGTGTGTGTGTGAGCTGATGTCTACATGAGAGAAATCTATGATAAAATGTGGGTAAGTTTTTGTGGAGTGAAGGGATAAGATAAGGGCATAGGTATACTATTGGGTGGGGTTTTGAAGGCTTGGGGGGTTAGGATTGGGAGGGCGGGTCAGCTGGCCCATGTAGTTGAGGACAAGGGTTGGGGGATGGGGAGAACATGGGAGATTGTCAGGTATGTGATTAAAACTACATGTTGAGAAAACTCTTTAGAAAATATATTAAGGAAAGGATACTTGTTTAAGGTGTTTGATGGGGAACATTTGGCACAGGATGTACCTGGGACAGACTTCTAGGGAGTGTGTGAGGGTTCATCTTGTCATATTGTGTTTTATTATTGGGTGGAGATACTTACAATGAGTGGGAAGGTATTGTACGCCCATCCTGGGGAGGCCTGATGTTCTCAAACAGAGGAGAAGGTGTCTCTCAAGAGCATGGGTGGTTCCCAAAGGGGGAGGATAGACTAGAGTGTCAAGCCCTCAGCATTGTTGTAAGTATCTATGAATCTTGTTCTCCAAGCAGTGAAGCTTGGTTGTCGCTGTGGGCCCTGAGGGGAGTGGGAAAGAGGACTTGAATAGATGGAAGTGGGGTTTACTGGAGGGCAATGGAAGTGTTCCACAAGATCTTACAAAAATGGATGTAAGCCCTGTTAAATTTCACCAAAAATATATAAAAGTGAATAGTCAAAAATGTAAAACATAATGTAAACTATACAGTAACCAAAAAGTATACAGTCTAAAATATAAGCCATAATGTTAGCCATAACGGAATCATGGTTAATAGTTATATTTTAAAATCTGTACATCAGCTGTAGCAAATGCAACATGCACATGTAAAAAGATCATTGCTGAGGAAGGGGGAAAAGGGTTTGATATTGGGTATATGGGGGTCCCCTAATTGTATATGTGATTTTATTGTGATCTAAAACTTTAGAAGTTAAAATTAAATTTTTTAAAAATGATGTAGATACTGCAGAAGGAATGGAAGAGATTGCCTTGCCACTGTACTTGCAGGGCAACACCTATTACAATGATGAAACACAGAACATCAGGAACAAAGTTTTATGATATTTTTCATTTTTTAATACCCCAATTTATTTCTTTATTTTAGTTTTTCTAAATTATTATAAATTCTATGTCTAATCTATAAGCATGTCTATACTGTTTCATTATCCTTCTAATTGGATTTGGCAATATATTAGACTTAATTTTTGAAGAAGTTTTGGATTACAGATAGGATCCACTATGACAGGGGAAGAGTACTGGTGAGGGGTGTCATTGAAAGGGAATATATGGGTGGGAGGGAGTTCTCCAGGGTATGCATATAGGATATATAGATATGTTCAGATGTTCATTGGATATTGTCATAGTGAATAGAGTTACACATGACAACTGAGGGAGTGCTGAGTTCCCATCCTGGGGAGCTCTGTTGCATCCCCCAGTGGAAGAGCATAATCCCCCAGGGGCAAGGGAAAAGACCCATGAAGAAGAATGGCCCAATGATGGGCCCTTTGTACTGATGACTATGCTTATGAGCTTCTGTGCTTGATGTTTAAACTAGGCCATGAGCTGCAGGGTGCCTAAGAGTTACCTCCTCAGAGCCTCCATGTTGCTCAAATGTGGCCACTCTCTAAGCTAACCTCAGCATGTAAATGCACTGCCTTCTCCCCAGCGTTGGACATGACACCCGGGGATGAGCCTACCTAGTGCTGATGGATTGCTACCAATCACCTGCTGGTGATGCAACTAGAAAAAGACCTTAAATCAAAGGGGGAAGTGGTAAAGACAAATTAATTTGTATGGCTAAGAGATTTCAAAATGAGTTGGAAGGTCATCAGAGGGGTCGCACTAATGCACATCTCAGTAGGATCTGAAAGACAGCCAAAGTAGATACAACCCCAGATACTGGTGCTCCTGAGGACTACAGAGACAGACAGGTCCTATAGTCATGACAGATGACTGTGGAATTCATTGCCTTGCAGTGGGCCTTACTTTGGAATTTGTGCTCCTGACTGTGATGGAGTTGGACTCAGATGTGACCTCTCTACACATGCCTCTTCTGTCATTTTTACTGAACCTGTGACTGATGCTGCAGTTTGTGTATGCTCAGAAGACTGGAATCTCTGGATGGTCCATGTGTCATCTGGGCCCTGAACCTCGACAGAGTTGGAACACCTACTCTGTGTTTCCTTGTACTTACCCAGATCAGCTGATGGGGAAGTATAATGGTCAACCACCACACCAGGCAACCAAGAATGTCTACAACTGCAAGCAGGAGAATTGCATCCATCAGTCATGTGGAATCTAAGTCCCCACTTGATTCTAGAGGTGGAGTGTACATCTCCATCCCAAGTTACACAGGATGGAGGAATATATTACAGATTTTAGTGGGCTTGCAGGTATTCTACTATAGAACTACTGTGACTCTAGCAATGGAAGAAAATTATGTCACTGATGTGGAGATTGTGGGCATGGAAGCTACTGAGGGCAGGGGGAGGGAGTAAGAGGTGTGATATGGGGCTTTTTGGGGACATGGAGTTATCCTGAATGATATTGCAGGGACATAACCCACTAGGTGGACTGGGGTAGTGTAATCCACACCATAAACTATAATTCATGCTGTGTAGCAGTGTTCCAAAATGTATTCAGCAAATACAATGAATGCACCACACTAATGAAAGAAGTTGTTGATGAAGGAAAAGTGGGGGATGTGGGGGTGGGCCATATGGGAACCTCCCATATTTTTAAATGTAACATTTTGTGTTATCTATGTATCTTTAAAATATTTATATATATATAAAATATATATTAGAGGAACCAGCAAGATGGCGGCAGGGTAAGGAGCTCCTAGAATCAGCTCCTGCTACGGGGCAGTTAGTAAACACAGAGAGCTCTCTGGAGCTAGCTGAAGCACCTCTTTGGGTGCTCCAGGAAGCCAGAAGAGCATCCTGCAATGTCCTTGAAGGAGTAGACGATTCATCTGAAGATGAATCTTCAGAGAAGACTCATAAGTAGAGTACTCCATGCCACGGAGGTCGGTGCTTATCATCCACTGAAGGCACAAGCCACCTTGGGAGCTGTTCCATGGCTGGAACTGAAAGCTCCACTTCCCCAAAATGGGGGAGGAAGAGTCAGTTGGGCACGAATTTCAGCTACTGATGAGTAAATTCAGTGTGCTATGATATAATCCTGAGAACAGCTAAAGTTTGAGACTGTCCAAGTCAGAAAGAGGTGGGGAGCCACCAACTTAACTCTGCGCCTGGCATGAGGGGAAGCGGGGTAGACTGAGGATCCCAGTGCTGGTGGGCAAGGGCTTCTTCCCACCCAGATCATATTACAGCTCAAGCCTAGGCCCCAGTGCCTTATTCAGCAGGGAGGAAGCTGCAGAGACCTGCATCAGCCTCTCTGGAAAATTACCAGCCAAGCCGTGGAGGCTGGTGACTATCCTACTCTGGCTCCAGGAGCCACCCCAGAGGCTATTCTGTGGCTGGAATTGGAAGCTCCTTTTCCCAGAAATGGGGAAGGAGGAGACAGTTGGCTGCCAATTTGGGCTGCTGATTGGTAGACTCAGCTGGCTAAGATATAACCCTGGGAACAGCTGGGGTGTGAACCAGCCCAAGTCAAAAAGAGGCCAGTAGCCATCATTCTGACTTCACCTACAGCCTGAGGGGAAGCCAGGCTGACTGAAATTCTCAGTGTTGGCAGGAACCAGTTTCTTTCATGCAGATCAGCCTGCAGCCCACCTAGGCTTTCAGCCCTGCCTCTGGCAGGGAGAAGCCTGAGGAGCCCTGCACCAGCCTATACAGGTAACTGCAGGTAACTTTGGCTGTAAAAGACTGAAAAATCAGAAGTCTACCAGGGCAACTGTAGTCATCTTTGACCTGCACTGCATAGATTGCTGCCCACACCTGCAGCTCCATCCCTGTCCCAGGCAGGGGAGAAAATGTTATGAAGCTTCATCAGTCTCTCTGGGCAACTAGAGTCTAGGCCTGCACTTGGGTTATTCTACATAGCTGTGACTCTGTTCCTACCCCTGGCAAAGGAGAAAGTTGGAAGAAGCTTCATTGGCCCCTGGCACAATGAGGGCAGCTTGAGCCTCCATAGCTTACAGCACCAACTACATGCTTGGCTCCTACTGCTCAACCAGCAAGGGAGAAATGATAGGAAGCCCTAAACTAAAGAGAAAAACTGCACCCAGAATAAATTCTCTAGTAAGCCAGATGCCAAGACACCAACAAAAATAGTACAATCCACACCAAGAAATAGGAAGCTATGACCCAGTTAAAGGAACAAGATAAGCCTACAGATGACATAAAGGAGTTGAGACAACTAATTATAGATGTTCAAAGAGATCTTCTTAATAAATTCAATGAGATGGCCAAAGAGATTAAGGATATTAAGAAGACACTGGAGGTGTTTTTGGGACTTGGAGTTGTCCTGGGTGATGCTGCAGGGACAGTTACTGGACATTGTATGTCTTCCCATGGCCCACTGGATTGAACGTGTGAGAGTGTGGGCTATAATGTGGACCATTGACCATGAGGTGCAGTGGTGCTCAGAGATGTGTTCAACAAATGCAATGAATGTCTCATGATGATGGAGGAGGTTGTTGCTATGGGGGGAGGGGGAAGGAGGGAGTGGGGGGTATATGGGGACCTCATATTTTTTTAATGTAATATTAAAATATAAAAATAAAGAGAAAAAATAAAAAATAAAAAAAGAAGACACTGGATGAGCACGAAGAAGAATTTGAAAACATACATAGAAAAATAGCAGATCTTACGGGAATGAAAGGTGCAATCAATGAAATTTTAAGAACATTGGAATCATATAAGAGCAGATTTGAGGAGGCAGAAGAAAGGATTGGTGAACTTGAAGAAATGGCCTCTGAAAGTGAACATATAAAAGAACAGATGAAGAAAAGAATGGAAAAAAATTGAACAAGGTCTTGGGGAAAGAAATGACAGCAAAAGCATGCAAACATAAAAGTCATGGGTGTCCCAGAAGGAGAAATGAAGTGAAAAGGGGCAGAAGAAATATTTGAAGAAAAAATGGTAGATAATTTCCCAACCTTATTGAAGGACAGATCCCTGTCCAAGAAGCACAATGTACTTCCATCCAAAAAATATCCAAATAGACCAACTCCGAGACACATATTCATCAAAATGTCAAGGGCCTAAGGCAGAGAATTCTGAGAGCTACAAGAGAAAAGAAATACATAACATATAAGGGATATCCAATAAGAGTATATGCTGATTTCTCACCAGAAATCATGGAGGCAAGAAGACAGTGGTCTGATATATTTAAGATACTACAAGAGAAAACTTCCTGCCAAGAATCTTATATCCAGCAAGTCTGTCATTCAAAAATGAGGGTGAGATTAGAATATTCACAGATGAACAGAAACTGAGAGAATTTCTAAGCAAGAGACCAGATTTTTTGGAAATACTAAAGGGTGTGCTAGAGCCTGAAAAGACAGGAGAGAGGGGCCTGGAAGAAAGTATAGAAATGAAGATTATATCAATAAAAGTAACTAATTCTTATCGGGATTGCATTAATTCTGTACATCAATTTGAGTAGAACTGACATCTTAATGATACTTAGTCTTCCAATCCATGAACATGGAATGTTCTTCCAGTTATTTAGGGCGTTTTTTATTTGTTTTAAGATTGAGTTGCAGTTTTCTGAATACAAGTGCTTTATATCATTGGTTAAGTTTATTCCTATTTGAGTTTTATCTGTCATATTTTATTTTCACCACTCTTTTGATACTTTTAATTACTTTTATTGATATAATCTTCATTTCTAGAGTCTCTTCCAGGCCCCTCTCTCCTGTCTTTTCTTTTCAGGCTCTAGCACACCCTTTAGTATTTCCTGAAATTCTGGTCTCTTGCTTAGAAATTCTCTCAGTTTCTGTTTATCTGTGACTATTCTAATTTCACCCTCATTTTTGAAATACAGTCTTGCTGGATATAAGATTCGTGGCTGGAAGTTTTTCTCTTGTAGTGTCTTAAATATATCATACCACTGTCTTCTTGCCTCCATGGTTTCTGGTGAGAAATCAGCACTTAATCTTATTGGACATCCCTTATATGTTATGCATTGATTTTCTCTTGCTGCTTTCAGAATTCTCTCTTTGTCTTTGGCCTTTGACATTCTGATGAGTATGTGTTTGGAGTAGGTCTATTTAGATTTTTTCGGATGGGAGTACGTTGTGCTTCTTGGACAGGGATATCTATGTCCTTCAATACAGTAGGGAAATTTTCTGCCATTATTTCTTTAAATACTCTTTCTGCCCCTTTTCCCTTCTCTTCTCCTTCTGGCATCCATGACATGTATGTTTGCATGCCTTTTGCTGTCATTTAGTTCCCTGAGACTTTGTTCAATTTTTTTTCCATTCTTTTCTTCATCACATCTTTTGTATGTTCACTTTTGGAGGCCATTTCTTCAAGCTCACCAATTCTTTCTTCTGCCTCCTCAAATCTGCTGTTATATGATTCCAATGTGTTTTTTTTTTTTATTATTTCATTGATTGTACCTTTCATTTCCATAAGATCTGCTACTTTTCTATGTATCTTTTCAAATCCTTCTTTGTGCTCATCAAATGTCTTCTTAATATCCTTAATCTCTTTAACCATCTCCTTGAATTTATTAAGGAGATTTGTTTGAACAACTATGATTAGTTGTCTCAACTCCTTTATGTCATAAGGAGGCTTATCTTGTTCCTTTACCTGAGCCATAGCTTCCTGTCACTTGGTATGGATTGTAATTTTTTATTGGTGTCTTTGCATCTGGCTTACTAGAGTATTTATTCTGGGTGCAGTTTTTCTCTTTAGTTTAGGGCTTCCTATCATTTCTGCCTTGCTGGTTGTGCAGTAGGAGCCAAGCATGTCATTGGTGCTATAAACTGTGGAGGCTCAAGCTGCCCACATTTCACCAGGGACCAATGATGCTTCTTCCAACTTTCTGCTTTGTCAGGGGTAGGGACAAAGTCACAGCTATTTCTGGGAAATGGATCTTCCAATTCCAGTCACAGAACAGCTCCTGGGGTGGCTCGTGCTGCCAGAGCAAGATAATCACTGACCTCTGCAACTTGGCAGGTAATTTCCCAGAGAGGCTGGTGCATGTCCCCACAACATCCTCCCTGCTGGAGGTGGCCCTGGAGCCTAGGCTAGACCTGCAATCTGATTTGTATAGAAAGAAGCTGGTCCCCACATGCACTGGGATTTTCAGTCCATCCCACTTCCCTTAGTGCCAGGTGCAAAGTTAAGATGGCAGCTCCTAACCTCTTTCTAACCTGGACAGGCTCAAACCTTAACTGTTCTCAGGATCATACAGTAGCCCACTGAGTTTCCTCATCATAGTTGAAATTGGTACCCAACCATCCCCTCATCCCCCATTTTGGGGAAGTAGAGATTTCAATTGCAGCTGTGGAATAGCTCCCAAGGCGGCTTGTGCCTCTAGTGGAGAATGGGCACCGGCCTCGGTTACATGGAGCATTCTACTTACATGTCTTCTCTGCAGATGGGCATCCTCCTTCCACTCCTTCAAGTGTGTTGCAGGATGCTCTTCTGGCCTCCTGGACCCCCCAGACAGGTGCTTCAGCTAGCTCCAGAGAGTTCTGGGTGTTTGCTAACTGCCCAGTAGCAGGAGCTCACTCTAGGAGCTCCTTACTCCACCACCATCTTGCTGGTTCTGATTCCTCCAATTTTGTTTATTTTTCAGTGTGTGTTTGGTATTTGGGGCCCCTTGACTTTGAAATAAATTTCATAATTATTTCGTCCTATTTAGTAAAAAGTGTTTTTGCAATTTTTTATTGGGATAACATTAAATATGTAAATCAATTTGGGTAGGACAGACATCATAATGATGTTTAGTCTTCCAATCCATGTACATGGAGCATTCTTCTATTTATTTAGGTCTTCTGTGATTTTCTTTAACAATATTGTGAAGCTTTCTGAGTAAAAGTCCCCACATCTTCAGTTAAGTTTCTTCCCTGGTATTTGATTCTTTTAGTTGCTATTGTAACAGGGATTTTTTATTGACTTCCTTTCAGATTGTTCATTATTGGTGTACAGATGTGTTATTGATTTTCACGTGTTATTCTTATATCCTGCCCCATTAATTAACTCATTTATCACTTCTAAGAACTTTGTTGTAGGTTTCTCAGGGCTTTCTATGTGTAGGATCATGTCATTTGCAAATAGTGAAATTTTTACTTCTTCCTTTCCAATTAGGAGGCCGTTTATATCTTTTTCTTGCCAAAGTGCTTGAGCAAGTCATTCTAACACACTGTTAAATAATAGTGGTCACAATAGCATCCTTGTCATGATCCAGATCTTTCAGAGAAAGAATTTAGCATTTCACAATTGAATGAGATGCTAGTGGTGGGTTTTTCATATATATCCTTTATCATGTAGAGGATGTTTCCTTCTATTGCTATCTTTTAAAGTGTCCTTATCAAGATGCGTTTTCTACAATGAAAATGATCATGTTTCTTTTCTTTTAAATTGTAATGTGTTTTATTACATTGAGTGATTTTCTACTGTTGAACTATCCTTGCATACCAGTGATGAAAACCACTTGGTCATCGTGTATACTTTATTAAGTGTTATTGAATATGATGAGCAAGTATTTTGTTGAGCACTTTATATCCAGGTTCATTAAAGAGATTAGTCTTTAGTTTTCCTTTTTTGGTGACATCTATATATGCCTTTGGTGTAAGGGTGATGTTGGCATAATAAAAAGAGACAGTATTCTTTGCATTTCTATTTTTTGGAAATTTTAAGCGGGAGTGGTTTTAGTTCTCTCTGGAATGATTGGTAGAATTCACCTGTGAAGCCATCTGTTACTGGGTTCTTCTTGAGAGGGTTTTAATGACTAATTCCATCTCATTAGTTGTGAAAAGTCTGCTGAATTCATCAATTTCCTATGTTTGTGGGTTTCTAGATATATTTCTATTTTATCTAATTATCCATCTTGGTGGCACACAGTTTTTCAAATTATCCTCTCATTTCTGTAGGATCAGTAGTGATACCTTCATCATTTTTTATCTTATGGATTTACTTCTCTTTTTATTTCTTTGTTAGTCTAGTTACAGTTTTGTCAATTTTATTATTCTTCTCAAAGAACTAGCTTTGGTTTTGTTAAATTTTCCAGTGTTTTTTTTTTCTCCAATTCATTTAACTCTACTCTAATCTTTTGTCTTTTCCTGCCTTCTGCTTGATTTGATATGAGCTTGTTTTTCTTTTTCTAGTCCATCCAGGTGTGCCAATAGGTGTTTGATTTTAGCTCTTTCTTCTCTTTTAATGTACACACTTATGGCTATACATTTTTCTCTCAGCACTGTTTTTCTTGCATCTCAACAATTTTGATATGTTGTGTTCTTTTTTTCACACATTTCAAGGTGGTTACTGATTTCTTTTGAAACTTCTTCCTTGACCTACTGATTTTCTAAGAATGTACTGTTTAACATCCCTATCTTTGTGCCTATTCTGATCTCTGCCCCTTAAAGATTTTTTGTTTCATTCAATCCAAAATAAATCCCTAGGTAAGAAAGAGAAACTATCCGATTAAACTCAACAAGATAGTCTGATGTCTAGAAATCAGCAAAATATGATAAGGCATGCTATGAAACAGTAATATATAGCCCAGTCAAAAGAACAATTGAAAACTTTAAATAACTATTCAGGGATTCTCAAAAAAATCTCCTAATCAATTCAAGGAAACAAAGAAATATATAGCTGAAGAGTTAAAGGGTATTAAAAAAGACACTGGATAAGCATAACGAAGAATTTAAAAGTATAAAAGGAAACATAACAGAAATCATGCATTGAAATGCACAATAGAAGTGAATGAAAATACATTAGAAATAAACAACAGTCAATTTGAACAGCCAGATAAAAGAATCAGCAAACTTGAAGACAGGAAAATTGAAATCTTACAGACAGAAGAACTGATAAAGGAAAAAATTAAGCAGAATCTCAAGGATTTTAATGAAAGCATGAAGTGCACAAACGTACACATCCTGAGTGTTCAAGAAGGAAAAGAGGAGGTTAAAGGGGAAGAACTATTTGAGGTAATGACTAAAATGTAACAAATCTTATGAAAGACATAAATATGTCTATCCAAACAGAATAAATCCTAATAAACCTACTATGAAACATATACTACTCAGAATGTCAAAGGTCAAAGACAAAGAGAGAATCCCCAATGCACCAAGAAAATTAGATTCATCCCATTTCTCATCAGAAATCATGGATGGTGATGTCCACTCCACCTCTAGATCAAGACGGGGCTTAGATTCCACATGGCTGAAGGATGCAATTCCTCTGCCTGCAGTTGTAGGCACTCTTGGTTCCCTGGTGTGGTGGTTGACCTTCTTCACCTCCCTGTTAGCTGACCTGGGTAAGACCCATGAACCAGAGAGTAGGAGTCACAACTCTGCTGATGCTCAGGGCCCAGTTGGCACATGGGCATTCCAGAGGTTCAAGATCCCTGAGTATGCACAATCCCTAGTGCCAACCATAGGTTCAGTAAAAGTGAGAGAAGAGGCATGTGTAGTAAGGCCTGAGTCCAGCTCAATCACACTCAGGAGCAAACATTCCAAAGTAGGTCCCTCTGACATGGCACAGAACTACAAAGCCATCTGCTGTGACCATAAACCCTGTAGATCTCTGCAGCCATCAGGAGAACCAGCACCTAGGTTTGTATCTACTTTGGCTCTCTCTGGGGTCCTGCTGAGGTGTGCATAAGCATGACCCCTCTGATGACCTCCTGACTCTTTTTGGAAGACTCTTAGCCATTTATATAACTCATTTGTCTTTGCCATTTCCCCCTTTTATTCAAGGTCAAAAAGCAGTTTTTAACATTTGATTCAACAAGTAGGGTCCACAGAATGGAGGAATAAAATATGGATTAGAATGGATTCAATGACAGTCTACTATAAAACTATTGTGACTAGTAATAGAAGAAATTGTAGCATTGAGGTGGAGAAAGTGGCCACAGCAGTTGCTGAGGGCAGGGAGAAGGAAGAAGACATGTGATGTGGGGGCATTTTTGGGACCTTGAGTTGTCCTAAATGATATTGCAGGGTCAGATGCTGGACTTTATATATCTTGCCAAAACCCACTGAATGTACTGGGGGAGAGTGTGACCTACAGGGTAAACTATTATCTATGTGGTGCAGCAGTGCTCCAAAATATGTTCACCAAATGTGATGAGTATGCCACAATGATGGAGGAGGTTGCTGGAGTGGGGTGAGGGGGTGAGGGTTATACAGGAATCTCTTATATTTTTTAATATAACATTTTTTGCATGATGTATATATCTTCAAAAAATACAATTTACAAAAATGATGGGGTAGGGGTGGGGAGTGGGGTATATGGGAACCTCTTATGTTTTTAATATTTTTTGAAGTAATGTTTTTGTGATCTATTAACTTTAATAAAAAAGTGAAAAAAAAATAAATCATGGAAATGAGAAGGCAGTGATATGATACATTTAAGTAGCTGAAAATAAAAACTTCCAGCCAAGATATCTTTATCCAGAAAAACAGTTCCTCAAATATGAAGACATGTTTAGGACATTCCAGATAAACAAAACTGAGAATGTTTGTCATCAAGAGACTTGTCCTACAGGAAATTCAGGAAGTTTGTAAGCTGAAAGTGAAAGACATGAGAGAGAGGTTTAATGAAGTATAAAGAAATGAAAATTATCAGTAAGGGTAACTGAAATCATAAAATGATAAAGTAAGATATGACATAAAAAACAATGGATAAAGTGATTGAAGAATTACTGTCTTTACAGTGATATTGAATGATTAAACTACCCAATCAAAAGACATAGATTGGCAGGATAAATTTTTAAAAGTTATAAGGGAGTGGATGTGGCTTAAGCAGTTGGGCACCTGCCTCCCACATGGGAGGCCCAGGTTAGGTTCCCAGTAACTCCTAACAACAAAGGAACAAACAAGAAGCCAACAAATGAAAAAACAAAACACTCAGATGAGCAAATGTGGCTTAGTGGTTGAGTGCCAGCTTCCCATATAGGAAGTTATGGGTACAATGCCCGGCCCTGGTACCACAAAAATTCAACTATATGCTGTTAACCAGAAATTCACCTTACACAAGGATACAGATAGGTCAAAATTGGAAAGTTGGAAAAAGGTATTCCACACAAACAGTAAAACAAAAAGAACTGCAGTTGCTATACTAATACCAGTCAATTATAATTTAAATGAAAAACTGTTATAACTGATAAATAAGGAAACTCTTTAACAAAAGAGGCAATCCACCAAGAACAAATACTAATCACAGATAATTATGAACCTAACTAGAATGTTCCAAATACATGAGACAGCATTGGAAATCCTAAGGGAGAATCAGGACTTCACTACAATAATAGGTGGAGACTCCAATACATACTTCTCATCATATTAAAGATCCAGATATTGGTTCAGTAAGAAAGTAGAGAACGTGAGTAATATGATGAATGAACTAGACCTAAGATATTTGTGTTTGTGTGTATATGTATATATATATGTATGTATGTATATAATATACACACATGGAAGTTAAATGATACATTCTAAGTAACTATTGTGTCAAAATAGAAACTGCAAGGGAATTCAGTGTAACTTGAGATGAATGAAAATAAGAACAAAACATTTCAAAACCTGCAGATTGCAATGAAGTCAGTCCTGAGGGGGGAAATTTAACAGAGTCCTAAGGGCCTACATTAGAAAAGAAGAATGAACTGAAATCAAAGACCTCACTGCATCCCAAGAAGAATGAGAAAAAGAACAGAAAACTATCATATTATGATAGCCAGGCCCTGAGCCCCAACAGACTTCAGCTCCTACAGTCTGATTTATTGGACTCACCTCACTCAGCTAAGATGGAGTTGAAGAAGGACAACCACCACACCATGGAGTCTAGAGGGCCTACAACTGAAAGCAAGAGGATTGCATCCAGTATCCATGTGGAGTCTGAGCCTCCTCTTGACATAGAGGTGCAACGGACACAACCAATCCAAGGTCCACAGGGAAAAGGTGGCATTGGAGTGGGAAAAGTGGACATGGTGGCTGATGGGTATGGGGAATGGCAGGAAGAGATGAGAGGTGGAGGCACCTTTGGGACTTAGAGTTGCCCTGGATGGTGCTTCAGGAGCAATCACCGGATGTTGTAAATCCTCCCAGGGCCCACTGGATGGAATGTGGGAGAGTATGGGCCATGATGTGGACCATTGACCATGGGGTGCAGAGATGCCCAGAAATGTACTTACCAGGTGCAATGGATGTGTCATGATGATTGGAGTGAGGGTGGCTGGGAGGGGAATGGTGGGGTGGGAGTGGTAGGGTTGAATGGGGCCTCATATTTTTTTAATGTAATATTTTTACAAAATCAATAAAAATAAATAAATAAATAAATAAAAAACAAACAAAAAAAGAACAGAAAACTAATTCAAAAGCAAGCAGAAGGAAAGAAAAAGCAAAGATTAGAGCAGAAATAAATGAAAATTAGAGTATAAAAAGAAAATACAGACAATTTAACAAAACCAAATTTTGATCTTTGAGAATAGCAATACAATTGGCACTTACCTAGATTGAAAATAAAATAAAAAAGAATACACAAATATATAAAATCAGAAATGAGAGTGTGCCATTACCACCCACCACACAGGAATAAGAAGGATCATTAGAGGACACTATGAAGAACTAAATATCCCCAAATTATACATGTTAGATGAAATAGACATATTCCTAGAAACACATTCAACTGTTATTTTCTCTAGAAGACCTGACCAAACCAAGCAGAAGTAAAGAAATTAAATCAGTCATCAGATATCTCCCAACAAAGAAAAGCCCAGTACCAGATAGATTCACAGTCTGTTTCTACCAGTCATTCCAAGAAGAATTAGAACTCTTGCTCAAACTCTTACACAAAACTGAAGAGAAGGGAATAGAAACTCACTCATTTTATGAAGCCAACATAACACTTAAACCAATACCAGATAAAGATATTACAAGAAAAAATTGAGATTAATTTTTCTAATGAATATAAATGCAAAGATCTTCAACAAAATACTTGTGAATCGAACCCAACACCCTATTAAAGGAATGGTACACCATGATTAAGCATGATTTATCCCAGGTATGCAAGAGTGATTCAGCACAAGCAAATCAATTAATGTAATACACTACATTAAAAATTCAAAGGGGAAAAATCATTTGATAATCTCGGTGGTCACAGAAAAGGCATTTTAGAAAATACAGGGTCCTTTCTTGATAAAAACTCTTCAAAAGATAGGGAAAAAAGGAAACATCAGCAGCATGGTAAAGGAGCATATATGAAAAAGCCACAACTAACAGTGTACTCAATGGTGGAAGATTGAAAGCCTTCACTCTAAGATTGAGACTAAAATAACAAGATGCCCACTGTCAGTGCTACTTTCATTACTAAAAAAAAAATGCAAATTATACCACCCCATTAATGACACTTAACATTTCCATGGTGCCTTTCTTCCAATTGATGAAAGAATATTAAAATATATTACTGTTGACTGTACTCCACAGTTAGCATTATGTGTACTTTTCCCCCAATAATATCCCATTACTGCCACCTTGTATTATAGTAGTGATGTACATTTCTTTCTAGTTCATGGAAGTACATACTTATATTTGTACTATTAACCACATTAATCATCCAAAACATGGTTCATATGATTCATCCTCTAGCTTTCCTTCTGTTGCCTTACAGGACTCTAAATTTCCCATTCCAACCACAATCAACATGCACAGCTTAGTGCTGTTAATTTTACTCACAATATTATGCTACCCATCACCTCTATCCATTTACAAACATTCACTAGCAATCTTATTGAAAATTCTGCACAAATAAATCATTAGCTCCAAATTCTCAGAAGACCTAGAGGAATGGTGATTTCATCCTCCCTAGAATACCCCATTATACACACTAGAATATGTTACCATCAATTCTATCCACTTTCCCACAGTTGTCATTCACCTTATTAAAGATTCTACATACATTCAGCATTGGCTCGCACTTCTCAACCCACATTCTATCTCCTAGTAACCTACAGTCTGGAATTCAACTCCCTGATTTTATTCATAGAACTTAGATCATATTAGTGAAATTATATAATAATTGTCATTTTGTGTCTTTAATTTCACTATACAAAATATCATCAAGGTTCATCTACATTGCCATATGCATCTTAATTTAATTTCTTCTTGCAGCTGAATAGTATTACATTGTATGTATATATCACATTTTCCTTAACCAATCATTATTTGGTGGACATGGGTTGTTTCCAAATTTTAATTGTTAAGGACACACAATGAAGACTGATATGCAAATGTCTGTTCCTGACCTTAGTTTTAGTTCTGAATATATTTGTAGTAGCAAGATTGAGGGATTACATGGCAGTTCTATATTTTGCTTCTTCAGAAACAGCCAAACTTTCCCCCCAGAAGCTGAACCATTTTACATTCCCACCAACAGTGAAGAAGTGTTTCTGTTTTCCCCATCCTATCTAGCACTATTTTGCTTTAAAAAGATAATTGCCATTCTGAAAGGCAAGAAAAGTTAGCTCTTCACAGTTTTAATCTGCATTTCCTAAAAGCTAGTGATGTTGAGCTCTTTGCATTTGCTTTTGACCTTTTGTATTTTCCCTTTGGAAAACTGTTCAAATCTTTTGCCCCATTCTAAGTTGCAACTGCAATTTATTTCAACCTGCATGGACTAGATTGTTGGGAAAACCTGTGGCTATATCCCTGTCCCCAATAGAATAAGAGGGACCAGTGTTTCCTCAGTTTCTCTGGACAACTACAACCACATTCCGTCCATATGGGATAGATTGTTGCACACACATGTGGTTCCATTCATGTTCCAGGTGGGAGGAGGTAGCTGGTGCTTTATCAGTGTATATGGGCAACTGCAGTCAGTTTGAACCTGCATGGCTCAGTTTACTACTCACATCATATGTTCCATTCCTCTCCCTGGCTTGGGAAGAAGGGACATGGAGCTTCATCAGTCTCTCTGAAATCTACAGACAGATATGAACTTTCATAAACTGGGCTACTATAACCTGCTGCAGTTCCATTTGTACTCTTAGCAGGTGGGCAATGGGGGAGAAGTTTCATCAGTTCCTAGGGCAACATGGGCAGTTTCAACCTCCATGACTTCCAATAACACCAGTAAAGTAAGTCCAAATAGATCTGCTACAAGACACATACTATTCAAAATGTTGAATGTCAAATATAAATAATCATGGAAGCACCAAGGGAAAAGTGATGCATCACCTAGAAAGGATGTCCAACAATATTAAATTCTTATTTCTCAGCAGAAACCATGGTGGCAAGAAGGCAGGGCATGATACATATAAGATACTGGAAGAGAAAATCTGTCAGTCAATAATCTAATAACGAGCAAGATTGTCTGTCAAAAGTGAGGGTGAGTTTAAAAACTTAACAGATAAATAGAAACAGAGAGAGTTTGTAATCAAGAGAACAGATTTTCAGGAAATACTAAAGGGTGTGCTACAGAGTAAAACAAAGGACAGCACAGCAAGGCTTGGAAGAAAGTCTAGAAATCAATATTATATTTAAAAAGAGTGGGGAAAATAAGATATCACAGGTAAAACCTAAAGATCAAAATGGGTAAAGTATGAACTGCATTTACAGTAATAACACTCAATGTTAGTAGAATAAAATCCCCAAAGAAAAGACACAGACAGGCAGAACAGACAAGAAAAGATGTGCTTTTGAAAAGAGATGCATCATAGACCTGAGGATATAAATAGATTAAAAGGGAAAGGCTGGAAAAAGATATACCACATATTCAGTAACCAAAGAAAGGCTGGAGTAGCTATATTCATATTGGATGAAATAGACTTTAAAAGCAAAGTTGTTATTGGAGACAAGGAAGGCATTATATATTAATAAAAGGGAAAATTCACCAGGAAAAAAATAACAAACATAAACATATATGCACCTTGCCAGGAGGCTCCAAATTTTATGAAGCACACACTGGCCAAAATGAAGGGAGAAATAAATGTCTCTACAATAATAATTGGAGAATTCAATACACCACTTTCATCATTGGATAGAACATCTGTGCTGAGGATCAATAAAAAACACAGAGTTTAAATGACAAAATAAATGATAAAACCTATAAAACATATACAGAATGATGGAATCTAAGCACCCTCTAGATGTAGACGTGGAGTGGACATAACCATCCAAGGGCCAACAGAATGGAGGACTAGAATATGGATTATAGTGGACTTATTGATATTCTATTCTGGAACTATTGTGATTAGTAATGGAAGTAAATGTAGCATTGATTTGGGGAAAGTGGCCATGGTAGCTGCTGAGGGTAGGGAGTGGAAAGAAGAGATGTAATGTGGGGGCATTTTCAGGACTTGGAGTTATACTAGGTGGTATGGCAGGGACAGTTACTGGGCATTGTATGTCCTCCCATGGCCCACTGGGTGAGTTGGGGGAGAATGTAAACTATAATGTGGTCCATTGACCATGTGGTGCAGCAGTGCTCAGTGATGTATTCACCAAGTGCAGTGAATTTCCCATGATGATGGAGGAGGTTGTTGTTATGGGAGGAGTGGGGTGAGGGGGTGGGGGATATATGAGGACCTCATATTTTTTTAACAAAAAATAACAAAGTAACAAAAAAAATTTGTAACAAAAAAATAAAGAAAAAAAAAAACATATACAGAACATTGCACCCCCAAATAGCAAGATATATATTCTTCTCAAGTGCTCCAGGATAGACCATGTGTGCTATCACAAAACATATCTCAATGCATTTAAAAATACTAAAATTATACAAACACCTTTTCTAATCATAATGAAATAATGCTGGATGTCAACAACAAGCATAAAATAGGAAAATATATTTACAAATATATGGATAATTTATTTTGGAATAAATGGATAAATATTTTGGATAAATGGAAATAAATTTACAAATATATGGAAATTAAACAACTGACTAATAATTAAACAGTAGGTCAAAGGAGAAACTGTATGATATTTGAGTAAATACCTCAAGATGTGTGAAAATGAGAACACAACATATCAGAACTTATGGGGTGCAGTGAAGGCAGTACTTAGAGGGAAATTTATAGCCCTTATTGCTTACATTAAAAAGAAGAAACCACTAAGCACAGTGACCTAAGTACAAAACTTGAAGAACTATAAAATGTATGGCAAAATATTCCCAAAGCAAGAAGAAAGAGTGATATAACAAAGATCAGAGAAGAAATAAATGAAATTGAGAACCGAAATCAATAGAATTAACAAAACCAAAAGTTGGTTCTTCAAGTAGATCAACAAAATGGAGAAACCCTTAGCTAAACTGACAAAGGAATAAGAGAGATGATGCAAATAAAGAAAATCGAAGTGAAATTGGGGATGTTATTTCTGATGATTCTGAAATAAAAGAGATCATAAGAGGATACTGTGAACAACTGTATACCAACAAACTAGACTAGATAGATGAAATGGACAAATTCTGAGGAATATACAAAAAACCTACACTGACCTTAGAATAACTAGAAGAACTCAACAAACAAGGACAAGTAAAGAGATCAAAACTGTCAACAAACAAATCCTCAAAATGAAAAGCCTGGGGCAGATGGCTTCCCAAGTGAATTCTAACAAGGATTCAAATATTTAATATAAATCTTACTCAAATTTTTCCAAAAAATTGAGTGGGAAGAAATGCTACCAAACTCATTATATGAAGCAAATATCAGTCTAATATCAAAGACAGATAAATATATTAAGAAAAGAGAAAATTAAAGGCCCATTACTCTAATAAATATAGATCAAAATCCTCAACAAAATACTTGCTAATAAAATCCACTAATATATCATACAATTATTCATGATAATAATGTGAATTTTATATCACATATGCAAGATTTATTAGTGTAATACATAATATTAATAAATCAAAGAAGAAAAATTGCATGATCATCTCAATTGAGGCAGAAAAGTCATTTGAGAAAGAATATCCACCTTTCTTTTTAAAAAGTACTCTATACTCTAGAGATTATTGCTGCTCTACTAGAGACTGTGATGGAACTTCCCAGGATATTAATTTAACATTCTTTCAGTTATTGTGTTTGTCTCCACCCACTGAGACAACCCATGACCAGTTGAACATAATCACATTCCGTGAAGTCATGCCCCCTTCTCTACACATACCCCCTCACTGACACCCTGCACCAGAGTTGGGAGGTCATTCCAGAGGTTTCACTTAGGCATGTCTTAGGAGAATCTCATTGACTGCCACAGTAAACAGTTCCTCAAGCAGAGGTGCTCCTGAGGACTCTAGAGACATGAAGACACTATAGGCAGAGCAGACAATCTCAAGAACTTGACACCCTGTCAGTTACCTTGGAATATATGTTCCCCAATGAAGCAGAGTAGACTCATTTACAATTTCCCTATACATGGCTGTATTAGTCAGCCAAAGTGGTGCTCATTCAAAATACCAGAAACTGGTTGGATTTTATAAAGGGTATTTATTTGGGGTAGGAGCTTACAGATACCAGACCATAAAGCATAAGTTACTTCCCTCACCAAAATCTATTTTCATGCATTGGGGCAAGATGGCTGCTGATGTCTGCATGGGTTCAGGCTTCCTGAGCTCCTCTCTTCTAGGTCTTGCTTCTTTCTGGATTTAGGGTTCCTCTCTTCCCAGGGTTTGATTCTTCCTGGGCTCAGGGTTCCTGTCTTCTCAGGGCATGTTTCTCTTTCCTCTGTGTGCTTACTTCCCAGGGCTCCAGCTTAAGTCTTCAGCATCAAACTCCAGCATCAAAACTCCAGCATCAAAACCCCTCAACTCTATCCTTTGTCATGCCTTTTATCTGTGAGTCCCAACTCACCAAGGGATGGTTCTTCAATGCCCTAATGATGGAGCTGATATCAAATCCCTAATCAAAACTTAATCATGCCCAAGCATAGGCCAGATTACAAACAAAATCCAATATTTATTTTTGGAATTCATAATCATATCAAACTGTTACAATGGCTTTTCTGTCCCTTTTATTTGAAACTATATTTACCACAATACCTGTTAAAAAATATCTACCAAAGACTTAAATCTTCAGTCTGTTCATATGCTGGATGAGCCTTGAATCTCAGCAGCATTGTAACGACTACTCTCCAGTTCTTCAGACTCACCAAGGACAGCTAACAGAAGGGATGGTAAATGCCCATTCCAAAAAAAAAAAAAAGAGTATCTACAACTGCAAGCAAGACAGTCCCATCTATCTGTCCCATGGACTCTAAGCTCCCTCTCAGTCAGAAAGAGTGGTCATCACTCTCAAAAGTGCTCAAGACTGAGGGATGAACAAACATAAGAGGGAAATGAAACTATGGTCTAATGTAGACTTATTGTTATTCAAGCAATGGAAGATCAAGTAACATTGATATAAAGGCCCAGTCACTGGAGGTTCTGAGGGGAGGGAGAAGGAAGAATAATTGTAACATGGGGCATTTGTGGGACATTGGGATTGCTCTAAGTGATATTGCAATGACAGACACAGGCCATGATATAGTTTGACAAAACCTATAAAAAATATGCAGAGAAAAGTGTAAACTATAATGTAAACTATTCACCATGGTTAGTAGCAATGCTTCAATATGTGTTCAGCAATTGTAACAAATATACCACAGTAATGAAAGATGTTGTTAATGGGGAAAAGTATGGGAGGGGAAGGGAGTGGGGTATATGGGAATCCTCCTGTATTTTGATGTATCTTTTCTGTAATCTGAAACTTCATTTAAAATTTAAAAAATTAAAATATTTTTTTTAAAAATGGAAAAAAAAGTACTCTATGCGATAGGAATTGAAGGAAAACTTCTCAAAATGCTAAAGGACATATATAAAAAAGCCACAGTTAACATTTTATCTAATGGTGAAAGACTGAAAGCTTTCTCTCTGAGATCTGGAGCAAGACAATTTTTCTACTCTCATCACTGTTGTTCCTTGTAGTCCTAGAGACTTTAATAAAACAGTCAGTCAAGAAAAACAAATTAAATTGGTCCATATTTGAAAAGTAGTAAAATATATTCTATTCACAGCAGGTATGGTCATATACTAAGAAAGTCCTGAAAACTCTCCAAAAATCTACTAAAGCTAAGAAATCAATTTAGCAGAGTGGCAGGATGTAAGTTTAATACAGAAAAATCAGTAGTGTTTCTATACAATTATGAGCAATCTGAGGAGGAAGTCAGGAAAAAATCCACTTACAATAGTGAATCAAAATGTAAAATATTTAGTAGGAAACATATCCAAGGTAATAAGGACTTTTATTCAGAAAACTACAATGCATTCCTATAAGAAATCAAAGAAGACCTAAATAATTAGAATAATATTCCATGTTCATGGATTGGAAGATTAAGTATGACTAAGTTGTAAATTCTATCTAAATTTTTGTAGAGATTCAAAGTTATCCCAATAAAAATTCCAACTGATATTCTATTCATGAATTATTGTGATTAGTAATTGAAGAAAATGTGGCATAGGTGTGAAGAAAGTGGCCATGGTGGCTGCTGGGGGTAGGGAGTGGGAGAAAGAGATGAGATGTTGGGGTGTTTTCGGGACTTGGAGTTGTCCTGGGTGGTGCTGCAGGGACAGTTACCGCACATTGTTTGTCCTCCCATGGCCCACTTGGTGGAATGTGGGAGAGTGTAGGCTATGATGTGGACCATTGACCATGAGGTGCAGCGGTGCTCAGAGATGTATTCACCAAATGCAATGAATGTCTCATGATGATGGAGGTTGTTGTTATGGGGGGAGAAGTAGGGTGAAGGGCGTGGGGGCTATATGGGGACCTCATATATTTTTAATGTAATATTAAAAAAATAAATAAAGACAAAAATTTAAAAATTTAAAAAATAAAATAAAAAAAAAGAAATGGAAAATCAAATTGTACTTATTTGGAAGGGTAAGGAGCTCTGAATACCCAGGAACATCAGTAAAAATAGGAACAAAATTGAGGATTCTCATTTCCAGACTTTAATTCATGTTACCTAGGTACAGTGGCAAAAACAGCATTGTATTGGCATAAAAATAGATATACGGAATAATGAAACAGAAATGATATTACAGAAACAGACCCTCACATCTGTGGTCTAGTGATATTTGACAAGGCTGTCAAAACAGTAAAGCTAGAGCAGAAAAGTTTATTTAACAAACAGTGCTTAGAGAACTCGATATCCATATCCAAAAGAAAGAGTGCCCTTATTTCACACTTTATGCAAAAATAAATTCAAAATGTATTAAAGACATAAATATAAAAGCTAAACCCTAAACCTCCAAGAAGTAAATGTATGGAAACATCTTAAAGAACTTGTAGCAATCAGTGGCTTCTTAAACCTTACACCCAAAATGCAAACAATGAAAGAGAAAATGGATAAATGGGACCTCCTCAAACTTAATCACGTCCGTGCTTTAAATGACCTTGTCAAGAAGGTAAAAATGCAGCCCGCTGAATGGGAGAAAATATTTTGAAACTACCTTTCCTTTATTTTATTTTTGAATTCTTTTTATTTAATTGCCTTTTTTAAAAGATATATAGATCGAAAAAATTTTACATTAAAAAATATAAGAGGTTCCCATATACCCCACACCCCACCCCACTCCTCCTACATCAACAACTTCTTTCATCATTGTGGCACATTCATTGCATTTGGTGAACACATTTTGGAACACTGCTGCAGTGCATGGATTATAGTTTACATTGTAGCTTACACTCTCCCGCAGTCGGTTCAGTGGGTTATGGCAGGATATATAATGTCCAGCATCAGTCCCTGCAATATCATTTAGGACAACTACAAGTTCCCTAAATGCCCCACATCACATCTCTTCTGCCCTCTCCCTGCCCTCAGCAACTACCGTGGCCACTGTCTCCACATCAATGATACAATTGCTTCAATTGCTAGAGTCACAATTGTTCTATAGTAGAATATCAGTAAGTCCACTCTAATCCATATTTTATTCTTCCATCCTGTGCACCCTGGTTTGGTGATGTCCACTCGACTTATAAATCGAAAGAGGGCTTTGATCTCACATGGTTGATAGATGCATTTCTCCTGCTTGCAGTTGTAGGCACTCTTGGTTCCCTGGTGTGGTGGTTGACCATCTTCACCTTCCTGTTAGCTGACCTGGGTCCTGTTAGCTGACCTGGGTCTGATTTCCATGATATAAGAAGGGATCATACAACTCAGGAATAAAAGTGCAATCTATTAATAAATAAAAATGGGTAAATAACTTAAATAGATATGTCTTCAAAGAGGCAATATAAGTTGACAAGCCACACATGAAAAGATTCTCAACATCACTAGTTATTAGAGAAATGCAGATTAAATCTACAATAACATATCAGCCCACACCTCATATTATGGACATTATTTTTTTTTAAAGTAAAAGGACCAGTGCTTGTGATGATGTGGAGAAAGAGGAACACTTCTTCACTGTTGGTGGAAAGAGTGTATGGTATAGCCTCTGGGGAAGATAGTATGGCAATTCCTCAGGATGTTAAATATAGAACTGCCATTTTATCTGCAAATCCCTCTATGGGAATATATGCAGAAGAAATGAAAATAGTGATTTGAACAGACATTTGCACACCAGTATTCATAGCAGCATTATTCACAATTGTAAAAAGATGGAAAAAACACTAGTGTCCAGCCAATGAATGTATTTAAATATGTGCTTTATATAAACAATGGAATACTATGCTGTTTTAAAAACAAATTAAATTGGTAAACATGATAACATGGATCAACCTTGAGGACATATGGGAAGTGAAATAAGCCAAACATAAAAGCAAATAGTGTGTCCTGCCATGGCCCACTGGGTGAACTGGAGGAGAGTGTAGACTACAATGTAGATCACTGTCCATGCGGTGCAGCAGTGCTATCAAATATATTGACCAGGTGCAGTGAATGTGACACGATGATGGAAGAGGTTGTTGATGTAGGAAGGGTGGGGGGGGGCGGTGGGGGTTAGATGGGGACCTCATATTTTTTGAATGTAACATTTAAAAGAAAATAAAGAAAATGAAAGAAAGAAGGAAATAGTAAATGGCCTCACTAATATGAAATAATATGAAGAATAAACACATGGAGTTAAAAACTAGAGTATAGGTTACTAGGAGACAGATGGAGTACAGAGAAAGGGTACTGATGCTTAATGCATGTAAAATTTTTAATTGGCTTAACTGTGAAAGAGTGGAAATGGATAGAGGTGATGCTAACACAATATAGTGAGTGTAACTAACATGGCTTGCTTACAAATGGGATTGTGGCTGAAAGGGTGAGTTTAGGGATGTAAATTTCAATGGAAAGAAAGTAGAGAAAAATCTAGGATTGAATAATATAGTGAACCAGGAGGTGGATGACTATTGTGGTAAAGAATACAAATACAAGAATGGACCCCTATTAAGCTACAACAATTATACATCACTATAACAAGGTAGTAGGAATACAGTGATGAAAGGGAAAATTGCAATTAATGTAATTTGTGGAGTATAGGTAACAGAAATATTGTAATATTATTACATCAATATCAAAGAAAGTACTATATTAACACAAAGGGTCGATAACAGGGGTAATTTTTCTTTTGGACTAAGAAAAATGTCCAAAAATTTACTAAGGCAATGACTGAAGAACTCTGTGAAGAAAGTAAGAGCCACTGGTGCACAGTTTGGATAGATTGTGCAAGTCATGGGACTATACAACACATTGAACCATGTGGTTGAAGATGGATCTTGGTTAACAATACAAATATGAGAGTGTTCTCTAGTGAACTATAAGAAATGCAAAAAACTAATACATGATACTAACAATAGGAAGTATATGCAAAAATATACCAAATAGATACTATGGACTATAGTTAACAATAATAATCTCATGATGATCTTTCACAAGCTATTACAAATGTTCCACAACAAACAAGTTGGTAGAGAGGTGATATATGGGAATTTTCACATTTATGCATGATTTCATGTAAACTCATAATATTTTAATAGAATATTTATTAAAATTAATAAAATAATAGTAATAGGAAACAGAAGAGAAATTTCAAAGAGAAATAGGGTATGGGATTTTTGGCTTGAAGGGTCCCCAAGACTTTTACTATATAATTTTATCTCCCCCAACTTTTGTCATTTCTTAAGTTAAACTACTACCAAAGTAGTAGTTATTTTCTCCTACTGAAGTTTGAGACTCTCACCTTCACATGAATTTTAAGACTGAAGTTTGAGACTCTCACCATCATATGAATATTTGTTTTGTGTCCTCAGTAGTATCAATTGCCAAATTAGAGGCTGCATAGTAGCATTTATGAGAGTGGCATACACTGCTTTTGGAACTGGAGAATGGTGCAGTCATTGTGGAGGAAACTAACCATAAAACTGCCATGTGATCCATCAACCTCACTTCTAGTTATATACCCAGAAGACTTGAAAGTAGGGACATAAACAGATGCATATGAATGTTCATAGCCCATTATTCACTACTACCAAAAGTTGGAAGCAAACCAAGTGTTCATCAACCGAGGAACGGATAAGTAAATTGTGGCATAGACGTACAATGGAATATTTCCCAGCTGTAAGAAGGAATGCAGTATTAATACATAGTACAACATGGATGAATCTTGAAGACCTTAAGTTGAGTGAAATAAATCAGCTTCTGAAGGACAAATATTACATTACCTCACTGATATGACTTAAGCAAATTGAGCAGGATCACAGAGGTAGAGTCTAGAAGATAGGTTATCAGGAGACAGAAAGGTAGTAGAGGGTGGAGAGCTGATGCACAATATGGGCAAAATCTTTTAAGTTGGAAGAGGGTCATTGGGCAGTGTATGGGGTGATAGTGGTGCCGTGATGTAATTGTGTTTGAGGGCATAAGAATGTGAAGGGTAGTAGTGAGGGGACTTGGGTTGGACTATGCATGGAACTGGAGGAGGAGGATAGAAGGAAAGAGCTGATGAACTCTGGGGATTTGCAGGTGCATGGTTAAAACAAAAATTATTGGAATATCACCTTGGCAAATATGGCGGGTAAGGGTTACTGCTGCAGAGAGTCAGGATCAGGAGATATGTGGGATAGGGTGCACCTGGGTTATGCCTCTATGGAAGATGAAAGTGTTCATCTTGTCATAGTATGTTACCTCAGGGGGTGGAGACTCACACAATAAACAAGAAAATATTAAACTCCCATCCAGAGGAGTGATGCTATGTTCTCAATTCGAGGGGAAAGAATCAAGAACATGCTCAGACCTAATAAGAGAAAACAGAATAATATGTTATGCCCTCAATATTATTGAATATATCTATGACATTATTCTTCAAAATTGAAACAGTGATTACCATATGTTCCAAGGGGAGTGGGTGGGGGGAATAGAATAGATTGAACATAGAGCATTTTGGGCATTGGAATTGTTCTGCATAATCTTGCAATGACAGTTATAGGCTATTTTAAATTTTGTAAAAATTTATAAAAATTGCATGATCAAAATGTGGAAACCATTGAATAAGTTTAGAAGCAAAGCTTCAATATTTGTACATCAATTGTAATAAACATACCATACACATGAACAATTTAATAACAGAGAAATGGAGAGGGAGAGGGGTTTGGGTATATGGGAATCCCTTTTATATTCGATGGGACTTTTCTGTAACCTAAAGTTTCTTGTAGGTAAAGAACAATAACAACAAAAAGGCACTAGGAGAAAATGTGGAAGAAATTGTCACTGTACATAAAAGATAACAGATCTTATGGTAATGGAAGATGTGATAAAAAATTACTATATTATTATTTTTCTTTTATCTTTCTATATTTTATTTGCTAATTTTTATTACTAATTTGTTTTATTATTTCTTTTATTTGTTCACCTTTATTACTTTGTATTTGTGACAGTTTTATATTGACAAAGGGTCACAACTGTGGCAGAGAAGAATCACTGGTATGGGCTGTTGGTGATGGAGATTGTGTGGATAAGGGTGCACCTGGGTCATGACTATATGGCATATGAATATGTTCAAGTGGTCATGGGGTATTATTTCAGTGGCTGGAGACTCACAAAATAATTGAAGAAAAATTAAATTCTCATCCTGGGAAGTTCTTATATTATCTAATGGAGCAGCAAGAATCCCCCAAGGACATGGGCAGCACCTAGTGAAGGAGGATAGACAACTATGGCAGTCCTTCATATTGATGTTTGTACTTATGAAACTTTATTTGTGATATTGAAACTTACCCTAGTATTATATATTGCCTAAGAGTTACCTTCTGAAATCCTCCTTGTTGTTCAAATGTGGCCTCTCTCTCTGAGTCAAACTCAGCATATAAATGAATTACATCAGACATGACTCCTAAGAATGAGACACTCTGGCACAAAGGGATTATTACTAAGCATTGACTAGCAATGCATTTGGATAAAGACCTTGACCAAAAGGGGGAAATATTAAATATAAATTATTTTAATGGCTAATAGATTTCAAACTGAGTCAGAAGGTCATTCCAGAGGTTAGGCTTATGCATGTCTCAGCAAGATCTCATTGACTGCCACAATAAACAGTGCCCCAAATAGCAGACTTCCTTAGACCTCTAGAGACATCTAGACACTATAGGCAGGGGAGACAATTCCAAGAATTCACCACCCTGTCCATTGGTTTTACTTTGGAATATATGCTCCCAAATGGAACAGAGTTAGACTCATTTATAATTTCCAAACACATCCCTTTTATTCAAACATATACTTAGACCTACACTTGTTAAATATATTTTGAAGAGACTTAAATCTTCTTTTCATATGCTGGTTGATCCCTCAATATCAGCAGAATTGCTACACCTACTCACTAGCTCATTTGACTCACCCCAAAAAAGCTAGCAAAAAGATAATGATGGACAATACTCACAACAGGAAGCAGAAAGTGTCTGCAATTGCATGCAAGACAGTTGCTTCCATCATCTCCATGGAATCCAAACACCCTTTCAATCAGAGGTATGGTAGGCATCACATCCTATAATCCTTAAGATTGAGGAATAAACAAACATAAGGCAGGAATGCAACTATGGACTAAAGTAGATTTATTATTAATCTAGCAATGGAAGAACTTGTATCATTGATATAAAAGCAATGATCACCAGAGATTCTGAGTGAAGGGACAGGGAAGAATATGTGTATCATGGGGACATTTTTGGAACTTTGGAATTATCCAGCATGTCATTTGGCAATGGCAGATACATGCAGTTATACATTTTGTCAAAACCTATAAAGTTTTGCAGGTCAAAGTGTAAACCATAATGTAAAGTACAGACTATGTTTAGTAGCAAGGGTTCAATATGTGTTCATCAATTTCAACAAATGTACCACACAAGGAAAGATGTGAATATGGGAATGTGTGGGAGGGTAAGAGGTGGGGCATATGGCATCCCCTATATTTTTAAATAATAGTTTTTGTAATCTAAAACTCCTTTTAAAATAAAAAATACTTTAAAAAGGGGAGAATTATCAAACAATGAAAGAGAAAAATTATGTATATGATTAAGAGGATAACATTTGCTCCATTAAGATATCTACGAGGGGGAGTGGACTTGACCCAGTGGTTAGGGCGTCCGTCTACCACATGAGAGGTCCACAGGTCAAACTAGGCCTCCTTGACCCGTGTGGAGCTGGCCCATGCGCAGTGCTGATACGCACAAGGAGTGTCCTGCCATGCAGGGGTGTCCCCACGTACGGGAGCCCCACGCGCAAGGAGTGTGCCCCGTAAGGAGAGCCACCCAGTGCGAAAGAAAGTTCAGCCTGCCCAAAAAACAGCACTGCACACACAGAGAGCTGACACAAGATGATGCAACAAAAAGAAACACAGATTCTTGTGCCACTGACAACAGAAGTGGACAAAGAAGAAGATGCAGGAAATAGATACAGAGAACAGACAACTGGAGTGGGGGGGAGGGGGAATAAAATAAAATTAAATAAATCTTAAAAAAAACAAAGAAATCTATGAGTCAAAGTCCCCAGGAATCTTGAAGCCAAACCAAAAGAGATTTAAATCAGTCAGAATAGGGAGGTTTGTAAACTAACTTTGTTGCCTCTCTTTGTGTTTCTACTGTCAGTTACATTTGGCTAACGTCTTCTTGACTGTCTCGTATGGGTACGTAGCACTTGGTACATACCGGTGCGTGCAAACCTCTTTGAGAAGCCAGAATATATACTAATACTAATACATTTTGTTGAATCACTTTATGAGGTTTTCATACTAAATCAGCTAGTGAGCTGAAGGACTGTGATAGGTGGTAAATAGATTTCTCTAACTCTCAGTCTAGTTGTTCTAATATCATCTGTAATCTTTTTTTAAAAGATTTATTTATTTATTTATTTCTCTCCCCTCCCCCTCCCCCCCACCCCGGTTGTCTGTTCTCTGTTCTCTGTGTCTATTTGCTGCGTCGTCTTCTTTGTCCGCTTATGTCGTCAGCGGCTCGGGAATCTGTGTTTCTTTTTGTTGTGTCAGTCTTCGTGTGTGCAGCACCATTTCTGGGCAGGCTGCACTTTCTTTCCCGCCACGTGGCTCTCCTTCCGGGGCGCACTCCTTGCGGGTGGGGCTCCCCTACGTGGGGGACACCCCTGCGTGGCACAGCACTCCTTGCGTGCATCAGCACTGCGCATGGGCCAGCTCCGCACGGGTCAAGGAGGCCCAAGGTTTGAACTGCGGACCTCCCATGTGGTAGACAGATGCCCTAACCACTGGGTCAAGTCTGCCCCCATCATCTGTAATCTTACAGCATATCTTCTACACTAAAGATAGTTGCCCCTGGCAAAGGAAAGGTATACCATGAATAGATAGTTCATGAATTGAACCTGGCTTAATTGATCTTTCCATGATACATTTAGAGCTTTATTTAGTCTGACAGGAGTCTCTTCCTGAGTTTATAAAGTGTAGGAAGAGATCATAATAGTCCTCTTGTTTCTAATTTTCCTTTGATGAAATGTACCATAAAAATCTATTTGGGGAACAGCATAAGCTATGTAATACAATCTACACAATTAAGAATATTACTTTATATGCCTTATATCCACATGTAAAATAATGCCCTGGAACAGCATAATAATTGTATCTGTTGTCTGTAAAGAAAGAGGTTTTGATATGTAGAGTTAATTAGGTGTAAAATCTTAAAGGAGAATCTTAACCATCATCAGCTTCATTGCTATCTGATATCTTAGTCCCTCTTAACCAACATTATCATTTGCCCGACTTTTCAGCCTCCAGAAATTAGTAGCTCAAGTAGAATAATTACTTATTTTATTAAAATCTTAGGGTGCTTGAGGAAAATGTGCTTCTAAACGGAACTGTGGCCCCACCAACATGGTTTTGTCTCCTGAAAGTAAAAGGATACTTGCCATGCAGAAACTGAACATTTACTATACTCTACAAGGTTGTCATTTTTAACTATTTACTTTCTTATAAAAGCACCATATCCCCAGTCTCAGAGACTCTTAATATGAAGCCCAGAATAATATCTAAACATATATCTTTTTTTAACATTTGTTAAAATTTATTTTATTTTTTAATTATATTTTTTAAAGTCAATATATCACACAAAATGCCACACTAAAAAAATATGAGGGTCCCAGATACACCATTCCTCACCACCCTATCCTCATCAATTTTTAATTATATTTTTGAATATAAATGGATTACAAAAATGTCATATTCAAAAAATATAAGAAGTTCCCATACACCCCCACCCCACTCACCTCACTCCTCCCACATCCCCACATCAACAACCTCCCCCATCACAATGGCACATTCATTGCACCTGGTGAACACACCCCAGAGCACTGCTGCACCACATGGAAAACAGCCAACACTACAGCCCACATGCTCTCCAAGCATACAAAGTGGGCCATGGCAGGAAACACAATGTCCAGAATCTGTTCCTGCAACACCATGCAGGAAAACTCCAATGCCCCAAAATACTCCCACACCACACCTCCTCCTCTCTCCCCTTTCCCCCAGCAATCACCCTGGCCACCCTCTCCACATCAATACTACAATTTCTTCTATTACTAGTCACAATACTTCCATAGTACAATATCACTAAGTCCACTCTAATCCATATTTTATTCCTCCATCCTGTGGACCTTGGGATGGTGATGTCCACTTCACTTCTATATGAAGAGGGGGCTTAGAGTCCACATGTATGATGGATGCAATTCTCCTACTTGCAGTAGTAGGCCCTCTTGGTTCCCAGGTGTGATGGTTGACCATCTTCATTGACATGTCAGCTGACTTGGGTAAGTCCAATGAACCAGAGGGTAGGAGTTGCAATTCGACTGAGGGTCAGGGCCCAGTTGGCACATGGAAAGTTCAGAAATTCAAGTCTCCTGAGTATACACCAACCCTAGTGCCAATCACACATTCAGTAAAAGTGACTGAAGAGGGATGTGGAGAAAGGTCACATTTCATTCCCATCATCACACTCAGGAACACAAATTCCAAAGTAGGGCCCACTGACATGGCACTGAACTCCAGAGCCATATGCCATGACCATAGAACCTGTTGGTCTCTGTAGCCCTCATGAGAACTAGTACCCAGGGTTGTACGTACTTTGCCTATCTCTGGGATCCAGCCACTCTGGAGGATAGTTCGGTGGTTTCTCAAAAAACTAGCTATAGATTTGCTGTATGAGCCAGCAATTCCACTGCTGGTTATATACCCAGAAGAACTGAAAACAAGGACACAAACCAATATATGCACACCAATGTTCATAGCGACATTATTCACTATTGCCAAAAGTTGGAATCAAAGCAAATGCCCATCAATAGATGAATGGATAAATAAAATGTGATATATACATATAATGGAATACTATTCAGCTATAGGAAGGAATATAGCACAAACAAGTGAGATAACACGGATCAATCTTGGGGACATTATGTTGAGGTAAGCAAGCCAGGCATTGAAGGACAAATACTACATGACCTCTCTGATATGAAATAAGTAAACCAAGTTGTCTCGGAGAGCTAGAGACTGGATGATAGGCTTATAGGAAGTTAGGGGGAAGAGGAAGGTTGCGAGCTGATGCCTACATGGGTGAAATCTATGATAAGTTGGAGGAAGTATTTGTACAGGGAAGGGGAAAATGGAGGTTTAGGGATACTTTTTGTGGGGCTTTGTGAGCTTGAGGGGGCTAGGGTTGGGAAAATGGGTCAGATTGTCCAACAATAAGGCTGGGGGGAACAGTTGAACATGAAAGATGTCTTTTTTAAATGTGGTCAAAACTATAACGTTGAGAAAATTCTTTAGAAAATATAATAAGGAAGGATCACCTGTTTAAGGTGCTTAAGGGGGGGCATCTGGCACAGGGGCAGGCTTCTAGGGATTGTGTGAGAACTCATATTGTCATAGAGTGTTATATCATTGGATGGAAAACCATACGAGTGTGAAGGTGTTTCCAGAGCCTGGGGAGGCCTGATGTTCTCAAACAGAGGGAACTGTGTCCCGAGAGAGAATTGGTGGTTCCCAATGGGTTAGGGCAGTCAGGTATGTCAAGGTCTACTCATTGTTGAAAGTATCCGTGAATCTGGTCCTTCAGGTAGTGAAGATTAATTGTCACTGTGGGACCTGAGGAGAGGGGGAGAGAGGTATAGAATAGATGGAATCAGTGTAACTGATGGGCAGTGGAAGTGTTCCACAAGATCATGCAATGATGGAAATAGGACATGATAAATTACACCAAAAATGTATAAAATTCTATAGGCTAAAATGTAAACCATAATGTAAAACATAAGATAACTTAGAATATTATACAGTCTAAAATATAAACCATAACATATACCAAAATGGAACCATGTTTGAAAGCTATGTTTCAGTATCTGTATATCAGCTGCAGCAAATTTAACATGAACATGTAAAAAGATCATTAATTGGGGAAGGGGGAAAAGGGCTTGATGTTGGATATATGAGAGTCCCCTATATTATATATGTGAATTATTGTGATCTAAAACTTTTGTGAAAACAAAATTAAAAATTAGAAAAAAAGAAAAAAGAAAGGATATAGACATTGAGGAAAAATTGAAAGAAATTGCCTTGCCACTGTACATAAACCTGTTTCAGTGATGAAAGGCAAAACATCAAAAAGATATCTGTTTGATTGGGTATATCTGATGTTTCCTGTCAGGGCCCATTCTATATGTGTAAGGGGGATGGTTATTAGAAGAGTACTTGCTTTGGGATTAAGTGGCAGATAGTCACACACCCAGAAGGTAGTCTCCTTGGTTTTATTTGTTGTATGGTGTGATCGGACAACAAAGGAAATTTGTTCAAGGAAGAGGTAAATAGGACAGAATAGGGTAAAGAGGAGATAAAGGAAAGTCAAGTTCAATGTAGGATATCAGGGATAGAGATTGGGGAATAGAGCTTGGCATTTTAAGATATATAGGATGAAAAACAGAATGTTTAGATAGATGGTATAAAGGAAGGGATATGTAATATGATAAGGATATTAATAGATATCCTGATCCATGATCTTGGGCAGTATTTCTTCAACATCTGGTGCAGAAGCTAAGCTGTCTATATCAGATAAAATCTGCTTCTGAAATTCTCATGTTAATTTTAGCTTATGGTCAGAATTTGGAGTAACCTCTCAAGTGTTTTGAGCACCTTTTATTTCTGGTAGGAAGACTCAGGACAATTCTCTGTATTTTCACTGCCTATAGTGTTGGTCAATAATATGAGAAGGTCCTTTCAATCTAGGATCTAAGGCAGACTTTTGTTGATGTCTCTTCCATAATAGTAAACTCTGGGTTGAAGGTCTTGGAGATAAAGCTATAGAAGAATCTCAGGAAAGGCTGCCTATTTCTATGAATGGTGGAACTGGGTATATGCAATTAGTCCCTTATAATAATTTCACCTTTTCTTTTTTTTTCTTTCTTCCTCTTTATTATCTTTTAAATTTTATATTATAAAAATGAGGTCTTCATATACCTCCCACCCCACCCACACCACCCTCCCCACATCAACAAACTCTTCCATCATTGTGGCACATCCACTGCACCTGGTGAATACATTCTGGAGAACTGTTGCAGAACATGTACAGTGGTCCACATTGTAGTCCACACTCTCCCCCAGTCCACCCAGTGGGCCACGACAGGATACACAATGCCCAGCATCCGTCCCTGCGGCACCACCTACGACAACTCCAATCCCGAAAATGCCCCCCCACCATATCTCTTCTTCCCTCTCCCGACCATCAGCAGCCACTGTGGCCACCCTCTCCACATCACTACTACAATTTCTTCCTTTACTAATCACAATAGTTCCCCAGCAGAAAACCAGTAACTCCATTCTAATCCATACTCTATTCCTCCATCTTGTGCACCCTGGGATGGTTATGTCCAGTTCCCCTCTATATCAAGAGGGGGTTTAGATTCCACATGGATGATAGATGCAATTATCCTGCTTGCAGCTGGATGCATTCTTGGCTCCTTGGTGTGGTGGTTGACCCTCTTCACCTCCCTGTCAGCTGACCAAGGTAAGTCCAAGAAACCAGAGGGTAGGAGCTGCAAGTCTGCCGAGGCCCAGGCCCTGGCCATCACATGAACAGTACAGAGATTCATGTCTCCTGATTATATACCAACCCAAATGCCAACCACAGTTCCAGTAAAACTAACAAAAGAGGCATGTGTAGAAAGGTCATATCTGAGTCCAGCTCCATCACACTCAGGAACACAAACTCTAAAGTAGGGCCAACTGACATGTTATTTCTGTCATCTAAAAGCTGGCATGTATTGATTGTGTTTGTGTTTCTTTTAGAGGATTACAATAATTAATAAGCTGTAGCTCAGTTTTGCCTGTTATGCACTGGGAAAAGGCTAACCCCATCCCCCATATGTCTACATGTCCAAGGGCATGGTACTTCCCCACAGGTTAAACAAAGAAGCCACAGAGAGATGAGAGTAAAGGGAAAAGAAAACCTTCCCTACCTGCATATCAGAGGGAGATAAAATCCCTACAGTTCAAAGAAACGTCTGCTCCTGCAGCATTCCAAGAAACCATAACTATAGCTAGAGTGCTCATGGAATAGCTCAATACCAAGAATGAATTTAGTAAACCAGTAATTGGCATTATACAGTGGAGGTTTGCAGGGTCCATCAGGGACCCTCCATAATTGGGCTTGGCAAGTGTCTCAGTGGTGGTATCTTCACACTAAAATAAAAAAGCATTAACTGTTTTACCCTCACCTTGCTCTCAAGAGTTAGATCCACAGTACATAGATATCTAAAAGGTCTAAGAATGAAAAATTTCCCCAACTCTTGCATTGACCTGTAACCTTAACATAGTGCCTTTGCACCCCTGGAGATAGAGAGACCTCTGGAGTGGAAGTTCAGGTAAAAATATCGTTGTGCCTTCTGACCCATCCCAAGGTTTATATGAAGGGTCACAGGGAAACACCACCCTCATGTCAGTCAGAGGAGCCAAAATGGTGAGGACCACACCAGTTTGTGCGAAGGCAGAACAGCTGTTTTCCAGCTCAGGCTCCCGAGGTGCGTTCTACTGGTTTTATGCAGCTCTCAGTCTTCTCTAGGTGGAGACATAGGCTTATACAAAGCTGCAACCAGGTGGCATGGACACCTCTAATTCCTGGAGAGTTTCTTGATTGGATGGAGTCAGTTTTAGGCAGCTCATTTCTCTCTGTGTTCTTTAATATTGGAGGCAGGGGTTTCTGGTAACTTTGGGTGTCTAAACCCAAGGAAATTAAACATCCCTACCTCATATAGTACAGTGCTTAGAGTGCACATCTGTATGGACTGCAACCCCTGGCTACACTCAGATGGGGTCACCTTTGCTGTAGCCATTGCCCTTCATTCTCTGCCTTTGCTGTCTTGTTGGTAACTGTGGTAAGGGAACTCTCATGTGGTAAAGGATAAAACTTTATCTCCTTAAGACTACATTCCTCCTTACTAACTCTAAACAAAATTAAATTCATTTATGAGCAAGTGAGCTAGGAAATCAAATAATTTTTCAAAGCATCTGTATGACTTAAGCACACACAGCAGTAATATAAAAACATATTCTTTTCTTCACATCCACACCAACTATTGGTGCTTTCAGATTTGTTTTCTCTAATCTACTGAATTTGTGCCAATATCTCATTTCAGATATGCAGTTTATTTTCCTTTAGTTCTAATGGTGCAGTGTAAGCTGTCATGTATACGTGAAATGTTTATGCTTCTCCTTTTTAGAAACTCTGTTTTAAGTATCATGAGTTGCATTTATTTTGCTCACTTCATGGTCTGCTTATTTGTGCTCTTGTGTTTGAACTAGAGACAAGAATTCTTCATTTAATGGCAATCAATTTCACAAACATATTTCCATTTTTTAATTTTTATATCTTTTTATCTTCCCTCTCCTCATAAAAATCATTTCTCTATTCCTGGTTGTGAAGATATCTTCATAATATTATGATATTGATATTGTTCTTTATATTGTTTTTCTTATTCCACTTATACTTGATTTGTATATGTTTGGAAATATAAATGCAATTTCTTTTGTCAAATATTTTTGTCCAATTCCTGGCACCATTTACTGAACTATACATAAAATTTCCCCACAGTAAAATGTTGCATCTGTAATTTGTTGAGTCTTCTATATGTATCCTTTATACTGTTGTACTGATTGCTTGTCTGTTGTGTTCCTAAGCCACAATGTTTAATCACTATGTTACAGCAAGACTTTATATTTGTTAAGAAAATCTTTGTAACATTTTTTCATTATGAATAAATACATACTTGGAATTTTTAATAATAGGAATTTTCAGGGCCAATTTGTCAAATGCTTAAGAAAATTTAATATGTCTTTTTTAAAATGCTGGTGTTATCTTATGAATTGCTATCATTAACAAATTTATAATATCATGCCTTCCAAACAATAAATGTGGTCAATCTCTCCATTATTTTTGTTTTTATTTAATTTCTCTGAATTAAAATTTTCTCCATAAGATCTTGTATATCTATGTCACATATTTCCTGTATTTCATTTAGAATCCATTTTACATTTTGTTACTACTTTATAGGTGATTGATATTTCTTTTTTTTAAAAGATGTATTTATTTATTTATTTCTCCCCCCTCCCCCCCCAACCCCGGTTGTCTGTTCTGTGTGTCTATTTGCTGCATCTTCTTTGTCTGCTTCTGTCGTGAGCGTCATGGGAATCTGTGTTTCTTTTTTTGTTGCGTCATCTTGTTGTGTCAGCTCTCCCTGTGTGTGGCACCATTCCTGGGCAGGCTGCACTTTTCTTTCCTGCTGGGCGGCTCTCCTTATGGGATGCACTCCTTGCACATGGAGCTCCCCTACACGGGGGACACCCCTGCGTGGCAGGGTACTCCTTGCGCACATCAGCCCTGTGCATAAGTCCTCATATCTGTTTCCTATTTGAGACTACCCTTTAACATATTTTAATCTTTTCCTGCCTGTATTATAATAGTTGCTTGTGTAGGTAATTATAGTTCATTGTTTTGTTTCTGCATATCAATTCAAATGGAAGAATATGTCTTTCTTACAAATACACTATTGATATTTATTTGCAATATTCTCCCCATTTTCTCCATTTTCTTATTGTTTTCAGGTATTGGCAATCCTATTTCAGTGTTATAGTAAATCTCTGTTATCTTCTATTTTCCTGCTGGTTACCTTTTATTATCTTTAGTTCTGTAAATATTTTCCACAATAATTTCCTCTCTTGCATTTGATTTATTTCAAATATCATATTTGTAAATCAGAGTATTTTTTCTCTTTATTTACTTCACATTGCATGATTTTCTCTCTCTATGTATTTTTCTGTATGTCTGTAATTTTAAAATGTTACAGTCTTCCAAAGAAAAATTCAATATATTTCTCAATTGTGTGTTAGGTAGAATTAGTATTATTGATATCTTAATATCTTAATATGGCATAAACAATGTGCTGTTCATAACTTTGAAAATTAATAAAACTTCTCAAAAATATTTTGTGCACTTCTCATATTTGTTTAGAATGTTAATTTTTTCTTATTTGAGAACTAATTTCAAGAAGCAATATTTACACATATTAAAGATTAATGAATTGTAGTGAACACACATATACAAATGAATTTGGCTCATGTACTATGAACACTTTACTATATTCATTTCATTGTATATATATTCAACATCCATCCTTCTTTGTATCAATCCAAAAATATTTTCTTTTTCTTTCTAAACTTTACATTTTGATGTAATTTGGAAAAAGAAAACACAGTACTCTACCTCTCTGAACACTTCAGGCTGCTCAATTAATTATTTCAGTATGGTCCTTTTATTTTTTTTTACAACATTTAATATAAGAAACAAATTTAATTCATTCTATACAATAAATTTTTCAAGTATAAAACTCCTATAATACAATTTTACGATGTTTAGCATATCTCCATAGTAAGAGAGTGTTCTTAATAAATTGTCACTTTGCTCCCTTTCTAAGAAACTACTACTAGTCTATCCATTTATTCATTTGGTTTACCATAGGTTTAATTTTCCTGCTCTAAGACTTTATATAATTTATGTTATGAAATGTTCAATCCTCTGCTCCAGGCTCTTTTTGCAAACATGAAATGTTTCTTGATATCCATGTTACTGAATCTACAAGTATTTTTATTTTTGGTTTTAAATTGTGAGTAATGTTATATATATTAAATATCTCACTGCTTGCTTATAATTTTTCCTTTGATGGATACCTGTGATTTATCCACATTTTAGTTTTAAAGAATAAAATTGCTATGAACAATCTGGTACATGTTCCTTCAGACATAAGCTTTAATTTCTGGATAAATAACGAAGGCTGAAATTGCTGGTCTGAACACAGGAAAGGTGATATATATATATATATATATTTTATGTGAAAAAGCTTATCATTTGCAAAACACTAAAAATATCACACTAGCAACAAAATGCATGAGAGTTTAGGTTGAGCAAAATTCTCATAATTGTTAATTTTTAAATTCTGGAGGCATATAGTAGCAAGCATTGTAGTTTTAATTGTCATTTTCCTTGAGAATATTCCAATAGGAATGGTGTACTAAAATGTGAATCTAGGCTCCATAATTTAGAAAATAATTAATGCATATTTTCTAACTACAATGTAAGTAAATTAGATACCAGCAACAACCAGTTTTTGAAATTAAGCAACATATTTTAAACAATCTGAATGAAAAAGAAATTAGAAGACAATTTTAAAATATTTTGATTTGCGTGACAGTGAATGACTGCAATGGAATAGAATAAAGTACAGCACTGAGAGAAGTTTAAGACTGTAAGTGATTATATTAAAAATGAGAAAAGTCTAAAGACAAATGACCAACATTCTTAGATTTCCAACAGAAGAAGCCAGGAAAATAAGAACAAAGTGATCCCCAGCTATGTAAAACAAGTCAATAATAAAGAAAAGAGCATAAAATGGAGATACAGAAAATAGAAAAGCAACAGGAATAAAGCGATAAAGCAAAAGTTTTCTTAGAATATCAAAATGATAATTTCAACCTATTTTTGTCAATAGTAGAGGATAATTTAAAATTTCCAATATCAGGGAAGTGGATGTGACTGAACTGATTGAGCTCCCATCTACCATATGGGAGGCCCTGAATTCACTCCCCAGGGTTTCCTTGTCAAGGCAAACTGGCTTGTGCCCACAGAAAGCAGATGGCCCATGCCCTCAGAGAGCTGATAGCTTGCACCCATGGAGAGCTAACAGCCCACACCTGTGGAGTACTGATGGCCTATACCTGCGGAGAGCTGGTGCAGCAAGATGATGCAGCAAGGGGAGATAAGCAGACACAGAAGAAAACACAGAGAATGGACACAGGAAGCACACAGCACTCAAGTGGCAAGGGAGGGATAAATAAATAAAATAAATCTTTAAAAAAATTATTCAAAAAACATTTCCAATATCAAGATTTAAATAATTTTTCCAAAAACAACAACAACAACTAATGCTACTGAAATTTACATGCTTGACAGACATTCTGTCAAAAATGAAGTTAATGAGAGTTTTCAGGTGTAGGAAATTCCTAAGGCCATGAGCATATGCCAAGGATGAGAAACAGACTCAGAAAGACTGAGAGGTGCCAGTGTTTTATCTAAGGCTGACCTTCTTGGTAAGGAGTCTGGACAGACTCTGAAGGATGCATCCAAGAGGCAACAAGATAAAATATTAAAATGTATAATGTACAATAAAAGCTCACATGATGCTTAAAAGGAAATATTCCATCCAAAGTAAAAGATAAAACCTGGGAAACAATCAGCAAAGCAACAAAGAAAACTACTCTTTGAACATACCATGCAAAGACTTCAAAAAAAAAAAGTAGGCTTCAAAATATTCAAAATATTGAGAAAAAAAGACAAGTTTTCCCAATACGAAGAATGAACCAAATGAGAAAGATGCAAATAGAAAACTGTAGCTGAATACCAAAATAACAGAAATAAAACATCTCCGGGCTGTATCAACAGCAGATTAGAGCTGGCAGAATAAAGAACCAATGAGCTGGAATATAAGACAAATGAAATTATTTAGGATAAAGAGCAGGAAAAATTAATGAGAAAGAAGTGAACAGAGCTCATGAGCGCTGATAGCAAGCATACCAAAAAGCACACTGTGTTTACAGAAGGAAAAGTAAGAGAAAGGGGCAGGAGGAATATTCGAAGAAATAATGGCAAGGAAACTCCCAAAATTAATCAACGATATGTATGCACACCTTCAAGGAGCTCAAAGAACCCCATACAAGATAAAATCATAGAGGAATGTGTCCAGACACATGGTGATCATACCATCAAATGTCCAAGATAAAGAGAGAGTTCTGAAAGCTGCAAGATTAAAGCAATGTGTTTCATACAAGCAAGTTCAAATAAGAAAAAAGCAACACTCATCAGAAACCATGGAAGCAAAAATACAGAGGTATGAAATATTTACAGTGCTGAAAAAAAATACTTCATATTAAGAATTATAATATTAATAATATTGTGCCTTGTGAGACAGTCTTTCAAAAAGAAGGGAAAGATTAATAAGACATTCCCAGGTTGTTGTTTTTTATGCTAAGGAAGGAGTTGGTCAGCACAAAACCTGCCATTCAATTGTAAAGTAAGTTTTTTAGACTGAGAGGAAAGTACAGTGGTTCAAGTTGGCATACAAAAAAATTAAGATTTCCACTAAAGGTAATCCTTTGTGTAATTATAAATACAGTAATATTATATGGTATATTAGATATTTAACTCCACTTTTTACTACTTACAAGTTCTAAAATTCTAGTAAATAATATGTAATGATAAATCTATTGTTATGGATAGTCAATGTATAAAGATACAATATGTAAAAATATGACAAAAATGCAGGTGAAAGGTATAAGGACAGTGTTTGTATAAATGAGAAATAATAATTACATTTCAGTTTTTATGGCTAAGAGATTTCCAATGAGTGGAAGTCACTCCAGAGTTAGGCTTATGCACCTCTCAGCAGGATATCATTGACTGCAATAGTAAACAGTTCTTTAAACAGCCAGGCTTCTGAGGGCATTAGAGGCATCTAGACACTATAGAGGGCAGATGAGTTAAGGAATTCAGCACCCTATCAGTGGGCCATACTTTGGAATTTATGCTTCCAAGTGTCACAGAGTTAGGCTCATTTATAATTTCCCTACATATGGCTCTTATGACCCTTCTATTTACACCTATAATTTATACTATACTTATTAAATGTATGTTCTAAAGATTAAATCTTTGGTCTATTCATTTGCTGGTTAACCCTGAATCTCAGCAGAGTTGCAACACCTGTTCATTGGACCCACTCAGGACAACAAACAAGGAGATGATGATGGACAAAGCCCATCCCAAGAAAGAGAAGGTGTAAGTGTAAGCAAGATAGTTCCCTCCACCTGCTCCACGGGATCTAAATGCTTCTCAGTTAGAAACATAGTGAGCGTCACCATCCCCAAATCCTCAAGATTGGGGAATGAACAATGGACTAAAGTAGGCTTACTATTATTCCATTATAGACATTATTCTAACAATGGAAGAACTTTTATCAGTGGTATAAAAGCAGTGGCCTCCAGAGGTTCTGAGGGGAGGGAGAGGGAATAATATGTGCAACTTGGAGTCATTTCAGGAACATTGGAATTAACCTGCATGACATAGCAATGACAAATACATGCCATTATCCATTTTGTCATAACCTATAAAATTGTGCAGGGCAGAATGTAAGCTATAAACATGGTTAGTAGAATTGCTTCAATATATGTTCATCAATTTTAACAAATGCATCACACTAATGAATGATTTTAATGTCGGAAAGTGTAGGAATAGAAGGGGTGAAGGATATGGGAATCCGCTATATTTTTTATGTAACATTTATGTAATTTAAAGCCTTTTAAAAATAAAAACATTAAAAGCCTATAATTATAATCTTGTAAAAATTTCAACAAATTTACTCTGCTTATTCATAATATTAATACTGAAGTAAAGAGCTTATGGGTAATGGCATTATATGGGACTCCTATTCCTGCATGATTTTTCTGTAAACCATAACTGCTTTAATTAAGGATAAAACTGCTCACTGTGACAAATATCACTGTACACTGCTAAATAGTCAATTAATAAGAACACAGCAATTATAATTATATGTGTATCTAACAGCACAGCCACAAAATATGAGAAGCAGATATTGGCAGAATTGAAGGGACAGATAGATGGTTATACGGAAATAGTAGGAGACATTAACAAGACATTTTCAGTAATGGATAGAACATCTGGACTGATGGTCAACAGAAAAATAGAGGACAAATAATAAACTAATGTAAAATGCCAACAGTAGGGAGAATGGCATATATGGGTATATGAGAACTATTTACTATATGTAAACCAACAACTGCCCTATTAATAACATGACTATAATGTAAACAACTACTAAATTAGTTGCTAATATTAAAATTTGCAATCTAAGTAACAAATAGATTTTAAAAGTACTTTAAAATTTTTAATTTAAAAAATAATCTTGAGTTTCCCGATATGTATTTGTCAGGATTGTTGGTGATTTAATACATTTTATTTATTTTGGAAATGTAACATGAATTACATCATATTTGCATAATTCCATGCACCTATATTTTCCAGATAAACACTTTCTGCTGTTACAACATTATGCAAGGGCAAAACACATTTCCATTGCAAAATAGATAGTGGATCTAAATCTAGCAGATAAGAAAAGTTTTATTAATAAGTTTTCAGATTTCAAATTGAACCTATTTTTTAAAAAACCACAATTTATGGATTTTTAATGCAGAATATTATTATTAAAGAAGAATGTTAATGATTATCTTAAAGCTGTTATTAAATTCTTTCTCTTTTCAAACCATATATCTGTGTGAGGCCATACTTTCTTTATATTCTGCAACCAAACCAAACCAGCATATAGCAAAAGAATGAATGAAAAACCAGATATGAGAATTCAGCCATTTCCCAGTAAGCCCAAATAAAATAAAGTTTCAAAAGGATAGAATAATCTCTTCCATCTCAAAAAAAAATTTTTATTTACAAATTAGCATATTTTTGAAATGTGTTATAGTATTAAAATATTTATTTTTTAAATAATTTCAATATATTTATGTATATATGCTTTAATTTCTAATATGGTAATTCTCCATGGATATATGCTACATACTTAAAAATTATTTAGGTTTTCAATATTTTTATAGTAAAAAGTATCCCTGAAACAAAAAACAAAACAAGAAGCATAAGTGCAAGTGATTATATAAATTCAAATAAATTATGTCCTGCTAAATTTCAAGTAAGCTCAAATAATATACTTTTGTGTATATGACCCCAAAATGAGCTTGGGGTTTTTGAAACCCTTTCTGAGTGTTTCTGATGAAGGAAAAACTGTCTTATACTAAATCAAGTAAGATTTCTGCTTTCATAGATTTGACATTTTATCTCTTTTCACCAAACTTCCCCTACCAATTTCTGTAACTGTAATGATAACCTGTAGCTGTATGCGGAGACTTCTTTTTTTTTTTTTTTTTTTTTTTGAGGTAAAAGGGTTAGGTAATGAAACACAGACCTTGTAAGTGGGAAATTAGTGCTCAAACACTGAGCCACATTGACTTCCCTACATTGATTTTTTTCATTTGTTTGCTAGTTGTTTGTCTTTGTTTTTAGGAGGCACTGGAACCAAACTGGGGACCTCCAATGTGGGAAGCAGGTGCACAACTGCTTGAGTCACATCGACTCCCCTGACTTGTATTTTTGAGTCTTCATTTCTAAGACATTCTTTTTTAAGCAAATCAATTTTATTGATATACTTTAATAAAACAGACAATTCACCCAAAATTTTACCAATTTACTCTAATGTGAATAAGTTATATTTATAATATGACATAAAATTGAAAATATATTGAATAAACAATGACTGTAATATTTTGAATACTTCTCTTTTTTTTAGGTTCAACAAAAACTCATTTGGTAATCTTATTGCTAATAACACGATTACAAATTTAACTAATCTCAAGAGTTCATTCAAAGAATGCTTATAATTCAAGAGTTGGAAGAAAACTGGCCTCTCAAGACGGTGTAATCACTTTTTCCCTGGGGTTTCTGAGAAGTATGACCATACATGTTCCCCTAAAGAATAACAATATTTATAAAGAATATAGAATCACAATTGTAACTATGATTATGGGTAAATATACATTTCCTGGAGAAGTGACTCCTTGAACTGTGAAGCAGAAGCAGATTTTGTAATATCTATAATTATGCAAAATAAATATTCACTTTCAGAAGATAAACATGTTTCCTAATATTTCAGGTACCTTTTTATGCTTTCATTTGTGTTTCTTTAAAAGGACTAATGAAAAATCACTGACATGACTGTTATAGTTCTTAAGACTTTTAGTACACTTAACTGTTTCTGTGCCATATTATAAATTGATAATTACAGAGTCTGAAAGTTTCTGATTTATTATAGGTGAATAGTGTTTAAAATGGTACCTGATGCTATGAATGCAATCCACTGACTATATTCCAATACTGAAAATATAATGATACAGAAATTATCAAGAAATTGAGGTAGCATAAGCACTATGAATTAAATATTACTTGAAGATTGTAAAGGACAAATAAGAAATTCAAAGGCAACCGTGAGTGACCAAAGAATTTCATGGAAATCAATCCTTATAAGCAAAATAGCCCTTATACTATGAACACATAGGTCAATATGTCCAATGAATTTTTTACCATGAACAATCTTTTGTATTTATTTGCAAGATAATAGGGACTACTTATTCTCTCTGAAGATTGATAATATGCACTTGTACTTCATATATTTAAAATTGATGAGGAATTGGTAGCCCACTCTGGTTTTTTACTGTATGTAATATTGTGAAGTAATTGCTAAATATCTCTGAATTAATAAGGAGCAGGGACAAATCATGAACTCTCTCTCTCCTTGTATCACTAAAGGCTTGCATTTAAATATTATGATGCACTCTGAATTAGAATATATATGGTATATTTAGACCAGGAAAACTTGAGAATTTAGCATACTGATTGCACAAATGCAATCTGAAGTGATAGAGGATAGGAATGAGAGTTATTAGGATAAGCAAAATTGTGTGATTTGATAAAGGAAATTTAAAAATCACCTGGAGCTATGGTTCTGCACAATAACAAACCCGTAGATAAGTAATATCAAATGAGTATTCATTTATATTTAATAAAATGCTAAGGGACTTTTTTCCTCATAAAATTGAGGGTGACAAAAAATATGCATAATAGAAATCATAGAAAAATAATCGGTAAAATAATTATTCAGAAATGCAAAAAAATTCATATAATCAATGAAATAAATCAGTTTTATTTGATCTTTGTCATGTAAACTACTAGTCAAATTTATACTATTTTGTAATTACAAATGGAGTATTTATACAATTATCAATAATGAAATTGCAAATTCTAACATTTTCAGTAATTACTCCTCCATTATAATTTCTCCACATATAGAAATATATAGTTCTGAAATTATATCCCTCATGATTTGTAGTTTTTTAAATTTGAATGTATTTAAGATAAAAACATGTTTTCTTTAAGGTTTGGCATGATCCAGACAACCAGAAGAAAGAGAATTTTGGTTACGATAGCTATTTTGAGTGAGAGGATCTAGCAGAATCTAAAAAAGCACATAAGCAATATATCTGGATAGAAAGTTAGTCCTTCACCAAATATTGGATCTCATGCATGATGGAAGGAAGGATGCTTTGAGGAGGAGAAATGTCAGGTGGGACAATTTTCTTAGATACTGTTTGAAAGTGAGAGAGTAAGCGAAACAAACAAAAAGGGAATCTTGTATACCTGCAACAGAAAATTGGAGCCCATCAAAATCTGATAATTATTTTGTTTTGTATGGAAAGTGCTGCAGAGGAGAAAAGAAAAGGCTTCCATGCTTATCTTTTAGAACAAATGAAATGAATGTGTGATGAGATATAATCCATCTGGTCTCCTTTGGATTAAAAAATTTCTAAGAAAAATCTCAGAATTGTTCATTAATTGTGATAGAGTAACCAATATTTATTCAGGTGACCAAAGATGAGACTATTGTAGCAACATCTGAATCAGCTGGTACAAGATAGCTGTTTAAAGTTTCCTAGAAGAGTTTGAAATAATATCCTACTGAAATAGTGTAAATATGACTGAACAAATGAAGAGTTAATGATCTTGATTTAATTTTATATCATTTGATAAACTTAGAATTTTGGATCTTATTAATATCAATATTAAAAAATAGAATGGAGTTGGGAAACAAGGTAAAAAGGTAAATATATAAAAACATTGACTTCAGAGTACTGCATTTTGTCCATTTCCTCTAAGCTTAATTCTCTGTGAGAAGCTTAACAATCATGGCAGTATATTTGTTAATTGATTGGACTATCCCCATTTTGCTTTTAGTATATTCTTATTTTCTATTTTGACTACAGGGAAACAGCAATATATTAGGAAAAATGAGCAATCTTACTATTTTCACAGAATTCCTCCTTAAGGATATCACAACCACTGGAAACCTGCAAGTCCTCCAAGGTCTGATGTTCTTAATTATGTATTTGGGGGCTGTGATTGGGAATTTTCTAACTGTTATTGTAATTATAAATGACCCACACCTGCACACTCCAATGTACTTCTTTCTAGGCAATTTGTCCTTCATAGACCTTTGCGGCATTTCAGTTATTGTTCCAAAAGTGATTGTGAATTCACTGTCAAACCATAAACTAATTTCCCTCCCAGCATGTGCTACTCAAATTTTCCTGTATATCTTGTTTGGATCCACAGAGTTTTTCTTCCTGGTTGTGATGTCCTATGATCGCTATGTAGCCATTTGCCACCCTCTGCACTATGGACTGACTGTCACCCCAAGCCTGTGCACACAGGCAGCTAGTGGCGCATGGGCATGTGGGTTGGTCTATTCTTCTATCCACACAGGTATCATGTTCAGGCTTCCCTTCACAAAGTCCAATGTGATCCATCAATATTTCTGTGATGTGCCACAAATTTTGAGGATCTCCTCTTCAGGTGTTCAGTTTCATGAGTCTATGGCCTTAGTTCTAAGTGCTTATATTGTATTAGTGTGTTCTTCTTTTATGTTCAAGTCTTATATTTACATATTTTCAATGGTCCTTAGGATGCATTCTGTGGAAGCTCGCAACAAAGCCCTATCCACCTGTACCCCACAGTTGGCAATTTTGATTTTGTTTGTGGTTTCTGGGTTGACTGCTGTCTTTAGTTCCACTGCAAATGACACATCTCTTAGTAATCTCCTCATGGCTATGTTCTATACCATGGTGCCCCCATTTGTAAATCCCATTCTCTATAGCTTGCGGAACAGAGAAATTAAGATTGCTCTATGCAGAATGTTCCGCAGATGTTTTGAAATGCCTAACAATGTATTATTTCATATATGTTCTTAAATTTTAATTTCTCCCTATTAAATATCCAGAGTTTTGTTCTCTATATGTTATTTTGTTGTTTACATATGTGACAGTGAGATATACATTAGCATCCTAATTTTTCAACTCCATTCTTTTTGTAATTCAATGATTTACCAGGAAAATATTTCCCACATTTTGAAAATTCCTTTGAATGATGCTGGAATGATTTATACTAAAAATGGAAAATGATAGCATTTGTTGAAGCCACTGAATGAGTACCAAAACAGGTGCCTATGTATGTGACAGAAATTCAAGTTACAGGATACTGTTAACCTAGATGTCAATATTGAGAGTTTTACATTAGAAAATTCAATTTAAATTGCTCTCTTTGAACTAACTTTCTACAACTGTCTGCATGAATTATTATAGTCATTAGGAGTGAGAGACAGCTTCAGAATTAAAAGTAAAGTAAGGGCATAACACAAGGATATCATAGTTGCTTCCTTCATTAAAATGTAGACTATAAGAACCTGTCCTTCAACAGAGCTTATCTTTTGGAAGATTTTACTCTCATCCTCCGATCTAGCTGAGTTGCTGATTCACTTAATCTTTCTGCATGGAGAAGAAATATTACAAAGCAGAGTGAGCTGCAGCAGCAAGTGGAACTGTATTTTGCTTGCAGAATATCATATTTCTTATAGTATAGGATGAATTATCCCCACCAAAACAAATATCAATTATTGTCCTCTAAATAAAAAGTTTTAATTTTCTGATCCTCAGAAGAAGCCAGCTTTCTGATATTAATTAATCTTTTTATAACTCAGAGTTGAATCTCATGAAGACTGCCTTTTTATTTTAGCATCCTTATCTAGAAATATATTAGTCATTGGTAGTATGTTCATTTAACTTTAGCCTTCCTACTGGGACACACCAGGGAAATTCTTGAAAAACTGGTCCTAGATATGCTCAGTTAAAGGAAAATGGAAAAAAAAAAGTAAAGGATACAGGAAAATACAGGTGACTTCAAAAAGAATATCAATGGAGATATGAAAATTTTGAAAAGGAGAAAAAGAACGCCATAAAAGAAATTAAAAATTCCTTAGAGATGTTAAGCAGCAGATTGGAGATGGAAGAAGAAAGAGTCAAGCAATGTGAAGATGATACAATTGACATCATTCTGTCTGCAGTCAGAAAGAAGATACAGGAAAACAAAAAACTAAAACTAAGAAAACTTGAGGCACCTGTGAGGCATGGTTAAGCAAAACAGTATGTGCATTATTGCAGTTACAGAAGGAAAAGAAACTGAGAAAGGATAAAGATAATTGTCAAAGAAATAATGGGTGAAAACTTCTGAAACTTAATGAAAAAAATGATGTACATATGGAAGAGGTCTAATAAACACATCAAACAGGAAAATCCCAAATAGACCCATACTACAGAATTTTATAATCAAACTTTTGAGTGCTAAAGATAGAGATAATTTTAAAGCCACAGTAGAGAATCAACACATCAAATAAAAGTGAGCCTCAATATTATTAATTGCCAATTTTTCAACAGAAACCATGGGGGTTTTAAGGCACTGGGAGGAAATACTTCAAATGCTGAAAGAAAATAATTACCTACTAAGACTATTAGATCTGGTGAGCCCATCATTCATAACTGAGGAGAGGTTGATAATACATTCCCAAATACACAATATCTAAGGGAGTTTGTAACTACTAGTCCTGCCCTGCAAGCAATGGTAAAGAAAGTTTCTCAAATGAGAAAAATGATGCTAGAAAATACAGTGATGTAACATGAAGAAAAAAAGATCTCCAGTTAGGATAACAACATGGGTCACTATAAATGCTAGTACTGTTGTGTTTTGGTGTATAACTCCACTTTTTACTTCCTGAATGATTGAAAAGGAATATTCACAAGATACAATGATTAAAGCAGTGTTTTTGATTCATAATATATAATAAGTAATTGTTGAAAATAGCTATATATAGGTGTGGACAGAGGGATATAGGAGTATAGTTTGTTTGTCATTGAAGTTAAGTTGATATCTAAGCAAACAAGATTGTTACAGACTTAGGATGCTAAATAAAAGCTCCATCTTAATTACATAGAACATAAGAGAGAATATGCAAGTTTACAGGAAAAGATATTAGAATACAGCTAGCAAACTGGCGGAGGCTAAGTGTATGGATAATTAATAAATAGTGGCTCTGAAAATTCTGTTATGGGAAATGCAAAATTTTGGTAATGGAAGGTGGTAAAGGTAAAGAAACAGTAAATATTGGACATCTCACTTTCCTTGGGAATGGTTGATATGGGAAAGTTCATGTTGTGTGTCTGTGAGTGTGTTTGTGTGTGTGTGTATATATATTCACAGAATTTTTTTACAAAGCCTGAGCACATGAAGTGACAATGAAAATTAACTGCAATTTATGAGTATGGATAGGATATAATATTGGAGAAGACAAGGCCAAAAAAGGACATTCAGGATAACATGAAAAAACGTGGGGTATAGATTATAAACTTTATATCAAAGATAAATGTATTGAAATAACTATTAATATTGTGGTTACATAAGTGAGTATTCTGGTTCTTAGAAAATGTCCATGACTATATAAATTTTAATTAATGAGTATAAGGTATGCTTCCTAAACTCATATATGAATAAAGTGGATTTGTAGATGGATAGACATTTACTAGAAATAGAGAAATTTATAGACTGATGAATATATAAAATGATATGGCAAACGTGGCATGATAAAAATAGTTAAATGTTAATATTAGTAGATGTGTGTATCTATACGGATGGGGAGTTGGCGTTCTTTGCAGGGGTTTGATATTATTTTTGTTAACTGCCCTGTAACTTTGAAAGTATTTCAGAATAAAAAAGTTGAAAAATAAATAATCCTAGTAGATATGTGAAATGTGTCCATATTCCTCAAATCCCTGAAATATATCCTTTTCTTTGCAATTTTCAGTAATTGATGACACCATTAAATGTATATTAAAAATTACAATGGGTACCTGGGGAGGAGTTCTGGGAAGATGACATTGGAGTAGGCAGGCCAGGCTCAAGTCTCACACAAAAACTACAGAGAAAGTGCCAAAAGCTGTCCAAGGGACCTGCTTTGTGTATCAGCAGACATTGAGAGTTCTGTGCAACTCACAGTAGGGAGAGAGTCAGAGATTTGAGGAACGTGAAACAAAAAAAAAGCATTACTTACTACATACCCACACCACAGGGACATGTTCCCATTGTCCAAACCTCAAGACATAAATCCTGGGGGAAAACCAGGCTCACTTTAGCTGAGAGGGGAAGAGACTTTTCCCTTCCTATCAGTGGTTACACGAGAAGAGAAGAGAAGAGAAGAGGAGAAGAGGAGAAGAGAAGAGAAGAGAAGAGAAGAGAAGAGAAGAGAAGAGAAGAGAAGAGAAGAGAAGAGAAGAGAAGAGAAGAGAAGAGAAGTGAAGAGAAGAGAAGAGAAGAGAAGAGAAGAGAAGAGTCAAAGGGCTTCTCTTCAGTGAATTCACTTAGCAGAGATGGCTCTGAATCTTGGTCTGAAAGAAGAAGTAGAAAGAAATATCTTTGTGGAAAGATTTAATGATGACCATCATCTGCTAGCCCACCAGGAAACTGAAAGAAGAAAAGCTGCCTTTAGGTCTTTCTTTAGTGCCACCACTCAAAAAACAATCTATGTAACATTAGTGATCAATGGCTCAGTTTTGGTAACTTAAATTGGGCAGTTTTAAAAACAGGATAGGTTGAACCAAAACTAAAAAAGAATTGTGAAAAATACACTAGGCAAGGGAGGTAAATTGACTATCAGAGTAAATTCATTAACATATAGATGCCTAGATATCAGCAAAATATTTCAAGCCACAGTAGGAAACAGAAATAGATGGCCCATCCAAAGAAACAAACCAAATATCCTATGAGATAAAGGATTTGACAGACCTCTAATCAATGATAATGATACAAATCTCCTAAATCAATTAATAGAATTGAAGGAAAATATGACAAAAGATTTAAAGGATATTAAGAAGACACTGGGTGAGTATAAAGAACAATTTGTATGCTTGCAAAGAAAAGTAACAGACATTATGGGAATGAAAGACAGGGTGGAAGAGATTGAAAATAATGTCTTGGCACACAGCAAATTTGAACCTATGGAGGGCAGAATTAGTCATTTTGAAGAAAGAGCATCTGAACTGAATAAGACAGGAGAACAGAAAGAGAAAAGATTGGAAAAAATGGAAAAGGGTCTCTGGGGACTGAGTGACAATGTGAAATGCACAAGCATATTTGTTATAAGTATCCCAGAAGGAGAAGAGAATGGATAAAGGGCAGAAGAATATTTGAGGAAATAATGACTGAAAACATGTCAAATTTTAGGGAAGATGTATATATCAATATTCAAGAAGAACAATGTTCCACAAACACAGTAAGTCCCACTAAACCTACTGCAGGATATCTACTATACAGAATGACAAATATCAGGGATAAAGAGAGGATTCTGAAAGAAGCAAGGGAAAAGTAAAGCATCATATAAAGGAAAATCAATAAGTTTAAGTATGGACCTCATCAGAAACCACGTAGGCAAGAAGAAAGTGATATATTGTATGTAAGGTACTGAAAGAGAAAAATTGCTAGCCAAGAATTCTGTATCTGGGAAAACTGTCCTTCAAAAATGAGGTTGACAAAAAAGAAGGAAGGTCCAACAATGAGCCCTTGATATTAATGACTATGCTTGTGAGCCTGTGCACCTGAAATAAGAACAAGGCCTAGAACTGCAGGGTGCCTAAGAGTTACTTCCTGAGAGCCTCCATGTTGCTCAAATGTGGCCAGGCTTGAAGCCAAACTCAGGATGTAAATGTGTTGCCTTCACCCCAGCATGGGACATGACTCCCAGCGATGAGCCTTCCTGGCACCAAGGGATTACCACTACGTACCAGCTCATGATGTAACTAGAAAATGACCTTGAATAAAATGGTCAACTCAGACCAGCAGAATATCTCAGTCTACATATAATACCAGGAGTTAAAAATGCTTTTTGACCTGAACAAAAAGGGGAAATGGAAAGGACAAATGAGTTTATATGGCTATGAGTATCCAAAAAGAGCCAGGAGGTTATCAGAGGGGTTGCCCTTATGCACAACTCAGCAAGGTCCCAGAGACAGATAAAGTAGATACAACCCCAGGTATTGGTTCTTCTGAGGGCAACAGAGACTCATAGGTTCTATGGTCATGGCAGATGGAGTTCAGTGTCATGTCATTTGGCCCTACTTTGGAGTTTGTGTTTCTGTTTGATGGAGCTGGACTCAGATGTGATCTTTGTTCATAAGTCTTTCCTGTTACTTTTACCAGAACTGTAGTTGGTGCTGGGGTTTAATGTATACTCAGGGGACCTGAATCTCTGGACCGACCATGTGATAGCCAGGCCCTGAGCCCCAACAGACTTCAGCTCCTACACTCTGGCTTATTGGACCTACCCAACTCAGCTAACATGGAGTTGAAGAAGGTCAACCACCATACCAAGGAGCCAACAGTGCCTACAACTGAAAGCAGGAGGATTGCATACAGCATCCATGTGGAATCTAAGCCCCCTCTTGATATAGATGTGGAGTGGACACAACCATTCCAAGGTCCACAGGATGGAGGAATAGAATATGGATTAAAGTGGACTTACTGATATTGTATTCATGAACTACTGTGATTAGTAATCGAAGAAAATGTGGCATTGGTTGGAGAAAGTGGCCATGGTGGTTGCTGGGGGTAGGGAGTGGGAGGAAGAGATGTGATGTGGGGGTGTTTTCGGGACTTGTAGTTGTCCTGAGTGGTGCTGCAGGGACAGTTACCAGACATTGTATGTCCTCCCATGGCCCACTGGGTGGACTGTAGGAGAGTGTGGGCTATGGTGTGGACTATTGATCATGAGGTACAGTGGTGCTAGAGATGTATTCACCAAATGCAATGAATGTCTCATGATGATGGAGGAGATTGTTGTTATGGGGGGAGGAGTGGGGTGAGGGTGGGTGGGGAGGTTTATGGGGACCTCATGTTTTTTGAATGTAATATTAAAAAATAAATAAAGATAAAAAAAGAACAAATGTAAACTTCAGAGGAGACACAGAATTTGAAATAACTATTCAGTGATGTTCAAACAAATATCCTAATAAATTCAAGGAAAAAAGTATATATATAGCTGAAGAATTAAAGGGTATTAAAAAGATACTGGATGAGCATAAAGAAGAATTTGGAAGTATAAAAGAAACAGAAATCATGCAATTGAAATGCACAAAAGAAGTGATTGAAAATACATTAGAAAAAATGTAGCACTGATGTGGAGAAAGTGGCCATGGTAGCTGCTGAGGGTAGGGAGTGGGAAGAAGAGATGTGATGTGGGGGAATTTTCAGGACTTGGAGTTGTCCTGGGAGGTGCTGCAGGGACAGTTGCCAGACATTGTATGTCCTCCCATGGCCCACTGGGTGGACTGTGGGAGAGTGTGGGCTATGGTGTGGACCATTGACCATGAGGTGCAGCAGTGCTCAGAGATATATTCACCAAATGCAATGAATGTCTCATGATGATGGAAGAGGTTGTTGTTATGCGGGGAGGAGTGGGGTGAGAGGGCTGGGGGGGTATATGGGGACCTCATATTTTTTTAATGTAACATTAAAAAAATAAATAAAGACAAAAAAATGAGGTTGAGTTTAAAATCTTTACAGAGAAACAAAAACTAAGAGTGTGCTACCAAAGATGGTAATTACAAGAGATTCTAAAAGGATTGCTTGTCTTAAATGAAAGGAAAAAACTAGGGTGAGAGATTTGGAGAAGAAAGAATAATTGACGTTTATTAGAAAGGGTAAATTAAAGAGTGAAAAGAGTGTAAGAAATGACCATGGAAAACCAAAGGAAAAAAAATGGAGGAAGTAAGTAAAGCCTTAAAGGTAATAACATTGAATATTAATGACTTAAACTTGCAATCAAAATCATAGACTAATGGAATGGATAAACTAAATATGAACCATCCATATGCTATCTACAAGAGACTCACCTCAGACATAAGGAAAGGTCAGAAAAAAATTCCATACAAATAGTAACGTAAAAAGTGTTGGAGTAGCAATGCTAATATCAGATAAAATAGAATTTAAATGTGAAACGATGATAAGGGATGAAGATGGTCATGATATATTAATAAGTGGGGCAATTTCTCATGAAAAAATAACAATAATAAATACTTATGCACTTAACCTGAGTGCCCCACGATACATGAGGTACACATTTGCAAAACTGAAAGGAGAAATAGATGTGTCTAAAATAATAGTTGGAGACTTAAATAAAACACTATCAATATTGGCTGGAACACAAGGACAGATGATAAACAGAGAGCTTCAATAATATGTAAATGAACTAGACCTAACAGATAATTACAGCTCATTACACCCCAAAATAGCATGGTATGCATTCTTTTCAAGTGCCCATGGATCTTGCTCCAGGATAGACAATTTAAAAAATTGAAATTATACAAAATATTTTCTCTGATCATAACAGAATGAAGCTCGAAATCATTAATGAAAGGAAAAATAGAAAATTCAAAAATATATGGAGATTAAACAGAACATTTTTAAATAATCTGGGTCCAAGAAGAAATTACAAGAGAATTCCATAAATATCTAAAGATGAACGAAAATGAGAACACAACATATCAAAACCTCTGGGAAACTGCAAGGGCAGTGCTGAGAGGGAAGTTTTTTTTTTTTTATGAGAGAGTGTGACATTTTATTTTTTTTAAATTTATTTTTATTGACTTTGTAATAATATTACATTAAAAATATATATATGAGGTCCCATTCAACCCCACCCCCCCACCCCACCTCTCCCCGCCCCCAGCAACACTCGTTCCCATCATCATGACACATCCATTGCATTTGGTACCAAACGCAATGGAGAGGGAAGTTTATAGCCCTCTATTCTTACATAAAAAAAGAAGAGCTAAAATTGAAGATCTAACTGCACTGCTGGAGGAACTAGAAAAAGAATAGCAAACTAATCCCACACAAAGCTGAAGGATATAAATACTAAAGATCAGAGCAGAAATAAATGAAATTGCAACCAAAAATCAATAGAGAGAATCAATGAAAACAAAAGTTGGAATATAGAGACCAACAAAATAGAATGACAAAGAAAAAAGATAGAAAATACAAATGAAATTAGAAATGAGAGGGGAACATCACCACTGATGCCAAAGAAATAAAAGTAATCATAGGATTATGATTATATTCTGAACAAATGCACACACACAAAAAAATAGGTATTTTTTACAAGATGCACAAATTCCTTAAAAACATGAACAACTTAATTGGACTGTAGAAGAAATAGGAGTTCTCAACAAACCAATCACAAGTAAAGAGATTGAAAGAGTCATCAGAAACCTTGCAAAGATTAAAGGCACAGAACCATATGGTTTCACAGGTGAATTCTACCAATCATTCAAAGAAGATCTAATACAAATCTTGTTCAAGCTATTTTTAAAAATTCAAGAGGAAAGAACAAAAAAACCCTCTCATTTTATGAAGCCAAAATCACCCTAATAATAAAACCAGATAAAGATACTACAAAAATAAATAAATAAATTTCCAAACCAATAACTCTAATGAATATAGATGCAAAAATCCTCAGTAAAATATTTGCAAATAGAATCCAAAAGAATATTGAAAATTATACACCACAATCAGGTGGTTTTTAAATGATGTATGCAACACAAGAAAATCAGTGTACTAAACCACATTAATACATTGAAGAAAAAATTATATGATCCTCTAAATTGATGCAGAAAGGCATTTGAATAAATACAACATTCTTTTTAATAAGAATTGAAAATTTTTATTATCTTTTTTTTTAATATACAGGGACCACACAAAATGATATATTAAAAAAATATATGAGGTTCCTATATACCCAACTCCCTACTACCCTCACTCCTCCCACATAAACAGCTTCTTAAAATAGTGTGATACATTCATGGCATTTGATAAGTAAGTTTTGGAGCATTGCTACCCTCTCTTCCAGTCCATTAAGTGTGTTTTGGCAGGTAATAAAGTGCTCTGCATCTGTCCATGCAATACCATTGAGGACAACTCGAAAACCAGAAAATACCCTAATGTCACACCTCTTTTTTCCTTTCCTTGCCTTCAGCAACTCCCATGGCTACTGTCTCCACATCAATGATATAATTTCTTCCATTGCAGAAGTCACAATATTTCTGCTGTAGAATAATAGTAAATCCACTCTAATCCATATTTTAATCCTCCATCCTAAAGAAACTGGGCTGGTGATATCCACTCCATCTTTAAATCACGAAGTCATTTAGATGCCAAAAGGCTGATTGATGGAATTCTCCTGCTTGCAGCTGTAGACTCTCAGTTCCCTGGTGAGGTGGTTGACCATTCTCACCTCCGTGTTTGCTGACCTGGGTAAGTCCAATGATCTGGAGAGTAGGTGCTGCAACTCTGCTGAGGCTCAGAGCCCTGTTGGAACATAGTCCAAAGTATCCTGAGCATACACCAACCAAGGTGCCAACCCCAGGTTCAGTGAAAGTGCCACAAGAGTCATGCATAGAGATGTCACATCTTAGTCCCACTCCATCACACTCAAGAGCACTAATTCCAAAATAGGGCCATGGTAAGGCACTGAATGCCAGAGCAATCTGTCCTGAGTGTAGGGTCTGGGTGTCTCCTTAGCCTCAGGAACACCACTACCTGGAGTTGTATCTACTTTGTCTGTCTCTGAGACCTTGCTAATGTGTGCATAAGTGTGATCCCCCTGATGACTTCCTGTCTCATTTTGAAGTCTCTTAGCCATATAAACTCATTTGTCTTTAATATTTCTCCCTTTTATTTAAGATCTTTTCCTAGTTGCATCACTAGTTGATGTTTGGTAATAATCCCTTGGTACCAGGGAGGCTCATCCCTGGGAGGCATGTCCCATATTGGGGGAAGGTAATGTTTTTACATGCTGAGTTTGTCTTGGAGAGTGGCCACATTTGAGCAATGTGGAGGTTCTCAAGAGGTATCTCTTAGTCATTGTGCAGCTCTAGGCTTAGTTGAAATTTTAAGCACACAGGCTCATAAGCATAGTCATCAGTATCCAGAGCCCATCATTGGATCTTCCTTCTTCACTGTTTTTTGCCATTGTACATGCAGGATTGTTGCTGCTCCATCAGGGAGTACAGCAGAGCTCTCTGGAATGGGAACTCAGCACTCCCTTGGTTTTTGTGTGAAACTCTACCACCTATGTCAATACCCAATGAAGGTCTGAACATATCTATATACCTTATATGCATCTCCTGGAGAACTGCTTCCCACCCATGCATGCCCCTTCAATGACACCACACATCAGTGCTCCTCTTCTGCCTTAGTTGAACCCCTCTGTGACCCAAAACTTCTTCAAAATTGAAAGCTAATACATGGTCAAATTGAATAAATAGGAAAATGAAATGGTAATGATAGGTTTGAAGATTAGAAATATAATATGCAAAAGTTTAGAAAAAATAAATTAACAAATAAATTGGGGTATTAAAAATGAAAAATATCATAAGAAAATAATTTTTTGATGTTTTGCCTTTCATCACTGTAATAGGTGTTGCCCTGTGTGTACAGTAGCAAGGCAATCTCTTCCATTTCTTCCTCAGTGGCTATATTGTTGTGGTTTTTCTACTATTATGTCTTCAAAAACTTTTAGGTCGCAGTAAAGTCACATATAGAATATAGGGAACCCCCATAAACTCAACATCAAACTCTTTTTTCTTCCTTCTCCAGCAATGATGTTTTTATATGTGGATGTTGACCAAGGAAGAACTCAGAAATAGACGCTCCCTTCTGCAGTCAAGTTATTTTTGACAAGGTGCTGAAGACTGGACCAGGACAGTCTGTTCAACAAATGGTGCTGAGAGAACTGGATATTCATACCCAAAAGAAAGAAAGAACATCCTTCTCTCACATCTTATACAAAAATTAACTTAAAATAGTTCAAGGACCTAAATATAAAAAGTAACAACCATAAATCTCCTAGAAGAAAATGTAGGAAAATATCTTCAAGCTCTTGTGGTAAATGGTAGTTTATTAAACCTTACATCCAAACCATGAGCAAAAAAAGAAAATAAAAGATAAATGGAATCTCCTCAAAATTGGAAACTTTGCATCTCAAAGGACATTATCAAAGGGAGAAAAGGGAGCTGAATCAATGGGAGAAAATATTTGGAAATTACATATCCAGTAAGGATTTAACATCCATGATATTTAAAGAGACCATACAATTCAACAATTAAAGGACAAACTATGCAATTCAAATATTGAAAAACATGAATAGGTAATTGTCCAAAGAAGAAATACAAATGGCAAGCAAATATATGTAAAAATGTTCAACTTCACTAGCGATTAGGAAAATGCAAATCAAAACTACAATGAGATATTATTTCATACCTACTGGATTGGTCACAATTAGAAACTACAAGTGTTGGAAAGGATTCATTATTAAAAAATCAGAAAACTACAAGTGTTAGAGAGGATTTACTGTTGGTGGGAATGTAAAATAGCACAACCATAGTGGTTGATTGTTTGGCATTTCCTAAGTAAGTTGAATATAGATTTTCCACAGCAATACCACGACTAGGTATACACCCAGAAGAATTGAGAGCAGCGACATTAACAGAAAATTGGCATTATTCATAATTCCAAGAGATGGAAACAACTTTGATGTCCATCAAATGATGAATGGATTTAAAAAATTGTAGTGTATATATACAATGGAATATTATGCAGCTGTAAGAAGATACTAAATCCTGAAGCATATGACTTCATGCATGAACATAGAGGACATTATGTTGAATGAAGTAAGCCAGACACAAAAGTCAAATACTGTATGATTGCATTATTATAGACTGAATATATTGTGTAAACCCATGGAGATAATAATTAGATAAAGGCCACTAGGAAATAGGAGGATAGAAAATGGAAAGCTGAGGTTTAATCTGTGTAGAATTGGTAAATGGTTATAAATCTTTGGAAATGAGTAGCAATGGTGAAATACCATCATAGTGTTTGTAATCAGCAGAGCTATTATGTTGGGTATGCCTGGCTGAAAAGGAAAGCCTAAGGCATATTATTAGGTGGTAAGATAAAAAATGTAGCATGGGCCTGCATAACATATTAAAATCTCATTTGAAATATGATTAGGGGTAATATTGCATATAAGACATTTTATAAAATACAAATTTAAATAAAATAGAGGCACAACAAGAATGATGGCTATGTATGGCAGGGGAAGAATAGAGTTTGAAAAGTGATGAATTTTTTCTTTGTCTTTTTTTCCTATTAATATTGTCATTGTTGTAATGAATATACTCTAATAATGATTAAAGTGATAGATGCACAACTATGTGATTTTAACAAATACATTTGATTGTGAACTTTGGATAGATTTGTACTTTATTAATAAGTATAATAAAATTTATTTGTTTAAAAAACATATCAATTAAAGTCAAAGCATTTTATTTTTTAAAAAAGAAAGTTACCTGGTAATTGTTTTGCTAATGCTAAATAAATAAGGACAAATAAATTTATTCGTGTATTGACTTTATCTTGATTAAAGTAAGATTATCAATAAAATTGTTATGAACCTTTAAAAAAACTTTAGAGAAATAGATGTGCTCAAGCTTTTCAGCACCTGCCTACAATATGGGAGGCCCCAGGTTTGGTTCCTAGTGTCTCCTAAAGAAGACAAACAAGACAGCAAGCTGATATAATGGGCTGGCACAGCATGTTGATACAATAAGATGATAGATTGGAGAGATGCAATGAGCAAACACAATGAGAGACTTTACAAGCAGGAAGTGGAGGGGCTCAAGCCATGGGACACCTCCCTCCCACATGGGATGTCAGAGTTTTGGTTCCTGGTGCCTCCTAAAATAATAAGACAAGCATACTATGAATAGACACAGAGATCAGACAGTAAGCACAAACAATGAAAGGGAGGCAGAAATATAATAAATCTTTAAAAAAATATTAATTTGTTACTCCCTCAGTCATTTGCACAGCTGTTTTCTTGGAAGATGTAACAGTCCAATTCTATATTCAAGAAAGAGTCTTTCTAAGTCAAGGAAACAATTCTGAAAGTTTACCTAAGACACTAATCCTTTATTTTGCACAAAATCTTGGGTTTTACTTAAATTTATATTTATATGCAGACATACTGTCCAATGTGTAGATATTTGATTATGTAGATCCACTATATTTAATTCCCAGGGTAATGATAAAATCATCCTAGCTTCGTTAATTTTCCTTTCAATTTTTTGGCAATAATATATTTTTATGGTTCTTAGATTACTGAAGATCTAAATTTCTAAGCATAAGTTTTTAATTAATATTCCCTTCATGAGGGAAGGTATATCAAGCAAGAAGCTAAAGTTTTTCTAATCTGAAAATTTTTTCCAATTTTCTTGTATTTTTTGATAACTTTTAAAAATTTAAAAAGAATAAAATGCCTTAGATTACATAAAAAATACATAAAAAATATAGGGAATTCCCATACACCTCAACACTGTACATCCCAAACTTTTTGAGATTAATAACATCTTTTATTAACGTGGTAAATTTGTTACAATTGATGAACACACATTGAAGCATTGTACTGATGAAGGACTAGAGTTTACATTATAGTTTATATTTTCTCAGCTGAATTTTATAGGTTTTGACAAAATGTATACTGCCCTGTATCTGCCATTGCAATTATATGCATGACAATTCCAATGTCCCAAAAACGCATCTATTTTTTTGCTCCTACTCTTCCCTCTCCCTCCACTCAGAAATTCTGGTGACCACTGCCTTTGTATCAGTGATAAATGTTCTTCCATTGCTAGAATAATAGTAAGTCATTTTAGTCCATAGTTGCTTTCCTCACTTATGTTTGTTCATTCCTCAATCTTGAGGATTTTGGAATGGTGATGTCCAGCCTTCTTCCAAGTGAGAGTGAGTTTAGATCCCATGGGGCAGATGGATAGAACTGTATTGCTTGCAGTTGAAGACATTCTCCACTTCCAGGGTGGGTATTGCCCATCGTCATCCTTTTTTTTTTTACTTGTCCTGGGTGAGTACAGTGAATTGGAGAGTAGGTATTTCAACTCTGCTCAACTGGCATAAGAACAAAATAAAAATATAGGACTCTGAGACATATATTTTGCAAGTAAAGTGCTACTATAGGTTCAAATAAAAGGGCCAGGAGAGCCCTGTGTAGGGAAATTATAATGAGTCTAATTCTGATACACTGGGGAGCATATATTCCAAAGTAAGTCTCATTGAGAGACTGTCAAATTCCTGAAATTGTCTGCTCTGCCTATGGTATCTAGATGTCTCTCAGGAGTTCCCTTGCTTTGGACACTGTTTACTGTGGCAGTCAATGAGATGCTCTTGAGATATGCATAAGGCTAACTTCTGGAATGACCTCCTGAATCAGTTAAAAATCTCAGCCATAAGTATAATTTATATTTAATATTTCCTTTTTTGATTCAAGTATTTTTTCCAAATTCATCACTTTTTGATACTTGGTAATAATCACTTTGTGCCAGGGAGGCTTACCCACAGGAGACATGAACCACGATAGGGAGAATGTAGTGGTTTATTTGCTGAGTTTAGTTTACAGAGAGGCCTCATTTGAGCAACAAGGAGGCTTTCAGGAGGTAACACTTAGGCAATATATAATACTAGACTATGTTTCAATTTCACATGAATAGCAGGAATTCCCAGTGTGGAAATTCAACATGCTTTTTGTTATTGCTGGGTCCTCCACCCACCAAGAGGATGCCCCATGACCACTTGAACCTATTCACAGACCCTAGATGCATGCCCCAGACATTCCCCCCATGCTGAAACTTCCCACCAGTGTTCCTCCACTGCTACAGTTGTGACACTTCTGTAATAAAAAACATCCCCCAAAACAAAGCCAAAATATAAATAATAATGAGTAAAAAGGAAATAAAAGAATTTAAATATCATGTAAAATTAAAAAGAAAAATAATAAATTTAGAAATATTGCATCATTCATTGCTGTAAGGTCTGGTATCTTTTAGGTATATTGACAGTTTCTTCCCTATATTACCCAAGCGTCTTTTTTTTTCTTTTCTTTTTTTTTTTTTTTTTTTTTTGAGCTTCATATTCAAAGAAGCTTAGGTTACAGAAAAGTCAAATAGAAAATATACAGGGGCGGCTGCCCCGGCGATCCCCGGCAGCAGCGGCCCCAGCGGCACGGCGGCTGCGCAGCCCGTGTGGAGAGCGACACCCGGGCCGAGCCGGGCGCGCGCGGGCCGAGGCATGTGCCAAGCGGGCAGCGGCTGCGAGCGGGCGGACAGCGAGAGCACTGGCCCCGTCGGAGTGGCCGCCCGAGCAGCGCCGGAGACGGGAGAACAGCCCATCTTCACCACCCGAGCCCACGTCTTCCAGATCGACCCGAGCACCAAGAAGAACTGGGTGCCCGCCAGCAAGCAGGCGGTCACTGTTTCCTACTGCTACGACGTCACGAGGAACAGCTGCCGGATCATCAGTGTGGACGGAGCCAAGCTGATCATCAACAGCACAATCACGCCAAACATGACCTTCACCAAGACGTCGCAGAAGTTCGGACAGTAAGCTGACAGCAGGGCCAACACCGGCTTGGGTTTCTCCTCCGAGCAGCAGCTGATGAAGTTTGCAGAGAAATTCCAGGAAGCGAAAGAAGCTACCAGGAGAGCGAGAGACAAGTCGCAGGAGAAAACTGAGACCTCAAGGAACCATTCCCAAGCGTCCATTCCCAAGCGTCCAGCGTCTATGGGACCGAGGACGAGAAGGCCTCCCACGCCGGCCCTGCCGACGCCCACCCGAAGTCTGAGAAGGACAAGCTCAAGATCGCCTGGACCCAGAGCGCCGCCAGCGTGAAGAAAGGGGAGACGGAGCTGCAGACCCTCCGGGAGAGCCGCGCCCACCTGACCGCGGCGCTGCCGGAGTCGGCGGCCAGCGTGGAGCAGTGCAAGGGGCAGTGCTCCATCTGCAGAGACGAGAACGACCGGCTCCGGAACAAGACTGACGAGCTGGAAGAGCCGTGCAGCGAGACAGGCCGCGAGAAGAACACCCAGCTGCGGAAGAGGATTGGGGAATTGGAGTCGGAGCTCCGGCCAAAGGAGTTGAAAGATCTCCGAATACAAAGCGAACTCCTACCTCAGCCAGGCCGGAGTGTGAAAACGTGTTTGAGAAGTTAGAGGCCACGGAGAGAGAGAATCAAAACTTGGAAGACAAAGTGCGGTCCCTGAAGACGGACTTTAAGGAGAGGAAGTACCGCCAGCGCCACCTGCAGGTGGAGCTCAAGAACTTCCTGGAGCGCTCCAGCGCCAGACCGACGACCTCCGCCACTTCCGCCGCGGCCTGGCCTAGCTGGGCACCTACAGCGAGGGCGGCCCGCCCCGGGTGGCCGCTGTTGGTGTTGCTTCTGTAAATGCAGGCGCAGTCCGTCGTGTTTCCAAACCAGCTGTGCCGTCCACGCAGTCCTCCTCAGAATAGAAATCTCCTCTGGCTCCTCTAGCCCTGTGAGGGTGTGGGCAACTGGAAGATTCTGACGCAGGAATCCAGAACAAGGTCTACCTTAAACGTTTATGCAGTCAGAGCAGGGGCATTTGTATCTTTCTTAAGAGCTGTTGCAGCCATACGAACAAAGTATTTTCTAATCCAAACACGAACACCCTTTACACCAGGCCATTTTGTTCTTTTTATCTAGTAGCATTCAGAGTATTTGAGCGTCCACCAGGCACCCGTCCGTGGGAGCTGGAAGGGCACAACTCACTCTCGGTGAATACTGAGATGCTAAATAACAACTGCTTTTAGAGACTTGTGCAGAGAAAGAAGACCGGTTTCTGGTGGGTGCGTTTTTTGTCATGGAGATTGCTTGTATCCACGGCACCCCCAGTTTGTACGGTTGCGACAGTATTCTTTTTCTTGGTTTTAATTTCCCAACAGATGACTGTGCTATGGGAACAGCACACAGTGAGGGCGCCTAGCACAGTGTCCGGCCAGAGTAGGTGCTTAAACTTGTTCCATGACAAAAAAAAAAAAAAAAAAGAAAGAAAATTTACAGGATTCCCTTATATCCAAATCGTTCCCACACACCCCTATTAATAAAATTTTACATGTTTATGATGCAGTTGTTGCAATTGATGTACAAATATTTAAGCATTGCTACTAACAATGGTCAGTGGTTTATATTATGGTTTACATTTAACCAGTACACTTTTATAGGTTTTGAAAAAAATTAAAATGACCTGTATCCATCATTGCAAGATTATTCAGAACAATTCCAATGCCCTAAAAATGCCCTATGTTCCATCTATTCTATTCTTCCCTCCCATTCCCCTTGGAACCTATGATATCCACAAAGTTTCAATTTTTGAAGAATAAAATTTATAATTACATGCAATAATATTGAGTCTTGATAAATTGGTGTGTTTTCTTTTATTAAGCACTGCCAATTTTCTCAAGAGGCTCATGCCCTTCTACTTTGAAACACAGAAGGACTAGCCAGGGTAGGAGTATATTTTCTTGTTTATTGTATGGGTTTCCAACCAATAAGATAACACCTTATGACAAGGGGAACAATTTCATATTCCACAGAGGATTGCCCCAGGTGCCCTATCCCACATATGCCCCCCCAACTTCCTGCCACTAACCTTCCCCTGCCTTATTGCCCAAAAGAGTATTCGCACAACTGCAGTTTTGACAGCGGACACACAAAACACCAGAGCTTGCCTGCTCTTTCCTACAACCATACTCCCAGTGCCATGGAGAGTCAAACCCAAGCCTCATCTTTTACCCCTCACATTCTTGCACTCTTAAACTCAATCATATCACTGCACCACTATCACCCCAATCCACCACCCAACCACACTTTCCCACCTAATCACCTGCTGACTATTTGCCCACCACCTTCTACTCCCTTTCTGTCTCCTGTAAACTTATCTTCCAGTCTCTAGCTCGTCTGCTTTATTTGCTTAAGTCATATAATTGAGGTTATGCAATATTTGTACTTCTGTGACTGGCTTATTTCACTCAGTATAAGGTCTTCAAGGTTCAGTCATGTTGTCTCGTGTGAACAGTCCATTCCTTCTTAGAGCTGAGTAATATCCCATTATATGTAAATACCATAATTTGGTTATCCATACATCTGTTGATGGACACTTTGCTTCTAACTTTTAATAATAGTAAATAATGCCACTAAGATATTGTTGTGCATATATCTTTTCATGTCCTTGCTTTTGATTTTTCTGTGTATATTTCCAAAAGTGCGATTGCTGGTTATATACCAGTTCTATAGTTAGCTTCTTGAGGACTTGCCACACCCATTCTATATTCCCACCACCAGTGGTTGAAGGTTCCCATTCCTCCACATCCTCCCCCAAATTTTTATGCCTCTGTTTCATTAATAGCCACCATTCTAATAGGCTTAAAATGATATCTCATTGAAGTTTTGATTTACATTTCCCTAATAGCTAGTGATGTTGATCATCTTTTCATGTGTCTTTTAGCCATCTGAATTTCTTTTTTGGAGACAATTGGAGAATTGTCTATTCAGATCTCTTGCCAATTTTTAGTGTTGTTTTTTTTCTGTCTTTTTATTTCCAGGATATAGGCTTTCTTAATATATGCTGGATATTAGGATTTTATTGGATAAATTGTTACCAAATTTTTCTCAAACTGAGAAGGCTGCCTTTTCACTTTCCTCAAATTCCTTTAAGGAAAAAAAATTCTAATTGTGGGGAATTCCCATTTATCTATTTTATTTTTCATTGCTTCTGCATTAGGTTTAAAGGTTATGAAACCATTTCCTACTAAAAGAACTTGTAGATGTCTCCCTACATTATCTTCTAGGAATTTTATGGTCTTGGCTTTTCTATTTATGTATTTGATCCATCTTAAAGATTGAATTAATTTATTTATCTTTCCTTCCCCCCTCTCACCTCCCCCCCCCCCCGTTGTCCGCTGTGTCCATTTGCTGTGTGTTCTTCTGCATCTGCTTGCATTGTCAGGTGGCACTGAGAAACTGTGTCTTTTTATTGTTGTGTTATCTTGCTTCATCAGCTCTCCATGTGTGCGGTGAGACTCCTGGATAGGCTGCACTTTTTTCATGTGGGGCATCTCTCCTTGTGGGGCACACACCTTGCACATGGGGCTCCCCTACATGGGGGTGCCCTGCATGGCATGGTACTCCTTGTGTGTGGCAGCATTGCACATGAGCCAGCTCACCACATGGGTCAGGACACTCTGGGTATTGAACCCTGTACCCTCCATGTAGTAGGTGAATGCTCTGTCAGTTGATCTGCATCTGCTTCCCTTGAGTTACTTTTTGTGTAGGTTTTGAAATGGTATTCCTCTCTCGTTCTTTCAAATATGGATTTCCAGTTCTCCAAGAACCATTTTTAATAGTTTTTTTATTTAAAAAATACTTAAATTGCATAGATTCTACATAAAAATACAAGGAATTCCCACATACCCCACTCCCTACCCACCCAAATTTTCTCACATTAGCAACACCCTACATTATTGTGGTATATTTGTTAAAATTGATGAACACATTTTGGATAACTGCCACTAAGCATAGATTACAGTTTACATTGTAGTTTACACTCTCTATCATATAATTTTGTAAGTTATGACAAAATATATAATGGCTTGTTAAATAAAAAAAATAAAATAGAAAAATTTAAAAAAAAAGGGAAGCGGACTTGGCCCAATGGATAGGGCTTCTGCCTACCACATGGGAGGGCCGCAGTTCAAACCCCAGGCCTCCTTGACCTGTGTGGAGCTGGCCCATGAGCAGTGCTGATGCCCACAAGGAGTGCCATGCCATGCAGGGGTGTCCCCCGTGTAGGGGAGTCCCATGTGCAAGGAGTGTGCCCCATAAGGAGAGCTGCCCATTGTGAAAGGAAGTGCAGCCTGCCCAAGAATGGCACTGCATACACGGAGAGCTGACACAACAAGATGAGGCAACAAAAGGAAACACAGATTCCTGGTGCTGCTGGTAAAGATAGAAGCGGTCACAGAAGACCATACAGCGAATGAACACAGAGAGCAGACAATTGGGGGGAGGAAGGGGAGAGAAATAAAATAAATAAATAGATAGATTAGATAGATAGATAGATAGATAGATAGATAGATAGATAGATAGATAGATAAAATAAATAAATTAATGGATGAATAAAATAAATAATGGCTTGTATTTTTCATTTCAAGGTCATTCAGGACAATCTCCAAGTCCCAAAAATATCCCCATATTACACCTGTTTTTCCCTCTTTCTCTCTTCAGAACTTCCAGAGACAACTGCCTCCACATCAGTGATAAAAGTTCTTCCATTGTTAGCATCACAAAATATCTATATTGAAATATCAATAACCTACACTAGTCCCTCATTCATTCCCAAATCCTGAGGATTCTGGGGTGGTGATGCCCGATCCACCTCTAATTGAGAGGAGGCTTTGATGCCATAGGGAAGATGGATGGGAAGGCCTTGCTTGCAGTTGCAGATTCCCTCTGTTTCTTGGGATATTTGTTTTCCATCATCATCCCCTTGTTAGTTGTCATGGATGAGTCCAAAGAACTAGAGAGTATGTGTTACAACTCCATTGAAATGCAGGGCCTAGGTGGCACATGGACAGAACAAGGTTATAGGTCTCTTTGACATACACCTATCAACTCTAGCTCTAACTGTAGGTTCAAAAAGAAGGGGCAGAAGAGCCATGTATAGGGAAACCACAAGTGAGTCCAACTTTGCCACACTGGGAAGCGTAAATTCCCAACTAGGGCCCACTGGCAAGGTACCAAACCCCTGAGCTGTCAGGTTTGCCTATAGTGCCTGGATGTCTTCACTATTTGAGGCAGAATTTACTTTGGCAGTCAAAGAGATAGTGCTGAAATATGCATAGGCATACTCTCTGGATGACCTCCAGCTTCACTTTGAAGTCTCTTAGTCATATAAATGCATTTGTCTTTGCCCTTTCCTGCTTTTGGTCAATGTCTATTTCCAGTTGCATTGCTAGTTGGTGCTTGGTAGTAATCCCTTGGTGCCAGGGAGACTCATCCCTGGGAATCATGTCCCATACTGAGGGGAAGCATTTTTATATCTGAGTTCAGCTTTGAGAGAGGCCACATTTGCAAAACAAGGAGGCTCTCAGGAAGTAACTCTTAGGCATCCTATAATACTAGGATAACTTTAATTTCAAAAGTCAAGGCTCATAAGTACAGTCATCAATATCAAAGGTCATCAATGGTCATCTTCCTTCACTAGTCATTGCCCTGTTCTTGGGGGACTCTTGCTGTCCCAGCAGAGAATGTGGCAGAGCTCCCAAGGATGGGATTTTGATGTTTTTTCTGTTGTGTGAATCTCTGCCCACTGCGACAATGTCCCATGAATGCTTGAAAACTTTTATATGCCTTATAGGTATGCCCCAGGTGAACTTCATTTCATGCATCCCCTATAACTGACACTTTTCACCAGTGATCAACCCTTGTCATAGTTGTAAACCTTCTGTGATCCAAGTTTTTAAAAAATGAAGATAAGAAAATAGCCAGACACATTTAATAAGAAAATGAAGTAAAAATGATAGTTTTAGGATGGAGTGAGGCAAGATGGTCGCTGAGTGAACTTGCCTTTGCGGTCTGTCCCGGGAAGAGACGGCTGGGCGTGGCTGCAGGATCTCCAAGGTGGGGCTTTTTTGGGATTTTTGCAGGGCAGAAGTGCCTGGACATTGATTGGGTGGAAAGGTAACGGAGAGGATCGGTCTATAAGATATAATTTGGGTTCTATTGCCCGCAGGTGAGACCTGCACACGGGTTCCTCCCTCTTGGGGGTGGGGGGAGCTGTGGTCCTGCCCGGCGGCTCCGCTTTTAGATGGCTCTGCGGTGCTAAGGAGTTCGCGAGTCCTGGGCGGGCTGTTGGTGGGTTGATGCGACGGGTCGCCTTTGCGAATTGATTTGGGAAGATAGACGGTGTTTTGTTGTGAAGCAGGAGAAATTTTTGATTGCCGACACAAACAATAGCGTTTCCGCCTGAAGCCCCGCCCCCAAAAGCCCGGCTGCTGATCTGCAACTGAATTAGGCTGTAGGCAATAAAGGGACGTAATTGGGAAGTTGTTTCAGGGTGTGGCGAGGGAGGGGGACACGTCTGGAAGCCGATTAGGGAATATTTTGCGAAGCTTGGGAATTCCGGTTTTGGAATCTGTTTTCGGCGTCACAGGCCAGGCTTCGGATCTGTACCAGTAAAGTGGCTGCGGTGTAGAGGCGCCCTCTAGTGGCAGTGTTTTGGAATCAAAGGGCAGGAGCTGTCCAAAAGCTGAAGTGAGATATACCCACATTAATGAGCCCTACTAAGTAAGAGAATTGCAGGGTTCAGTCATAATATAGAGTTTGCGGATCTGACTTCCCCCATAGGGCTGGCACCCAGCTGTGGGGGTCCCTGAGGGCTGTGTTACACTGCAGGGCTCCTAGGCTTCCTGTTGACCAGATTGGAGGTTGCCAGGTCTGAATTCCCTAAACTCTGGTGGTCCACACCACAGAGACTCACACCTCTTGAGTCCTCAATATCTCAGACTTTCCATCCCTGAATCCATCACACACTGAGGTCTATCTGAGGTCCTTGAATGCCCTAGCCTTCAACGTTGGCGTTTTTTCTTTATCGTTTCATTTTGTTTTGTTTTTATTTTCATTTTGACTTATTTTTTACTTTTTTCAATGTCCTGATTTCTAACACCGCATTATCCCCTAGTCTTCTCTCACAGCGTATCCCCCAAAGTCTTTTTTTATTCAGTTATTTGGGTTTTTTTTTTTTTTTGTGGTAGGTGTTGTGTAGTGGGTGTTTTAATTCTGGTTCATGTATATCTGTTTTTTTTTTCTTTCCCCTACTTGTTCCCCACCCTTTGCCCACCCCCTTTTCCTTTCTTCCTCTCATCCCTTCCCCACCCCTTTTTTTTCTCTTTTTTCTGTTGTCTCTCTCCCTCTTGTCCCTCATATTCTACTTAGTTTATTTTAACTCAATTATACAATAGGTGCGGCAGGAAACACCTCACATTTGCTGGGTTTTCTCAAGCTCCACTGCCTCATTTCTGTGTGAACTGATTTAGGTTACCTACACTATCCTCTTTCCCCTACATCTTGATATCCGCCACCATCTACTGTCTCTCCTATATTCCACCTCCCACCTCCCTTTCTTTGATCCACAAAGAGTCTAAGTCTTAATTTCTAATACCTTTGTTTTGTTTTCTGTCTGTTATCCAATCTTGAAATTATTACCTTTATTTCTCTTTCCCTCTCTCACGAAAACAATAGCTTTTTAGCTCATACCATATTCCTCCCATATTCAATCATCTACCTCATAATAGGTACTCTACCTACTGCTATAAATCTACACAATTTACATGAATCTAACCTCCATCCTCCCAGATCTCATATTCTTGCTTTGTTAACATATATCACCAATTCTACTTTACACTTTTCCCTTGCTCACACAATTGCCTTTCCCCTACACTAATACTTTCCTTTAAAGTGAACTTAACCAACAACAAGAAATTAGAATAAGAAGAAAAAAGTGACAAATAGAAGACATAACACTTATGCAAAAACAACAGCTAATTAACCTCCAAGAGTAGACAAAGAAGCTAAGGAACTGATTAAATCCGTCAAGATAAAGAGATGACCAGAAAGCAACAAAAGTCTACAAACCAAACCAGTAATCAGGAAAACATGGCTGAATCCAATCAACAAACCAAAAATCACGAAGGGGAGCAAAACTTTGCACGAGCAATGAAAGATCTCAGAACATTTACCACGGACAAATTTGACAAAGTAATGAAAGAAGTTAACAACACGAAGATATCAATTGGAGGGGAAATTGCAGACATACGCAAAAACATAACAGATATGATGGGAATGAAAACCACAGTTCAAGAAATCAAAAATACACTTGCAGCAAATATCAGCAGACTAGAAGAGACAGAGCAGAGAATTAGTGATGTGGAAGACAGTACATCAGAAATCAAACAGATAGTAGAAGGGGTCAATAAGAAGATAGAAAAAATCCAGTTAGGACTTAGGGACCTGAATGACAATGCAAAACGCTCAAACATACGTATTATAGGCATTCCAGAAGGTGAAGAGAAGGGAAAGGGGTCAGAAGGAGTGTTGCAGAAAATAATGGCTGAAAACTTCCCAAATCTACTGAAAGAGACAGATGTACATATCCAAGAAGCACAGCACACTCCACTAGTCATAAACCCCAACAGGCCCACCCCAAGACATATACTTGTCAAATTATCCAATGCTCAAGACTAAGAGAAAATCCTAAAAGCAGCAAGAGAAAAGAAAACCATCACATACAAGGGAAGCTCAATTAGATTAAGTGCTGATTTCTCATCTGAAACCATGGAGGCAAGAAGGCATTGGTATGATATAGTCAAGGTATTAAAGGAAAAAAAAATTCCAACCAAGAATACTCTACCCAGCTAAACTAGCATTCAAACATGATGGAGAGTTCAAAATATTCGCAGACAAACAGAAAGTGAAAGAGAATACCAACAAGAAACCTCCCCTTCAAGAAATTCTAAAGGGAGTTCTGCAGGAAGAAAGGAAAAAACAGGAAAGGCAGAGTTTGAGGAGAGTATAAGAGCAACAATGACAAAAAAAAAAGACAAAAAGAGAAGGGAAAAAAATACAAACAAAATATGACAAACACAAATCCAATCAAAATATGGCTAACACAAATAATTCCTTGAAAGTAATAACACTGAATGTCAACGGATTAAACTCACCTATCAAAAGATTCAGACTGGGACATTGGATAAGGAAATATGACCCATCAATATGCTCTCTACAAGAGACACATCTTAGACCCAGAGACACATGGAGATTGAAAGTGAATGGTTGGAAAACAATCATACAAGCTAACAATAACCAAAAAAAGGCAGAAGTAGCTATATTAATATCAGACAAAATAGCCTTTAAATGTGAAACAATTGTGAGAGACAAAGAAGGATACTACATTTTAGTGAAAGGGAAAATCTGTCAAGAAGATCGAACAATCATAAATATTTATGCTCCTAATAAGGGTGCCTCTAAATACATGAGGCAAATGCTGGAAAAACTAAGTGAAACAATAGATACATCTACAATTATAGTGGGGGATTTTAATACACCACTATCAACTCTGGACAGAACATCTCAAAAGAGAATCACCAAAGAAACAAAACATCTCAACAGTATGTTAGAGGAGCTGGATCTAATAGACATATATAGATCGCTACACCCAAACACAGCAGGATATACATTTTTCTCAAGCACACATGGATCATTCTCCAAAATAGACAATATGCTAGGCCACAAAGAAAGGCTGAATGAATTCAGAAAGATTGAAATCATACAAAACAATATCTCTGACCACAGTGGAGTCAAGCTGGAAATTTGCAAGGGACAGAAGCCCAGATTTCACACCACAATTTGGAAATTAAACAGCACACTCTTAGAAAAACAGTGGGGCAAAGAGGAAATCTCAAAAGAAATCAATGACTACCTTGAATCAAATGATAATGATAACACAACATACCAAAATTTATGGGATGCAGAAAAGCAGTACTGAGAGGACAATTTATAGCCATAAATTCATATATCAAAAAAGAAGAAAGAGCAAAAATTGAAGAATTACTTGCACATTTGAAGGAATTAGAAAAACAACAACAAAGTAACACAACAGGAAGAGGAAGGAAGGAAATAACAAAGATAAGAGCAGAACTAAATGAAATAGAAAATAAGAAAGCACTTGAAAAGATAAACAAGACCAAGAGATGGTTTTTTGAGAAGATCAACAAAATTGACAAACCTTTAGTGAGACTAACAAAGAAAAAAAGAGAGAAGATGCAAATACACAAAATAAGAAATGAGAAAGCAGATATCACCACTGACCCCACAGAAATAAAGACTATCATAAGAGGATACTTTGAAAAACTATATTCCAACAAAAATGACAATCTAGAGGAAATGGACAAATTCCTAGAAACACATAAGCAGCCCATATTGACAAAAGAAGAAATTGATGATCTTAACAAACCAATCACAAGCAGAGAGATAGAATCAGTTATTAAAAATCTCCCAACTAAGAAGAGCCCAGGGCCAGATGGCTTCACAAGTGAATTCTACAAAACATTCCGGAAAGAACTGACATCAATCCTGCTGAAACTATTCCAAAAAATCGAAACAGAAAGAACATTGCCCAACTCCTTCTATGATGCCAACATTACCCTAGTACCAAAGCCAAACAAAGACATCACAAGAAAGGAAAACTACAGATCAATTTCTCTAATGAACCTAGATGCAAAAATACTTAACAAAATACTTGCTAATCATATTCAACAACACATTAAATGAATTATACACCACAACCAAGTGGGATTCCTCCTAGGTATGCAAGGATGGTTCAACATAAGAAAATCAATCAACATAATACACCATATAAACAGATGGAAGGAAAAAAAATCACATGATTATATCTATAGATGCAGAAAAAGCATTTGACAAAATACAGCACCCTTTCTTGATAAAAACACTCCAAAAGATTGGAATACAAGAAAATTTTTTGAACATGATAAAGAGTATATATGAAAAACCTAAAGCCAATATTCTTTACAATGGAGAAATCCTAGACTCCTTCCCTCTAAACTCAGGAACAAGACAAGGATGCCCACTGTCTCCGCTCCTATTTAACATTTTCTCAGAAGTACTTGCTTGAGCACTGAGGCAAGAACCAGAAATAAAAGGCATTCAAATTGGAAAGGTAGAAGTCAAAATTTCATTATTTCCAGATGACATGATCCTATACATAGAAAACCCTGAGAGCTCTACAACAAACCTTCTAGAACTCATAAATGAGTTTAGTAAAGTCACAGGTTATAAGATCAATGCGCAAAAATCAGTAGCATTTCTGTACACCAATAATGAGCAAGATCAGGAGGAAATCAAGAAACAAATACCATTCACAATAGTAAATAAAAAAATCAAATACTTAGGAATAAATTTAACTGAAGAGGTAAAGAACTTATACACCAAGAACTATACAAGACTGTTCAAGGAAATCAAAGAAGATCTAAATAAATGGAAGACTATTCCTCTTTCAAGGATAGGAAGACTGAATATTATTAAGATGTCTATCCTACCAAAACTGATCTACACATTCAATGCAATCCCAATAAAAATCAATACAGTCTTCTTTAAGGAACGAGAAAAACTAACTATGAAATTTATTTGGAAAGGAAAGAGACCCCAAATAGCCAAAGACATACTGAAAAAGAAAAACGAAATTGGAGGAATCACACTACCAGACTTCAAAACATACTACAAAGCTACAGTGGTGAAAACAGCATGGTATTGGCATAAGGAGAGACACACAGACCAATGGAATCGAATTGAAAGCTCTGATATAGAACCTCACATATATAGCCACATAATATTCAATAAAGCCACCAAACCCTCTCAACTGCGAGAGAGTGGCCTATTCAACAAATGGTGTCTGGAGAACTGGATAGCCACATGTAGAAGAATGAAAGAGGATTACCATCTCACACCTTATACAAAGATCAACTCAAGATGAATCAAAGACCTAAATATAAGAGCCAAGACCATAAAAACCTTAGAAAGCAGTGTAGGGAAACATCTACAGGACCTTGTAATAGGAAATGGATTTATGAATATCTCACCAAAAGCACGAGCAGCAAAAGAACTAATAGATAAATGGGACTTCCTCAAAATTAAAGCCTTCTGCACCTCAAAGGAGTTTGTCAAGAAAGTAAAAAGGGAGCCCACACAGTGGGAGAAAATATTTGGCAACCATATATCTGATAAGAAACTTATAACTTGCATATATAAAGAACTTGTATATCTTGAAAATAAAAAGATAAACAACCCATTTAAAAAATGGGAAAAAGACTTAAACAGACACTTCTCCAAAGAAGAAATACAAATAGCTAAAAAGCACATGAAAAAATGTTCCAAATATCTAGCTATCAGGGAAATGCAAATCAAAACCACAATGAGATACCATCTTACACCCATAAGATTGGCAGCTATGAAAAAAAACAGAAGAATACAAGTGCTGGAGAGGATGTGAAGAAAGGGGAACACTCATCCATTGCTGGTGGGAATGCAGAAGGATCCAACCATTCTGGAGGACAGTATGGCAGTTTCTCAAAAAACTAGCCATAGATTTGCCATATGACCCAGCAATACCACTGCTGGGTATATACCCAGAAGAACTGAAAACAAGGACACAAACCGATAGCAGCATTGTTCACTATTGCCAAAAGTTGGAATCAACCCAAATGCCCATCAACAGATGAGTGGATCAATAAAATGTGGTATATACACACAATGGAATACTACTCGGCTGTAAGAACAAATACACTACAAACACATGTGATAACATGGATGAATCTTGAGAACCTTATGTTGAGTGAAGCAACCCAGACATTGAAGGACAGATACTACATGACCTCAATGATATGAAATAACCAAGCTGCCCTAGATAGCAAGAGACTGAACGATAGGCTTACAGGAAATTGGAGGGTGGAGGAAGGATGTGAGCCGATGTCTGCAGGGGTGGAATTTATGACGAGATGGTGGTAAGTATGAACACAAAGAAGAGATAAAATGGGGGCAAGGGGTTGCCTTTGGTTGGGGCTTTGCGGGTTTGAGGGTGGCTGGGGATGTTCAGATGGGTAATATTGCCCAAAAGTGGGGGGAGGGAGGGGTAGCATACGAACATAGGAGAGTGTCATGTGTTGGTGGAGAGTAAAATGCTGAGAAAATCATATCAAAATATAATTAAGAGGATTACCTGTTTAGAATGCTTGGAGGGGATGGTCTGATGTGGGACGGGCACCTGGGGAATGTCTAAATGCTCATTCTGCCAGAGTGGGTGACACCATGGGGTAGAAACCCAAGTAGTGAGAGTGGGGGTGGACCCACATCCTAGGGAGGACTAATGCCATCAAATAGAGGGAACTGTATCCCTCGAGAGAAAGGGTGGTTCCCAGGGCAATGGGGCAGTTGAGCAAGTTAGGCCCTGAACACTACTCCATCTATCTCTGGACGTGGCTCCTCGGGAAACGGAGGTTGGCTGTCACTGTGGGCACCAAGGTGGAAGGGAAAATGGATGTTAAATGTGTGGAACCAAGGTAAATGGGGGGTAAGAGAGGAGTTTCATGAGAGTACACAAGGATGGATATAAAACATGTAATATTACACCATAACATAGAGGAGATGACAGACTGATAATGAAAACCATAATGTAAAACATAGGATAACTAAGAATTTAGAAAACTGTGTATCCTTAAGTATGCACCACAATGTAAGCACAGATGTCACCTTGTTTGAAAGCTATTGTCTCAGACTCTGTACATCACGTTAAGTAAATATGATGTGAATAGGGTGTAAGAGTATCGCTGTGGAAGGGAAAGGGTTTTGTGGTGGATGTATGGGAGTGCTGTATATTATATATATGCATTGCTGTGGTCTAGGGCTCCTCTAAAGAGAAGTTCAATAATTAGGGGGGAAAAAAAAAAAAAGAAAAAGATAGGATGCAGAATTTTTTCCAAGTCAACATGTGTTCTTTATCTAACCTTTAAACCCATCACTATATGCCATTTCCTAGTAAGGGACCCTGACATTATATTGGGCTTCAAATTTCAGGGAGTTCTGGATCACAGAGTGGTTCAACAATGGCAATGGAGGAATACTGGTATGGGACACCATTGACAGGTGATATATGGCTGACAGGGAGCTGTACAGAACATATGTCCAGGGTGCATGGTAATGTTTGGATATACTCATAGTGGCAACAATTAAAAACCACAGCAGGGGGGGTACTGGGTTCCTGGCCAGTGGTGCTCTGTTGTGGTCCCTAGGGGAGCAGCGACAGTCTCACAGGTGCAGCAGCAGGGACCGGGAGGGAGTGAGGGTTCAACAGTGAGCCCCTGATGCTAATGACTATGCTTGTGAGCTGATAAGCCTAAAATGAGAACAAGGCCTAGAGCAGCATTGTGCCTGGGAATTTCCTCCTGTCAGCCTTCATGTTACTCAAAGGTGGCCAGTCTCGAAGCCAAACTCAGCATGTAAATGCAATGCCTTCCCCCCAGCATGGGACATGACACCCGGGGATGAGCCTCCCTGGCACCGAGGGATCACTATCAACTACCAACTGATTATGCAATCGGAAAATGACCTTGTATGGAAGGTTCAATGCGGATCAGCAGAATATCCCTGTCTGCATAAAATAGCATGACTTTAAAATGCTGTTTGACCTAATGTAAGGGGGAAATGGAAAGGAGAAATGAGTTTATATGGCTACGAGTCTCTAAAAAAGAGTCTAGAGGCTGTCAGAAGGATTGCCCTTATGCACAACTGAGCAGAGTCTAAGAGACAGATAAAGCAGATACAACCCCCAGGTATTGGTTCCTTTGAGGGCTAAAGAGACCCATGGGAGTTATGGTCATGGCAGATGGGGTTTACTACCAGGTCAGATGGCCCCTCTTTGGAACTGGTGTTTATGTGTGATGAATCTGGACTCTGATGGGATCTCTCTTCATAAGACTTTCATGCTAATGTGCTGGAGTTGCAGTTAGTGTTGGGGTTTAAGATATATTTAGGGGATTTGAATCTCTGGACTGACAATGTGATAGCCAGGCCCTGAGCCTCAACAAACTCCAGCACCTACAATCTGATTTATTGGACTCACCACACTCAGCTAAGATGGAGGTGAGGAAGGACAACCACCACACCATGGAGCCTAGAGTGCCTACAACTGAAAGCAGGAGGATTGCATCCTGTATCCATGTGGAATCTGAGCCTCCTCTTGACATAGAGATCCCACAGACATAACCAATCCAAGGTCCACAGAGAAAAGTTGGCATTGGAGTGGAGTGGGAAAAGTGGACATGGTGGCTGATATGGGTATGGGGAATGGCAGGAAGAGATGAGATGTGGAGGCACCTTTGGGACTTAGAGTTGCCCTGGATGGTGCTGCAGGGGCAATCACCGGACATAGTAATTCCTGCCAGTGCCCACTGAATGGAATGTGGGAGAGTATGGGCCATGATGTGGACCGTTGACCATGAGGTGCAGAGGTGCCCAAAGATGGACTTACCAAATGCAATGGATGTGTCATGATGATGGGAATGAGTGTTGCTGGGGGGGGAGAGGAGGGGTGGGGGTGGTGGGACCTCATATATATATTTTTTAATGTAATATTATTACAAAGTCAATTAAAAAAATGATAGTTTTAAAAATAAAATACAAAACATTAATAATAATTTTAAAATGTAAAATTAAATATTGATATATTTTTCATCACTGTAAGATCTATTTTCCTGTATGTACAGTGATATTTTATTCTGCTTAATCCACATGTCTTTTTTCTCTTTGTCTTCAATGATACTTTACATTACAGTGTATTCATGTACAGAATATAGAGGATTCTCCCCCCATTCCCCCTTTCCTCCTTTCTCTTATTAATAAGATTTTACATGTGGAGGGTATATTTGTTTCAATTGATGTATAAGTATTGAAACATTGCTACCAACAATGGTCAATGATTTACATTTTGGTTTACATTTTGTGTCATAAAATTTTATTAATTTTGATGAAATTTAACATGGCCTGGATCCATCATTATGTTCCCAGAGCAGCAAAGCAAGAAAGTGACAGAGTTTGAAGTCCAAAAGGTTATTTTCCATGAATTTTTAACTCTGTTTTACTGACACATGAAACTTCATTCCAGAAACCTAAAATAGGTGATTTTGAAATAATAAAATTATTTTATTCTGTGTTTAAGCTGTGAAAGAGGAATGAATGTGAGAAAATGTTTAATATTGCAAGCAGGAGCCCAGTCTGAATGACACTCCTATCCTGCCTTCTGCTATTTAGCAGAGGTTCTCTATGTTACATGTGAAAAAGGGAAAAGGAAAGAAGAATGTGAAGCCTAGTGGCATGGTGAGTGTTCCATTTTAAGTAAAAAGTTGACGGTGCAAGAGTAAGTGGATCTGGAAATTTACATTCACCATTGCAAGCCATCAAGGAAAATAGAAAAGTTTGGGGAGTATGTGCAGTATTTTATTTAAGGTTTATTAAGGGCTTAGTGTAGGGATTCTTTAAGGCATTGCATAAACATGTTAAATCTCCTAAAATTATAGCACATTATGGAAAGGAATGTTCACAAGGAATTAGAGTGTCTCAACATCCATTAATTACTCAGGTATTACCAATATTGCATAGATTTGCTTATGAACAGAAAACTCTTTCTGTCTCCATTGATTCAAATTCTGGAATATATTCAGAATTTGTGGAAAAACATAATATTTTATACAATATGAAGAATACTACATTTCAAATTACACTACTTCATAATTATTAAAAAATAATTTCCACAAATAATAGCTACTTATGATAAGTTGCAAGGAAATATATTAGTAGTCATTATTGCTATTTTCTAGAACAGGGAAGATTAATTGTGGTGAAAATAGTAATGCCTGAATCAACACATCAATCAATCCCTTAATCCATTGGTTTTTCAGGTAAGGTCATCATTCCCAAGATATTGAAATATATATCTATGAAAATAAAATGTCATTGGTTTAAATTTTCAAACAGTACATTTGAAACAAAATGCAAGGAGATGTATATTCACCCTTCAATAGCTGACCTCAAAGGAATTGTTTTATGGATTTTTGCAATATTCTCAGAGATCTTCATTTTGAAATATTTTGCTAACATTAAATTAATGGAGTGGATATTATTGTAAATATATCTTGGAGACAAATTTTCTATGGATTTAAATGATCCATTATATTATATCTAACTTGATATTAGTTCAATATTTCATTGACTGAAAGTATAATTTTTAAAACATAAATCTCTAGTGGAGGTCTATGACATAATCAAGTACCATTACTTTTAACTAGTATGAGAACTTTTGGTAAAACAACATTGCAAGTGAGGGGTTATCAGAAACCAGAAAGGTATACATTGCTTAAGGGCAATTTACTTAAGAAATATAATGTTAGATACACTGTAATGAATTACTATAAATAGTACAGCTACTGATTGCATTCTGTGTAATGAGAAGGGAAAAACCAGTGTAAGGATTTTGAAAGACAGGGAAAGGCAGAAGAATAATGGTGGCAAATTAAATGAAAGCAAGATAAAGAAGAAGATAAATAGAAAGGGAATGGGCAGAGGAGGGATTGAAAAGGAGAATTACAGAAGAATAATTCTGGAATGTCATAAAAAATGTAATATGGACCTATTGAGAAAGAAAAATTTGTACCTCATCGCATGTGCCTTAAATGAAATGAAAGACTTAACCAGTATAAAGGGGAATTAAAGAAGAGCAGAGATGTGACATCAGTGTTGAAATTCTTATAACTTGTTCCATAATTGAGGAGGAAGCCAAACACTGAAGGAACAGCCAGTTGTTTTTCTGGTGTAGATCCTATTCTTATAAAATTCTTAGATGCTGGCAGGAATCAGATTTTTAAGTTTCAAATCAAAAAATGAAAAAGACTAAAAAAAGTAGGAGAAAAATAAAATATGTAATTAATAGACCAGCATTTCACAATCAATATTTCAACAAGGAAACCTAAACATTTATGCAAGTTCAAGAACATACGGTAAAGAATAAGAAAGAAAATGGTATTTAATGTGAAACATTGGCATCAATGCTAGATGAGAGAGAATAAAGGCTAGAGGAGTTAATTAGCCATAGACATGGAGAGTTCTTTTCATTTTAAAATAGCAAATAAGGGATAAAAGTGAGTGAAAATACATACCAATAATTTTTATTGAAATAAGTTTTAGCTAAGATATCTTAGGAGTGTTAAATGGGTGTAAGTAAAACTATGTTGATAATTGGAAGAGTCCGGATAACATAGATATGTTACTATACTCTATGGGTTAAAAAAATTATAATAAATTATCCTGTGTTGAAACCCTCACATAATGTAGGGAAAGGGTAGGAAATCTGGCATAATATAGAAATTGGTTTGAATATTCTTACTTAGCATTTTGCACTCAATATGTAGGAAATAGGTGGAGTGATGTTTCATATCTGGATGACCATGATTTAAAGTTCAAAAAATGGCTCCTGCAATACTTGACAAGCTGTGATGGGATCATAAAAGTAAATTGTCAGTTGGTAGGAGGGGCTAGGATTGGTGTGGTGGTAAGCTGTTAAACTCATTAGGTTCAGGAGGGATTGATTGATTTGTTGATTCAGGCATTATTATTTTTTCCACAATTAATCTTCCCTGTCCTAGGAAATAGGAATAATGACTATTACTATATTTCCTTGTAACTGATCATAAGTAGATATTATTTGTGGAAATTTTTTAAAATAATTATGAAGTAGTATAATTTGAAATGTAGTATCCTTCATGTTGTATAAAATATTATGTCTTCCCACAAATCCTGAATATATTCCAGAATTTGAATCAATGGAGACAGAAAGAGTTTTCTGTTCATAAGCAAACCTATGCAATATTGGTAATATCTGAGTAATTAATGGATGTTGAGTCACCCCAATTCCTTGTGAACATTCCTTTCCATAATGTGACTATAATTTCCCATGTTGATGAATTGAGATGTAAAATGATTCAAAATTAATTTTATTGCCTATTTACAATTTTAGAGGTCCTAACATGAGTACTAAGGGATAGTCATATTATGTGTCAGCATAGAAACAACACAAATATTTCATTTTGAGTTTTATCTTATAAAATTACACATATGCTGATAGACGAAATCTGGCTGCTTAACACTATTTGCTAAAGCTGCCAAATGGGTTTCTTTCCAATTGTTTTCCTTTAAATATAGAGGCTGTTAGATTAGAAGAGCTATATATTAAAATTTCCTGTACTATTTATGCCATTATAAAACAATCATTTATTCATTCATAAATTTATGATATCCCAAATGCATAAATAATTATAACTTTTATGTTAATTAAAAAAGAAATGTCTGACAAAGGTGTGGTTTTTAAGATAGATCAATAATATTTCACCTGGTTTTCATAATATGGAGGGATAGATTTTCAATGAAAACATTTAACTTGAAGCAAAAAATTTACAAACTATTTTTCAGTGGTAAATTCAGAACATTTCAGATTATTTGTTAGTACATATTCAAAGACTCTTTACAAAATACAAAATTATGTAAATTTATCTCTATTTCAATTATAAAGCTTCCAATTAATTGTTTTAATATACTAAGAAATAATATGGTGGAAATATGAATTTAAGTAGAACTTCATATAGGTTTTTCACATTTGATGGTCCATAATCCCTCCAGTAATGCTTGATAAATGCCAATGGTTTCTAGTGTGTGGGAAAAAATTAGCCATATTGGACAAATATATCTAAAACTTATGCAATATTTCATAACGCAATGTGCAGTTTCTTGATCTATACATTGGCAACACTATAGCACAAAGTGAAAACAGTACTACCATTACATTTAGTTCTATGATTGTCATTATCCCAGTGTTTTGATGTTATCCTTAATGGTGAAATAACAGACTTTGCAAACTATATGCTGTGTGCATTAATTTTATTGCTGAGCAATTTGACTAAAATGATACTATTGTTATTAGAGATGGTATGTAGGTGTCTAGATTCTTGGCTTCATCATGGGAAAGAATTCAAGGATGAGCCATAAATTAATTAAACAAGCAGGTAATTTATTGAGGAATAAAACAAGAGAATAGAAATACATTTTCAGAGAGATGAAGGTGGGCATTTTCAACACAGGAAATTCAAAGTTCTGCCCTAGGTCCCTTGTTTTAAGGGCTGATATGCAAGGGCTTAGGGCAAGAGGCCAGCATGGCAGCCTCTTGATGGCTACTTGTTCCATGTGGCCACAAGCCTGCTTCTTTTATAGGGTGGGTGGATTATTTAAACATGGGTTAGAGCGTTTTCTTCTTAATTCCCAGGTGGAGAGGTTGTTTCTGTGATATATAACAATTTTAAAATAATTGAAACCATGATTATAAGCACTCTATTGCCATCCAACGTCATGTAGAAAATATTGCCAAATTTCCAGGAACTCTATACAATTTTTAAATATTTATATGAACACCTTATTTATACATCTCTGATTAACAAAAGTTTAGACAATCGCTTTTAATTTTTGTAACACTTTCTAAACTCTTTTCAGTTAACTCATAACATGAAAAAAACATTTTTTTTTTTTACTTTTTACAAGGGAAATAAATCTTTTACAAAAGTTTGAAGTAAGATACATTTTAGGGTTGGCTTTGATAAATAAAATGTTAAAAGTTGTAAGGTTTAAATACTTTTTTTTTAAAGAAGAAAAACTTGTTTTTCTACTCAACTAAGGACATAACAAATGTATCATAAACTACTTGAAGCCATTTTGATAAAACAGGGTCTCTGCTTTGTATACTGATTATTCAGGAGAATATTGTTTATGACTTTCTATTGAAACAGATGAATTCTTGAAGAAATTTTCTCACTTTAACAGAGAAAAGGCCAAACTACATTTGCATGTATATATTTATACTATTTCATACTAAGGCTTTGAAAACTTTATAGATAGATTTATTAAATTTTACCCAAATTTTTCCAGAAAGATTCCTCTTCTGCGAACTTTCTGCACTTTTTGTATTCATTTAGGATTTGTATTATATTTTTCTTTTTCCTAATAGTCATTTTATTTTTGGACAAAATTCCTTTTGTTTTTCTAATAAAAAGAAAAACATTCATCTCTTATACCTTGCATACTTAAGTTAACAAAATGGTTTTGGAAACTGCCTCCAAACAAACCTCTTACAACATTCAATTACTATTAAAAATTAAACTTTTCAGAGTGAGGACTTAATTTAATATGTGCAAGCTCATCTAACTCCATTTTGAAAACTTAGTAACATTGAATACTGAAACACTGTTAAGTTCATAGGGAACACCTGCTTTCCTCAGTTTACTATTTTATCAGTACCTTAGTGAGCTATATTATGAAAATTCCAAAATTGTGAATAACCTATAAAGCATACTGATTGTCAGGTTCTGGAACACATTATAATTGTTTAATTTGTTTCAATAATAATTTTTTTAATAGTTTTATGGCTTTCAAGGACTTTTTAAAGTGAAATTTGATAATTGGGTTATTAATTACTTTCATTTTAAGGCAGTTGAAAGTTTAAATTGGGAAATTACAGGATGAACTATGACTTAAATTTCTGACCTGCTTGATAAATGTTTTAAGCTAAACTTATATTTCCTTATCTTGTCACAACCAGCTCTTCCCTACTTCCTACATAGAGAAACAGGCTCTGGGGAGTCTGAGCAAATTAAAGAGCTTAGGAAAAACAGTTTTTCCTTCCTCAATACTTCTTATCTTCAGATTTCTATATGACCTTTTTACCCTGCTTAGCTTTTCTAATTTGGGCTCCAGGAATATTCATTTAATATAAGGACTTATTTAACTTTCAGCAATTTGATTAGAGCTCTTTTAAGGACTTTTAAGTACTAGTTTGATATTTCATCCTGAGGTGTTGAAAATATACACTAAGCAAATAAGCAGACACAAATAGACACAGAAAGACAAAACTCACTTATGTTACCCTTAGTTCTTATTCTCTTTCAAAGTAAGTTTAATTAAAAATTAGCATTATATTTAAAAAATCTTTTTTGTTTGTTTGTTTGTTTTATCACTTCTTTTTTTTTATTGACTTTGTAATAATATTACATTAAAAATATATATATGAGGTCCCATTCAACCCCACCCCCCTACCCCACCTCTCCCCCCCCAGCAACACCCGTTCCCATCATCATGACACATCCATTGCATTTTAAAAGATCTTTTGAAGGCTTTTTTGATTATTTTAACCTGTACTATTAGCATGCAGCTTTGCACACATTTTTTTTTTAGTATTTGCCTTATAACTAAATTATTCCCAATCTTAAAAATACAATGTAAAACATTTTCTTTTACTTTTAGAGCTTTGCTTATCTCCCTCTTTGACTTTGACAGTCATTGGCTGAGCAACACAAATTGCTTATAATTCATTGAAGTTATTGAAATCTTAAAGAGTAATGGTTTCTCCCACTAACTGCTTCTTTTAGGATTCCCTGTGCTTAAGGAGGCAGTTCCCATATCTTCCAGTCCTCAGAAATAAGAGGATTCCAGCAGCTGCTGGACTGGAAGAGTAGAAGTCCAACCCTGAGTGCCAAGGATTTCACTAGGCAGCATTTTCCTCAAAGGTGGTGGGGTCATTCTGTGCTTTTGCCCAGAGCAGGTAAATAAGAGTTTACTTCTAGATAGTCATAAGAGGAATTAGGGCTATTTACACCAGTGGAAAGATGGGAGACAGGGGTAGTTACCATCACAAAGATGAAGCTAGTTCTGATATACCACAAGCAAAGGCAAACTCAGTTCAGAATTAACATCACAATAGCAAGTCTAGTTTAAATCCACTCAGTTACAGCAATTTTAGATATTATCCTTTGCTGTTTCCTAATAGAAAGTCATCTACACAATGATCATTTATTCAAATCTTAGATACAGTTTTTAGTATATTTTCCCTTGAAAACAAACTGGGCACTTTTGTTTATTAACTAAGCAACCAAAATTATTTTATTGGTAAGAGTATTGATACTAAGATTCCTACTGTTCCAACACTTGAACTACTCCATACGGTTTCTTTTATACATTAAATCTAATTGCAAGATAAAATTGAAATTTATAGACTCATTTTTAGGTTAACTTTTGGTGTGATTTAATTTTTAACAGGCAAACCCCAAATCTAATTATGGGCTTTTAGGCAAGCAGACTGACTAAGTTAATGTTAGCACACTTTAGAACAGGAGAAAGCATTTTACACAATTACTTAGCATGGGGAAAGGCCCTACCTTAGATCACCTTCATACAAAGCTCTCAGTGTTTGCCTCAGGAAGAGACCTCATCCTGAAAGCTCAGCTCTGTTCATCCAGGAAAATCCCTGGGCAGTTACTAGGGAAAGAGCTGGAGGGTCCAAGAAAGACTTCACCCTGAGAAGAATTGATTGGGGTTGCATTTTCATTAGCTACATCTCACAAGGGTTAAACCAATGTGGGGGATATTTAACAGTTTCCTCCCTGAGGCAACAGCACAAAGGACCTAGATTTAGAATCCCTATTCGCTCCCCTTGTCAAGCACAACCAAGATGAGAGAGGTTTGGGGTGGTAGGTCAAGACCAGACAATTGGCTTCTACATTAGTTAAGAAATAAATGCTCTTACTAATATGGCCTGTGTGTGTATTCAAACTTATGTAGTTCTGTGTTCAAGCTTGCATAGTTTCTGAAAACCCAATTAAGTGATATAGACAAATAGACAATATAGGCTATGTATGTCCAGAAAGTATGTACATTGAGTGTATGTTTGAGCTTACATCCCGATGGAATGTGGGTGCTATGTTAATTCAAGCTTATCTGGTGTCCAAACAAATCTCTAGACCCTAAGAAACTCAAACCCAATCTAACAAAGGAAGTTCTTTTGCACCAAAAGCACTGCTTGACCCCCACTCTTAAATCCTCTGCATATAAAAGATGTGGAAATCTTACTCAGGCCTCAGTTTTTTGGACAGAAGTCTGCCAGGCCCAGCCAATCATAATAAATCTTCCTTCTCAGAGAATTCTTGTGTCCTGGCCTTCAATACCACAAACACCAACTTCTCTTTGCTACCAAAACATTTCTGGGGGCCCATCCAGGATCGCTGCAAAGGTCAGAGATGGCATCTTTTGGGTGCCCCTCTTGGATGCCTCCAAGGAAGCAGGGAGGGCCCAGGCAAAGCCCAGCCCAGGGAACTCCTGGACCCCTTTAGTTCAGAAAAAGGTTGTGAACTCTGCTTGAGCCCTCCTGGAAGAAGCAGGTGGCACTGAAGTGTCTAAGACATGAGAATGAAACAGAACTCCATACACCAGATTGGTAAATTCCCCAGGGGCATAGTGTAGGAAGCACTTAACTGTAAATGTTAAAAGGGGAACCTGATCAACTATCAAGAAGACCCTAGTACTCCCAGGAATTTTGGGGGAAAGCTATCTACTCCAGGTCTGAAAAGAAAAGAAAAGCAGGTGGCTGTGGATGCCAAGTGAGATGCAGGAACATACTTCTGCAGGGCAAGAGCAGAGTCCTAATCCATGGTTCTGTGGTGACCTCATCTGGTCAAGGGCAGTGAAGACCCTCTTAGGGCTCTTCATCCATGTCAGGGGTTTAGACAAACCTGCTGCTTGGTTTTGGCTAACTTCAAGTTAAAAGTTTGGTGGTAGTGAGAGGTGTTTCATGGGTTAAAATCCCACTTCCTCATTGGTATCCCAGTGCTTCCCACTTGTATACATTCTGGAGAATTCGTCTAAATTTGAAAAACCTTAGTTACAGAAAAGTAGATTGGTTTTTGTAAGAAAGCTTTGTCTGAATATGAACTGAGTGATGAAGAAGTTTGGCCTTTAAATTTTAATGCTGGATGCAATTAAGCTTGTTTTGTAGACAGCAAGGGTAGGCAAAGAGTCCTGTTAGAGGTTTCCCTCACCAAGTCTGCAATAATTAACAAGCTGTAACTCAGTTCCCCCTGATAGGCATTAAAGAAAAATATGCCCCCTCCCATAGCTTACATGTCTGAAAATATGACACTTACCCAAAGGTTGTGAATTAACACTGTGTGAGTCCCCTTAGCTCCAGGCAAAAAGCTTAAAAGCAATAAAAATGAAAAATGTGAAATGATGGAAAGCTTGGAAACAACCATATGAAAGGAGTAAGAATTGTGAGTCAAATTAATGAACATTATGGTTCTGTCTGTGTGCATTAACTCTTTTTGCATTTGTCCATTTGTTCAGTGCCAGTATATATTTTCATACCTCTGGATGGTAATGTTAAATTATGTAAAATGGTAAACCTTGGTCAGGCTGGCACTCTGGGATGCCAGATCAGTCAAAAGAAACAAGAAAAAAGGTGCTTCTTCATTATTCCTAAAATAATAAGCATTTCTTGCATACCAGCAAACTCCCCATAAGATTCTTTTCTCAGGAATCAGATAATTAATTCCTAAGAATCAATTTCTGAGGAAATTGGACTGTGGATTCAGCCTACTGCTGGTCCACATGGCCACAAAACAGCCTCTGTATAAAACCCCAAATTTCAGTTAAGCCAGCATAAAAAAAAAACAGATCTAGTTCCCAGAAACCTTACATCATGTCTCCTTTAAAAAAAGAGAAAGAAAATAGACCTGGAATTTCCATTACTGTAAACTCAGTTGTGCTTATAAAAGGTTTAAATAGTGATAAGATAAAAAAGAGCTTGTATGCTATCAATTAAGATCAAAGAGTTCATGGCAATACTAAAGGTATAAAATTTTCTTTTCTGTTTTTATCTGTGCTTAACTCTGTTCAACTTTAAAATCTGCATTTAACTTTGTCAGTTTACTTATGCCTAGAAATCATATTTGGAGTTCACCTGTTAAAAACTGAATAACAGTGAAAGGTAAACTAAAAATAAATCTTTAAGTGTCAATATTGTCTTGCTAGTAAATTTAATGCATAAATTTATTTATTTGCTGAAAGAAAAAATAAAACCCAGAAACTTCACAAAGTTGTCACTAATAAGTTGTTTTAATTGCTTGGTTAATAAATAAATGTGTCCAAGTTGATTTTAAGTGAAAACTTTTTAGAAACTAAGGGTTAAGATGATTGTATAAATGCCTTTATATATAAAACAGCAGAAAAATAATAACTGAAATTATTACAATGGGGTAAATGTAACCTGGATTTCAGCTATTGTAACAGTAATCTTTTTAAATTAAAGTTAATAGATCAAAAGGAATGTTACATTAAAAACATTGAAAAAAAACAAAAAAACATAAGAGGTTCTCATATAACCCACTCCCCATCCCCCACCCCCCACCACATCATTCTTGTAAATTGTATTTTTTGGAAGATATATACCTCACAAAAAAATGTTACATTAAAAAATATAAGAGGTTCCTGTATAATCCCACCCCCACCCCACCTATCTTAAACTAATTTACCTTTGTTTATGGCTACTTCAAGTCTATCTTGTGCTTGCTATAATAAAGGTAATTATAACTTAAACTTACCTTTAATTATGGTCATTTTATTACTAGCCTCACCTAGCCCTTAAAATTCAGCTACTTTAATGGTAATCTTAAACTAATTTACCTTTTTTTATGGCACTTCAAGTCTATCTTGGGCTTGCTATAGTAATGGTAATTGTAACTTAAATTTACCTTTAATTATGGTTATTTTATAACTAGTCCCACCTATCCCTTAAACTTCAGCAATTATAAACTGAGTTTGCCTTTGTTTATGGTTACTACAATTATGGTTATTTCTTGACAACTTCTGCCTCTATGGCTCAGAAAAAAGCAAATTTGAGATATCCCTGTCTCTTGTTCTATTAGTATTAGTAACCCTACTTTTTCTCATGGCTCCAAGTATGAACTAAATTACTGCCTGGTAAAATTCTTGACCCTCAAGCTTGGGCGTCCAATCTTCCATTCCAGCAATTGCCAGAGTCTTGTTATCTTTGAGGACTGAAAAGTAAAAGTAACCTGCATTGACTGTCAGGGTTCCTAAAAGTTGCAATTCATGAGAGAAACCAGTTCCCCTGAGGATTTGATAGCCTCAGTGAATATACACATAATTAGTCTTGCTCATCCAAAGTCTGCTAAAGTCAAAGTAAAATACAAGGTTCTAAAGCATATAAAATTGTGTTAGAGCATTGGGGATATTTTGGTTATGAGACATTAATTAAAAAACAAAATTCTTGTGTAAAACTGCATGGTCATAGTGCAAATTAGAAAAAGTCTTCTGGGAAATCTTTCAAATGTTGTTTTACATTTGAACCTGTTTTGAATAAATGAAAGTTTTAAGTAACTAAGTTGTGTTTCCATGTCAAACTACTCATGACTGCCTGTTTGCTCAGTGTACATCTTCACACATTGGAATAATAATATCAAATTAAAAAATAATTCTTAAAATAGTTCTATTCAAATTTGTAAAATTAAATATGTAGTTATATATGTGATAAGTATTCCTAGAACCTAAATTAGGCTTAAAAAAACAAAAAGAGTCATACAGAAATTTAAATATGGCAACTATTGAAAAGGGAAAAAGGATTTTCATGAGTTCTTTAACATACCCAGCCCCCAGGACCTTCTCTTTGCTAGTGTTCTGAGGGAGGGGTTAGTTGTAACAAATTAAATCTCTTGTAAGCAGAAAGAATTAAGAATTAATCTACTTAAAAAGAGGTTTAGCTCCCTGTAAAGAAATAAAAAAAAAAATTCTTAGTATAAACTATAACAGCTTCAATTTATTTAGCAGGGATATTATCTCTTTGGTTCATGAAATACCAAGTAAATAAATTAACATTATATGTATTAAATCTTTAATATGATAAAAATTCTAATTTCATATCTAATGAAATTAAGTTAAAGAAATGTAGATCTGCCCTCTCTTAAATGCATAAAGTAAAATCCATGAGTTGCTAATTGTAGTTTAAGGTAAATTAACCAGTCTATGTGGCTGAGATTAATTATAAAGAGTTTGTAAAAGCATCTTCTAAACTGAAGCATTTAAATGGCTAGTTCTAAGAAGCCATTATTAACTAAAAGCCTAAATTGATATTAATGGCAGAAAGCACGTTCATAGCAATAAAAACCTGTCTGAAAGTTACTTCAATGTGCATATTATTGTGAGAGTAATAAAAAATTACCTAAATTCCATTGAGAATTTTCACTTTTCATTTTAAAACTAGTAAAAGTAGTTTTTCCTCTACTGCTAAAGTAAAACACCTGCTAATTAATATCTTCATGGTAAAAGTGTAAAAGTGAAAAACAAAGTATTAAAAAGCTCATTTAATATGTAACACATTGCATTGGAAATGTTTAAAAGGTGTATAAAAATCAAAAGATAAACTTCAGCATTGCCTAACTCTCTCGTGTATTCAAACCAGACCTTCAATACACTGCATGGTACTTCTCCATATGAGTTATTGGCTAAGTTGTTCATTGACCCCTAAAGAAATAAAAATATCTACTATATCTCTGGTTGTGCTCTTGAAGTGGACGGAAACTACTTTGCAGTTTCAAACTCCTGCAGCAGCCAATGAGGACTCAGTACAGCCAAATGTACAATGAATATCACCTCCAGACTGGTACTGTTTCATAGTGCCAAAGAGTGCTTTGCAATAGGCCGGTGGAATACTGGAACCTACTTTCCTAGCTTCTGTCTAGGGTCAACAGTGCTGCAGCTTCTGTGAAGAACATACTAAGTGGAGCAATGATCACCAGAGTACTGTGAGTAAAACTTAAACATATTTGGTATTATAGCCTCCTCCCATGGAGAGATAGCATGTAGAATATTACAAACCTGGAACTTAAGTCTATTAATTACAGATCAAAGAAAAACTTATGCATTAAGTAGTATATTAATTATTTTAAGTAGTATATTAATTAGTATTAAGTTTTGTACCTATATCCTATTCTAAATATATGTCTGATGATTATGGTGATATTTCTATTAGATCATATGCAGAAAGACATTGAACATGTTAACAGTCCTGATAAACTTTATTCTCTAAGTAGTTAATGAACATGTCTATGAAATAAAGGAATGGCTACCTTGCTTGAGATCAGTGGAGCCAATACCCCTTTTAATTTAAAAAGCCACCAAATTAGCTTATGTGCAATCTCTCACAGTCTTCACCCCATACCAGGTGAAAGATGTGCTTGAAACCAGGGGCCACCGGTAGCTTACAGGTAACTGGTTAATTAATACCAGGCTCAATTACTAAAAAACCCTGAAGTGCAGATAAGGGTGTGCCAGACTCTCGACCAAACCACCCTACTACCAGTAAAGGACCAAATCCTGAAGGGCTCCTTCTCCACTCTTCCCTTAAAACTCTTAACCAGCTTAGCCAAATGGGTTTAAAAAAAAAAAAAACAGGGCCCAGTAAAGACAGTAAAAAAAAACATTACCTGGAATTACTCAACTAACACCAAAAATGTAAAAACTTTACTCTGTAGTTCTAATCACTCCCACAGCTATTGAAGTTAAAAGAATGTCCAACTCGATGCACTAAATCTTGAGTAAAACCAGCTGCCCAAGAAAGTGCCAGTTCACCGGAAGCACCTGATGAAACGTACAAATGCCAATCACTGGAAGGCCTGAAATACCTCTTAAAAAAATAGGCTGTTGTCTATGTCAAAGTCAGTTGTTCCCTCTAGCTCTAGCCCAAATGCCTATTGCTAAAGGGAAAACCAACCACAATTCCCTTAAAAAAAAAAAAAGCCTTATCTGTTTTCATCTGTAGCTTAACTGAAAGAGAAATGCTTGGCAAATTATTCCTAACTCCATTGTCTTTTACAATTTCCAATGTTAACCAACAGCATAAAATAACTCAGGGGAAAATACTGTTTCCCATCAACTTTTAAAAAAAATGCAGCCTTTGCAAGCACTTAGCCTTTTCTACTTCTATAGTCCAGTGTCATCTTAATGAAACCATATATTCTCAAAATTCTAATTAAGTTTTATCTCTTCCAGAATCAACATCTTGATAGCCATATAAAAACTGCATTTAGCTTTGCCCAGGATACCAGATCCATCTTTCTCCTACGAAGATAAAATAGCAAGAGAAGTTTTACACCTTATCACATAGAGTCTACTGCCCCTAACCAGCAGGAAGTAGCTGCAAAAGAAAAAAAAAATCATCTTCCTTCATCACCCCTTCAATATACAGGTGTAAAATCTCTGAAAAAAAAAAATAAAGCAGGCTAGTAAAATAGAAGATCAATAGATGGATGCGAAACCTGGCAAGGAGCCCACACAGACATCAATGACCCCCAGGAAGGCTGCTGGAAGACCCTCCCCAAGATCCTGCCCCTTGGAAGGGAACTTCCTCCTTCCTCCTGAAGCCAAGAGAGACCCTGAATATTCCCCAAGGACTTTATCATTAAATCCTCCTGAAAAAAAATGGTGAAAAAATGAAAAGGGCAGTCAGAGTAATGAGCAGCTAAATCTCCTCCCATGCTCTCATACTTCCCTACTTCCTCCTCTTAATAACAGCTAAGGTATGTGCTTTAATAAATAATGCAGTAAAAATAGCCACCCACCTTATAACTCTGAAAATAGTGGTGCCAATGCTTAACAAACTCAAGAATGCATCAAAGGGGGGAATAGTATGACCTGTGTATGTATTGGCCTATGCATGTATTCAAACTTATCTAATTCTGTGTCCAAGTTTGCCTAGTTTCTTGAAAGCCAATTAAATGATATAGACTTTATAAGCTTTGTGCATTCAGAAAGGATAGACCAAATGTATATTTGAGCTTACATCCAGGTGGAATGTGGGAGGTACATTAATTCAAGCTTACCTCATGTCCCAACAAACCACTAGACCCTAAAAAAAACTGAAACCTGGTCTAACAAAGAAAGTTCTTTTCATAAAAAAGATGTGGAGATCTTACTTAGGGCTCATTTTTTTGGACAGAAGTCTGCTGGGAAAGACTGGTCATAATAAATCTTCTTCTCAGAGAATTCTCATATCCTCACCGTCAATACCATGAACACTGACTTCTCTCTGCTGCCACAAAATTACCTTCAACATCAAGGTTCATCCAAGGCTCCTCCAGGTTGATGGTTTGCAGTGTTGTCCAGGAATTCATGCCTAGTCCAGGCCCCTGCCAGCCCACCCAAGGACAAAGCCCTGGTGGGTCATGGTGGCAAGTCAACTTATCCACTTCACCACACTTGAAGCATATTCCTACTGACATGGAAGCCTGAATTCTGCATGGCTCTGAGGTGGCAGGGTGCCTTCAATAGCAGGAGCTAAAGGTAAACATGTTTCTGGGCTTTTTGCTTGCTCCTACTTGCCTGCTTCCTTTTTTTGGTGCAGGGTTGGTTTGTTTTTTCTCTTTCACAAGTTTAATTGTTTTGCAAAATAATTTACTTTAACTTGACAAGGATTATTGATTCTTAATGAGTTAAACATATATTTAGCCATGTATCAGTTTGATTTCTAATGTGTTCATTTTATATATATATGTAGGAATATTAACGTACTTTATTTAGGGTCTTCAATAATTTTTAAATGGAGTCCCAGAATTCCAAAATTGAGAACAGATGTTTTTTTTTTGCATGTGTGTATGTTTTATTGTTTTTAATTTATTTATATTTACTTTTTAAAAAATATTTATTTTTATTTATTACTCTCCCCTCCCCCCCCACTCCGGTTGTCTGTTCTCTGTGTCCATTTTGCTGCATGTTCTTTGTCCGCTTCTGTTGTTTTTAGAGGCACCGGAATCTGTATCCTTTTTTGTTGCATCATCTTGTGTAAGCTCTCCTTGTGTGCAGCACCATTCCTGGACAGGCTGCACTTTCGTGCTGGGTGACTCTCCTTATGGGGCACACTCCTTGAATGTGGGGCTCCCCTACACGGGGGACACCCCTACACTGGGGACACCCCTACATGGCAGACACCCTTGTGTGGCACGGCACTCCTTGCGCACATCAGCATTGCACATGGGCCAGCTCCACACGGGTCAAGGAGGCCCGGGGTTTGAACCACAAACCTCCCATGTGGTAGACGGATGCCCTATCCACTGGGCCAAGTCTGCTTCCTATATTTACTTTTAAAAGATACATAGATCACACAAGTTCTTTCATTAGTGTGGTACATTCTTTGCAATTGATGAATACATTCTGGAGCAGTGCTACACAACATGGATTATCGTTTATATTGCAGTTTACACTCTCTCCCAGGCCATTCAGTGGCTTATGGCAGGATATATAATGTCCTGCATCTGTCCCTGCAATATCATTCAGGACAACTCCAAATCCCCAAAATGACCCCACGTCACACCTCCTTTTCTATCTCCCTGCCTTCAGCAACTCCCATGGCCACTGTCTCCACATCAATGATATAATTTCTTCCATACCTAGAGTCACAATAATTCTGTAGTAGAATCCTGGTAATTCCACTCTAATCCATATTTTATTCCTCCATCCTGAGGATCCTTGGGTGGTGATGTCCACTCCACCTCTCAATTGAGAGGGGGCTTCAATCCCACGTGGCTGGTGGATGGAACTCTCATGCCCACAGCAGTAGACTTTCTTGGTTCCTTGGTGTGGTGGTTGTCCATCCTTACCTCCTTTTCAGCTGACCTGGGTAAGTCCAATGAATTGGATAGTAGGTGCTGCAACACTGTTGAGGCTCAGGGAAGGCTGCACATGAACAACCCAGAGATTCCAGTCTCCTGGGCATACACCAGCCCAGCACTAACCACAGGTTCATTAAAAGGGAAAGAAGAGGCATTTGTAGTAAAGTCACATCCAAGTCCAACTCATTGTACTCAGGAGCACAGATTCCAAGTTGGGCCCACTGACAAGGCATCAAACTCTGGAGCCATCTGCAATGACCATAGGACCTGGGTGTCTCTGTAGCTCTCAGGAGCACCCCTACCTTGAGTGGTATCTACTTTGGCTGTCTCTGGGGTCCTGCTGGGATGTGCATCGGTGTGATCCCTCTCATGAACTCTAGACTCATTTTGAAGTTGGTGGTGCAGTTTTGATTGTTGAAAACTATGGAGGCTGTTTTTTAAAGGTAGTTAATGGGAGTTTGGGGACACAGGGAAAAGTTGTTTGCACATTTTATGGATATGTGAGGCAGATCATCTAATAAAGTGAATTTCTAGGGGGATCTGTTCATTTCTAGATTTAGGTTCTTTTTGTCCTGCCTCTGACTAATTTCCCTGAGCTTATTATAATTGACCAGTTTGGCAGTGCATTTCCTCATCCCTTTTGGAGCCATGTGGCCATATTGTCTCTGGCCCTTAAAGCTGCCTGTTCGCCCTTCTCTTTCATACAGGTTTAACTGGAATTCAGGGTCCCTTACAAAGGTTACTTTTGACCATCCTCTAATTTGTACTGCAGCCATTTCATGTGGCAGGAAAGAATCAGCTTTTTTTTCTTTTTAGGCTATTAGCAGATAGATATTCCTAATCCCTGAGAAGATACCCAGAGGGGCAGTCTGTTGGAATGCTGGAGGCTGCACCTATTGTTCTAGGGAGAAATATGGGAGAAAGTTTCACAACATACCTGACATCCCAGACCCAGGCTGACTGAACATTTAGCATTCAAACCAAAGTGCCCAGGCTGTTCAAGTGCTGGGGAATATTTGGAGTGAGTATCCAAACCAAAGAATGCAAGTCACTTATGTCCTGGGGAACATTTGGAGTGATTTCAAATCTGAAGCACCTAAAGAAGTTATGTCTTGGGGGACATTTGGCTTGAGTATCTAAACTGAAGTGCCCAAGCCACTTAAGTCTTGGGTGACATTTGGGACCCTCTAAACCAAAATGTTCAAACACTTAAATCTTAGGAGACAGTCGGAGTTGCTGCTCTGGTTGCTGGTATCCCAAGAATCTCAGAGCCCATGCCACCTGGTATCCCAGGATGACCCAGGCTTGGGAAATGCCCAAATCTAGGTCCTGGACTCAAGTATGCCAGGTCAAATTTTCTCTTTATCAGGAGTGGGACCTTCTTCAATTTCATTATTTTCCAATTGACTAGAGATTGAAGGTCAGGGAAATTATTTGTATGGGAACAAAGCTTTTCTTCAGACTGTTTCCACAGGACACTGGATTTTTAAGGTAATCAGGACATAATTATAGAGAGTTGTAACCCAAAAATGGAGGGGCAGTTAAAGAAGTGGTTTAAGATTGATTGCATGATCTGTTGGGAGGTGGGTGAAAGTTAAGCCTTGAGGTAGGCTGAACTCACAATAAGGACAAGAAATTTGGCATTGTGATTGACTTGAGGATTTTGAAGCCTCAGAAGAAGGAGACAATTGAAGTTAGAGAAGGGGATTAGAGTGGGTGTAGATTTTCTGGGTTCCCATGTTCCCATTAGACTCCTACTTTTCTCAGGGAATGTCCCAAGTCAAGTTCATGGACAGGGTCACTTGTCATCCACAGCCTCCCTGATCTACATGGTATAGGGTCTAGAAACTACCATCTCTGATGAGGGAACCAGAGGACTCACTTAAACTGAGATTATGTCTTTTGGCAGTATGGCTAGAAATCTGTTTGGAAATGGAGACAGACATGTATATGGACAGAAACACATGTCCATGTCACCCACCTGACAAACACACATAGGCAGCCTTTGGTTAGAAGCTAAAAAACTCACCAGCCTTATCTGATGGAGGAGGGGGTTTGCCAGAGATTATCATCTTTTCTTCCTGCCTCACTATATGTTATTCGAAGCAGTGTCCAGGTGTCTAGGTTCTTGTCTACTTTGTGAGAAATAATTCAAAGATAAGCCACATATCAATCAAGAAAGCAGAGAATTCATTGAGGATAGAGAAGAGAACAAAAATATACCCCCAGACATGGGAGCATGTATTCTCAAGTGAGAAGAATGTGAAGTTCTGCCCTGGGGTCCCCTGTTTTAGGGAGTACAGGAAAAAGGCTTTAATAGACTGAACCTGTAAATATGAGTGATTTGGCTAGCTTGATTGTAAGACACCATGGTACTTAGAATCCCTAACAAATTTGGGTACTGACATGACGACAGGATCTCCTGGATCACGAACATATCAGAGTTTAGGCTGGAAAAGTCAACAATCAATTAGATATCCCTCTTTTTCAGTGCCCTGGGAAAATTATAATATTGTCTTCCCAGGCCCTGGCAAGGAGTAAAGAAGAGACATACAGGACCAGTTTAAACATCTTTGGTGGTAACAGTAAGCAAAATGGAAAAGTTGTGCAAAAATGTGTGAAAACTATAAAAATGCAACAATATTTGTAAGTAATAATATGATAAGGAATATTACCCAAAGGTTCATGGGGTCTTGTTTGTATTTACAGGCAGAAGCTGTCTGCCTCATGAATCCATATGCTTCTCATCCCGGTAATTTTTAGTTGTAGTTTCCCAGTTTGGTCACAGGTCCAATCATTGAAATGGGGAGAAATTTTAAGTTGTAAGTTGTGAACTCAAGAACCAATCACTTCTAGTTTGCCTGCAGCATCAGAAGTTTAAGAATACCTGGTAAGCTCCTTTCCAGCATGGTTCAAGTTTGTTTTATGTTGTGTTACTTCCAATATACCCAATCACTGGAAGTGAAGTTGTGAGTAGTCTGAGGGAGATTTAAATCTGGAAATGAGTCTCTCACATATCATAGTTAATCTTTTGTATAAGTCATTAGAGATTTGCATATTGAGTTAACTCCTGCTCGGGAAGCAGTGGATTAATGTTAAGATGAAAGCCAATTGCCATAGGTCTTCCAGTGGTAATTCCATAGGGAGAAAGTTTGTTTCCCAAAAGGTGTGCCTTCAGTAGGCAAGGTAAACTGATTTCCTCAGCTGATTTTGTCAGTTTAAATTTTAATGTACCAATTGGTCTCTTTCCCCTTCCAGAGGATTTTGGGTGGTAGGGACAATGATAATGCCTCATTTTTTGTAGAATATCAGTTAGATTTTTAGTGAACTAGAATTGATTGAATGCATTCCCTATTTTCTAAGTGTTTTCTTTACAACAGTGATAACATCTGCCTTATGACAAGGAAATGCCTTTGTTTAACCTGAAAATAAAGGCTGACTAGGACAAATTTATAGTTCATGCTGGGTGGCTAGTGAAATGAAGTCTAGGTATAAATTCTCAGAGGGGCCAGAGTGGTAATGTATAAGCTCTAGCAATTTTAATGATTTTTTTCCTGGGTTGACAAAATAATGCAATTATTTTAAATGTGGGTAGCAACCTTATAACAATTTCCTCATCAATATTTAATTAGTATTTGAGCCATCTTGTTGGCACTATGTTGAAAGATGTATAAATTTTAAGATTGGATTTCTATAGAAATTCATTACGTACCAAGCAACTCTACTTATTCCCTCTCCAAACTCTGTTGTAATTTTTAAAAATGCATCCTTCATCTAGCCATATTTCCTTTTCACCCATAGGAAAATTTTCTTGTTTTACCCTCAGGTTCTCTGAGGATATTTGATTAAATTTAGGGATTGACATGTCCAAAAGGGAAAATTGAGTGAGTACACCTGAAGGTGGCTTGGTTGCAGGTGTCTTTGCATGGATACCTGCTAGACCATTTCCTTAGTAATCTGATGCTGTTCTTTTGATATGAACCTCAACTTTAATAATAGTGATATATTGAGGATGTAAGATGGCAGGCAGTTACTATGTCACTGAGGAGTTGCTCCTTATCGATATCAAGTAAGGAAACAATAAGGAAACCCCTCTGCTTCCATAGCATTCCAAAATGATGGATAACACCAAAAGCATATCAGCTGTCAGTATAAATGTTAACTGTTTTTGAGATGACAATAAACAACCACTAGCAAGAGTGTATAGTCCTGCTTGCTGACCCAAGGGATATTGAGGTAAGTTACCTCATTCAATTAGATCTAATTGGGTTGTGAATGTATATACAGCTTGAAATTATCCACTGATTCATCAAAGAATAAGGCCAAGTCTATGCATTGGTATTTCTTGTACATCAGGATGGGGAGTCATTAATTGAGAAGTAAACAGTTCATAGTTATCAGAACCTCCTCCAAACAAAGTCAGTAGGGAGGCAGGGTTAAGGATATTGCATCCTTTCATAATTAAATTAGAAGGTGAGAGTAAAAGTTATTATATGAAGTCAAACAGCTGGAGGACAGCTACAGAGAAAATTTAGAGTTTAGGAGCTTTTGAACAACATGAGGGGTTAGTAAATATACATATTTACTTGGTGTTATTTTTTCAGAGTCTTTAAATATATTTGTAGCTAGGGCTACTGCTTTTAAACAGGAAGGCAGTGCTCGAGCCACAGTACCTGTTTTTAAACTAAATTAGTCAATAGATCTTAGTTTTCCCCCATGTTGCTGTATTAGCAAGCCAAGAGCCTTCCCATTTCTTTATGAATGAATAGAATTCATCAAAGAATGAAGAGCATAAATGTCTTAAAATAATTTGATAGCCCCAAGATGGAAGGTGTTATTAAGACCACTTCAGATTGTTTAAAGCTCTTATCTTGATAGTTGCTGCAAGGTAAAGTTTCAGGTGTATTAGCTTTATTTATTTAATTCATAAAGATGTGATGCCAGTAAAGAAAAAATTGGCACCCATAATCTGTAATAACCTGCCAGCCCAAGGGATCTCTTTAATTGTCTTTTTGTAATGAGTTTTGGGTGTTCCTGGGTTGCCTCTTTAGGGTTTTAGGTGAATTCCTACAATATTTAAATCATGGCACATATAGTGGACTGTAACTTGAGTAAACTGGAGTATTTCCATAGAGACTTTATGTTCCTTTTCAGCTAACTGTTGAAGTAAATAGAATTAATCTCCTATGGAGTTCTCTTTAGTGGAGGAGCAGTATAATAAATTGTTCACATAGTGTAATAGTGTAGGGTGCTCAAGTCCTGACATAACACTTGTGAGAAATAGGAAGATACTTCTGTAAGGCCTTGAGGCAATACTATGTAAGTATATTGCTTGTGCTTATTACACAAGAATGCAAATAAATATTGATGCTCTGTATCTACCAGAAATCTGATGAAAACAGAACATAGATTCATAATGGTACATCATTAGAATCAGGTACAACTTGGGATAATGGTATTTCTGTTTGGAATTACATGAAATTGAGGGGTGCAAATTTGTTAATGTCCATTAAATCTTGAATAAACTGACATCCAAGGTTTCTTTAAAGGTAAAACAGGAGTGTTACAAGGTATAATTTATGGGGTAATTAGTCCTTGAGATACCAAGTCTTTAACTATGGTGTTTAGGCCAGCAATAGCCTCTGGATTAAGTGGATAGTGAAGAAGTTCTACTAAGGGTTTGGATGTGTCTGCCTGTACTTTTATAGGTTGGGCACTTCAGATACTTCCTATATTATTACTTGACGGTGTCCTTTGTGATTCAGGTATGGCAGAGAGGTCAAGGGTGTCATGAATAATTTCATATCCTTTATATAATGAAGTTTGCAGAGAGCATTACAAGGACTCCATCAATATCTTCAGGAAATTCTAAAGAATGCCCTCCCTTTAGGCAACAGTTAATTACACATTTCATTCTTGATAGCACAGCTCTTCCCAAAGATTTAGGGGTCAGCAGCACAAAGTGGAAAGTAATGTGTTTTTAGAAAATGGTCTGAAGACATTTGGATTGGTTGGTATACTCTCTAAAATAGATTTTATTAAAACAGTTTTTATTGAAGTTTATCATTCACACATGAGCATACAAAAACAATAAGTGTAGATTAATTGTTGTGAACTAACAGAACAAGTATGTATATCATTATACAGGGCTCCCATATATCTCTTGAACAACACCTTGCATTTTTGTTAAATATTTTTTTACAAATCATGAAAAAACATCATCAAAAAATATTACTACTAACTATAGCACATATCTCACATTTGGTGCATTTTCCCAACTCACCTAATTATTAATACTCTATATTATTATACATTATACATTTGCTAAAGTTCATAAAAAATGTTCCCATATTTGTTATGTTAACCATAGCTCATCATCCAGCACTGGATTCCTTGTGATATACTGTCCCTTGCTTTGTAAAATCGATTCAGACTGTAGACTCAGTGAGTCTCATTTTCATCATAGAGTTGTGCTGTCATCACCTCAGTCAAGTTTAGAATGTTTTCATTACTCCAAAAGGAAAATTCCCATCTGCCCTTACAAATCCCTCATTGTTGGCCCTTAGTATTGAAATTTTGTCTTATTGTCATTGCTGCAAAATATTACAATATTACTGTTATCTATCATCTAGAAAATAATTGTTGTAATTTTCACATGTATCACTGTATTTTTAACACTCTGTAAAGAAGAGTGTTCCTATGTAATATATTGTTAACCATAATCTTCATCCACCACCAAAACCATCAAATACTCCCTAGATTATTCTTGTTTCCTTTCAATTTGCATTTACATCCCTAGACTATCCCTTTCAGCCAGAATCACATTTATATAGCAGCAGTGTTATTTTCACTATAATGTGTTATAATCAACGCTATTCATTTCCACACTTCTACAACTAACCTTAGTAGTAATGCGCATACATTGTATTTCCTAATAACCTGTATTCTAGAGTTTACCTCTTTGAATTTATTCATCATATTTAATTCATATTTGTGAAACCATACAATATTTGTCCTTTTGTGTGTGGCTTATTTCACTCAACATAATATCCTCTATGTTCTTCCATGTTGTCATATGAATCCCAATTTCATTTTTTCTTACAACTGAATAGTATTCAATTACATGAATATGCCACAATATGTTTATGCATTCATTGTTTAATAGACACGGGCTGTTTCCATATTTCAGCAACTGTGGATAATGCTGCTATGAAAATTGTCATGCAAATGTCAATTTGCATCCTTGCTGTTAGTTGTTCTGATTATATTTCTGGTAACAATATTGCTAAATCATACATAAGTTCTATATTCAACCTCTTGAGATACTAGAAAACTGTCTTCCACAGAGCCTGTACCATTTCTGTATACCCATCACCAGTAAAGTATTCCTAATTCTCCACATCCTTTCTAGCACTGGTAGTTTTCTGTGATTTTTTTTTTAAATAATGGCAACTCTATAGGGCATGAAAAATACCTCATTATAATTACGACCTGCATTTTCATAATAGCTAGGGATGTTGGATATTTTTTCATGTGATTTTTGGCCATTTGTACTTCCTTTTTGGTAAAATGTCTGTTGAAGTATTTTGCTCATTTTTAAATTGGGTTGCTTGTTTTTTATGGTTGAATTGTATGATCTCTTTATGCAACATGGATGTCAAACCCTTAACAGATATGTGGTTTACAAATATTCTCTTCTATTGAGTAGGCTGCTATGTTACTTACTTGACTTTCATGATTGTAGTTTTTATATTTAAGTCCTTGATTCATTTTGAGTTAATTTATTTATAAGGTGTGAGATAGGGGCCCACTTGCTTTTTTTGTTGTTGTTATGGATATCCAGTTCTCACAGTACATTTATTGAATAGACTGTTCTGACTCAGCTGGGTGGACTTGACAGCCTTGTCAAGAACCATTTCACTGTAGATGTGTGAGTATATTAACTGAGTTCTTAATTTGGATCCATTTGTAATCTGTCAGTCTTTATGCCAGTACCATGCTGTTTTTACCACTGTAGCTAAATATCATGTGTTAGGTTTCTGGCTATTCAGGCCCCCTTACCTTTCCAAATAAATTTAATAATTGGCTTTTCCATTTCTGCAGAAAAGGCTGATGAGATTTTTCTTGGGAGTGTGTTGAACGTGTACATCAGTTTGAGTAAAATTGACATCTTAACATTACCTAGTCTTCCAGCCCATGACCACAGAAAGCATTTCTTTGGTATATTTTAGTAATTTCGTTTTTAGTTTTCTGAATACAGGTCATTTATGTCCTTGTTTAAGTTTATTCCTAAATTGTGATTCTTTTAGTCACTATTATAAATGGATTTTTTTCCTTATTTCCTCCTAAGATTGCTCATGAGTCGTGTATAGAAATGCTACTAAATTTTTATGCATTAATCTTGTATTCCATCACTTTGCTGAACTTATCTATTAGTGCTATTAGCTTTGTCATGGATTTTTTTTTTAGGATTTTCTAGCTATAGGATCATATCATTAGTGAACAGCATAATTTTTATTTCTTCCTTTCCCTTTATTTCTTTATCTAATCTAATTGCTCTAGCTAGAACTTCCAGTGCAATATTGAATAACAGTAGTGATATTGGGCACCCTTATCTTATTCCTGATCTCAGAAGGAAAGCTTTCAGTCTTTCAAAGTTGAATACAATGTTAGCTGTGGATTTTTCATGTACTCATTTTACCATGTTGAGCAAATTTCCTCCAATTCCTGTCTTTGGGTGTGTTTTTTTAATAATGTCTCCAATGGTTATTTTAGAAATGTCTATGTCTCCATTCAGTTTTGCTAATGTGTGACTCATTTATCTTAGTACACCCAGGCGAGGTCCATAAATAATTCATTATAGTTATTTCTTCTTGGTGAATTGCCACTTTTAATAATATATGACTGTTTACTTCAACCCTTACAGCAAATATTCATTTAAAATCTATTTTGGGAAAGCAGACTTGGCCCAGTGGTTAGGGCGTCCTTCTACCACATGGGAGGTCTGTGGTTCAAACCACGGGACTCCTTGATCCATGTGGAGCTGGCCCACACACAGTGCTGATGCATGCAAGGAGTGCCGTGCCATGCAGGGGTTTCCCTGTGTAGGGGAGCCCCACGTGCAAGGAGTGTGCCCCATAAGAAGAGCCGCCCAGCATGAAAGAAAGTGCAGCCTGCTCAGGAGTGGCACATATGGAGAGCTGACACAGCAAGATGACACAACAAAAAGAAACACAGATTCCCGTGCTGCTGACAATAACAGACATGGACAAAAAAGAACATGCAGCAAATAAACACAACTGGGGTGGGGGTGGGAGTGGGGGGGATAAAATAAATAAATCTTTAAAAATAAAATAAAATAAAATCTATTTTGCCCAATATTAATATCTCTATTCCAGATCTTTTTGATTACTATTTGTGAGGATAATTTTATTTCCTACCTTTTGCTTTCAACCTGGTTTTGTCCTTACATCTCAGCTAGCTCTGTATTTTCTATCCATTCTATCGATCTATTTCTTTTGATTGGGAATTCAAGACATTAATATTCAAAGTTATTACTCTAAAGGCATTACTTCCTTTGTCTATTTTATCATTTGGTTTTCTACTGACATGTCTTATTATTGCCTGTGTTTTTACCCTTTAATTTACCCTTCCTAATAAACTTCATTTATAAACTCTTCTCCAATTTTCTCAGCCTTGATTTTTTCATTTTAGGTTGCAGCACACCCTTTAGTATCTCTTGTATCTGATATTTTAGTAACATACTCTCTCAGTATTCCTTTGTGAAGACTTTCGTATATGTGTTGATGAAGGGAGCACCTGTGGAGACCTTAAACTCACCCTGATTACTGTTATTTTGCTGGATACAGAATTCTTGGCTTGAAGGTTTTCTTTTTGAGTACCTTAAATGCATTATATCATTCTCTTCTCACCTCCATGGTTTCTGATGGGGTGTCAGCAATTAATCTTGTTGCGCTTCCCTTGGATGTGATCCTTTGCTTTTCTCTTGCTGCTTTCAGAATCCCCTCTTTATCTCTGATATTTCTCATTCTGAACAACAGATGTCTGAAAGTAAGTCTTTTGGGGGATTTGTTGTCCTTATTGGATATTGATATTGACATCTTCATAGGATTGGAAGTTTTCAGTCATTATTTATTCAAATATTCTTTCTTCCCCTTTTACATCCTCTTCTTCTTCTGGGATACTGATAACACACATATGCTTGTGCATTTTGCACTGTCATTCAATTCCCTGAGATGCTGCTCCATTTTTTCATTCTTATCTCTTTTTTTTTCTCCTTTCTTTTCAAGTTTGGATGTTCTATCTTCAGTATAACAAATTCTGTCTTTGATCAATTCAAATCTGCTGTTATATATGTTTATTTTTATTTTTTAATATCATCCATTGTGTTTGCATTCCCTTAAGCTCTTGTACTTTTCTTTGAGGTTTTCAACTTGTTCCTTATGCTTACCCATTGTCTTCTTATTATCAGTTATCATTTTAATCATATTTTCCTTCAACTCTTTCAATTGAGTTAGGAGATTTGTGTGATTATCATTGATTAATCTTTGTAAAACCTGCATCTCCTCAGGATAGTTGGTTTGTTCCTTTGACTTAGTCCATCTCATCCTGTTTCAGAGTGTGGCTTGTAATATTTTGCTGATGTTTAGGCATCTGAAATGTTGGTGTATTTACTCTGATGGTCATTTTTTCCGTCTTGCCCAGTGGTTTTGTTTCCCAGCTCCTATCTGATTTTGTTTTAACTTTTTCTGAGTGTTTAAAATTGCCTAGAGTAAGTTATCAGATATTCTCCCATGGATTTTGGACAAAGGAGATAAAAAAGTAGTCTTTTCCTCATAGTTTTTGGTGACCAGAAGGTTGTGCTTGTTGGTGAATGTTTTCATGGAGGTGTCTCTTTCAACATCTGCTTGCCTGTGCTTCTTGTGTAGCAAGAGCCAAGATTCAAAGCAGTATTTGCTCACCAAGTTCACTGATGAGTAACCACTCTCCAACTTCCATTGCATCCTTCTTTCACAAAGGGAAAGCTCTTCTTCTCTCAGTCAACTGCAGTGAACCATGAATTTTACCTAGGCTGCATATTTTGAAGGTGAGGGATAGACAAGTTTTCATGTCCACCATGGGGGTTCAGTAAATCACAATTATTTTAGGTTCTTCACCTCTTTGTCCCTCACCCTCCAGCATGTTGCACATCAATTTTCCAGGTCTGCTGACTCCAAATAAATGTCCCTCAGACAGTTTTCTACCCTTTTTTCCATTGCTTTTGTGAGAGATTTAAGCCTTGCCTGCCTACTCTGATGCCATCTTCCCTGTATTCTTGGAATTTGCCTCCGATTCTGAAGGACCTGCTTTAACAGGCTGGGGTTCAGAATTGAAAGTATGTCCTCATTGTTTATAAGAAATTATATATTCCACTTTATTAATTAGGTTTCAACTTGTGCATTAAAGGTATTCTATGGGGGGTTGAATGGGACCTCATATATATATATATTTTTAATGTAATATTATTACAAAGTCAATAAAAAATAAATTAATAAATACCAAAAAAACACACAAAAAACAAAAAACAAAAAATAAAATAAAGGTATTCTATGGAAGTGCTCACAGAATTCCTCAGAACTCCATTAACATTGATCAGAGTTTCCTTTATACACTGGTAGAAAGATTTTTTTTCTCATGGCAATCACTCTTCCAGCGGCCAGGTTGATTGACAAAAAAGACACATATTTCTAGGCCATTGTTTGGGCACTTGGTTTCTGTACTTAAAATTGTTATTGATTTGAAATCCTCAATTCATCAGTCTAGATCTGGGTCCTTATATATATTTTTTCAATTGCAAAGACATAATTTGGGGATTTCTCTGTTTTTTTCATCCATTTCTATGTATCTTTTAAAATGTTCAGCCATAGTTTTAAGTTCAGCCAGGTCTAATTCCTTCCAGCCTGCTACTTTTCTTTTTATATGTCACCCTATTTTGAGGTATAGGCCATTTACAAATAGGAGTACCCAAATTGGGCTAGAGAGTAGCAGTTTTTTCTCTAAATGCTACATGTTTTAGAAAAAAATAGTTTCTAATCTAATTTTAAAATTGATAGCATATCGACCCTTTATTGTTGCAGGTTTGAGCTGTCCAATCAATTCATGAAGTGAGGAGACTAATTGCTATTAGATGGAGAGAGTTCTGCTGAACAAAGAGAACAGTGGATTGGCAAAAATAGGCATGTATATTGTGAGTGTCTTTCGTTAGTGCAGCAAAGATAGTTTCTTAGGAATAAGGAAGGTAGCTGGAGTTAATCAAACAGTTGTTTTTAAATTTGTTTTTCTGGGAAAGGTGGGCATTTATAGGAAATATAAACTTATTTAGATTTTTAGTTTTCTGATGTGGGGCTTGGCACAGCTGCTACCATATTAGGCCTGCCAGATTTTATTTCTCACTATTTGTATCTAATATATTAGTGTGTGCTTGTTCATGTGAAACAATATGAAAATATTTTATATAATATCCCTATTAATGTAAAATAGCATGTAGGTTTAGTTTATAAGAGTTGAAAACTTATGCTAGATTAGAAATTAAATACTTCTTGGTCTTCAAGCAGACAGGAATTTCCTGTATATATTTTTAATGTATACATGTATGTATTTTTAAACTTTTGTTGGAAAACCAATTGGATATTATATATTGAATTTTAAATGTCAAATTTAATTTAATTCAGAATGTAATGTATTCTGTATATGTGCATTCATAAGAATAATGTAGAAGGAATGGTAAATAGGGATTTTCTCAAGTGTGAAGTTCAATTTTTTGGTAATGACTATTCCAAGTGGAACTTTACATAAAGGAATTCTTTAGAGCATAAAAAACAATGGAGTACATCGATCTCCAATCAGATGGTAGCATAGTGATTACCCTGGCACAAATTGAAGGGATATGGAAATGCATGGTGATCTATAGCTCTTCCCTTAGCGCCACACCAACTAGCCCATTAGGGTAATATTTATGGCCTAATTAACCTGTTTTCCATTATGGCTCTTTTATAAACTAATTCACCTATACATCAATAATTGTAATTTCCAAAATTCTTCTGGATGAGTTGATATTTCTATTACATTTTCAGTTTTTCAAACAAGTTAATTTTATTGTTACATATTAATAAAGCATAAATCCATCCAAAGAGTCCAGTCATCCATTGATGGACACCTGTGTTGTTTCCAACTTTTGGTTATCATGAATAATGCCACTATGAACATTAATGTGCAGATGTCTGTGTCTCTGCTCTCTGAGTATATACCTAGAATGGTATTGCTGGGTCACATGGCAAGTCTATATTCAACCTCCTTAGGAACTGCCAAACAGTCCTTCAAAGTGGTTGTACCATTCTACGTTCCCACCAACAATGAGGAAGTATTCTTATCACTCCACATCCTCTCCAAGGTTTAGTTTTCTCACTTGTTAATAGTGGCCAGTAAAATAGGTGTGAAATGATATTTCATTGTAGTTTGAAACCATTTGTTTTTCTTCTTTGAACATTTTTTCCAGTCTTTTGCCCATATTTATATAAGTAGTTTGTCTTTATTGTAGAGTTGTGTGATCTCTTTGTATATCATTGATATTAAATTATTATCGAATATGTGATTGCCAAATATTTTCTCCCATTGAGTTGTCTACCTTTTCCCCCTTTAGACCAAGCAAAAGGGTTTAATTTTCAGGAGGTCTCATTTACGTATTTTTTCTTTTGTTTCTTAGGCTTTGGGTATAATGTTTAAGAATCTAACACATACCATGCAATCTTGAAGAAATTTTCCTATAGGTCCTTCTAGGTTTTTATGGTTGTTGCTTTTATATTTAGGTCCTTGATCAATTCTGAGTTAAGTTTTGTATAAGGTGTGATATAGGAGTCTTCTTTCTTTATTTCAGTTATAGATATCCATTTCTCCCAACACCATTTGTTGACTAAACTGTTCTGGCACAGCTGGGAGGACTTGACCACCTTTTAACTAGAGATGTGAGAGATTATTTCTGAGTTCTTGATTAAGTTCCATTTGTAAATGTGTCTGTCTTTATGCCAGTACCATGCTGCTTTTACTACTGTAGCTTAATATGCGTTAAGTTCTAAAAGTGAGAGTCCTCCAAAATTTTTATCTCTATTAAAGATCTTTTTAGTTATTTGGTACCTCTTACTCTTCCAAATAAATTTGATAATTGGCTTTTCCACTTCTGCAATAAAGGCCATTGGGATTTTTATTGGAATAAATGAATCTGTAAATCAATTTGTGTAGAATTGGCATTTTAATGATATTTAGTCTTCCGATCCTTGAACACAGAATGTCCTTCCATTTATTTAAGATTTCTTTCAATTCTTTTACCAGTGTTTTGCAGTTTTCCAAATATAGGTCCTTAATGTATTTTGTTAAGTTTGTTTCTAAATTTTTGATATTCTAAATTGCTATTATAAATGGATTTTTTTCCTGGTTTCTTAGTAGTGTATAGAAATGCTATTGATTTTTGTGTATCAATCTTATATCCTCCAATTTGGTGGCTTGTCTGTTAGTTCTAATAGCTTTTTTGTGGATTTTTGGAAGATTCTAAATGCAAGATTGTATTATCTGCAAATAAAGTTTTACTTCTTCCTTTGCTATTTGAGTGCTTTAAATTCCTTGTCTAGCCTAATTGCTCTAACTAGAAACTCTAGAATATTATTGAATAACTGTGGTGACAGTGGACATTCTTATCTTGTTCCTGATCTCAACAGGAAATGTTTCAATCTTTCAACATTGAGTACTAGGCTAGCTGTAGGATTTTCATAGATGCACTTTACCATAATGAGAAAGCTTCCTTCTATTTATATCTTTTGGAGTGTTTTCATCTAGAAGAGTGCTGTATTTTCTCATATGCCTTTTCTGCATCAATTGAGAAAATCATGTGATTTTTCTTCTTCCATCAGTGTGGTTTATTTCATGAATTGATTTTCTTGTGTTGAACCACCCTTGCATACATGGGATAAAATTCACTTGATTGTCACAAATAATACTTTTAATTTGATTTTGGACTCAGTTTGCAAGTATTTTGTTGAGCAGTTCTCAATCTATATCCATGAGAGATATTGTTCTGTAACTTTCTTCTTTTATAGCATCTTTATCTGGTTTTGATGTTAGGGTGACGGGCTTATAAAATAAGTTTGGTAGCATTCTTTCCTTTCAATTTTTTGGAAGAGCTTGATGAAGACTGGCATTAGATCATCTGGTCCTGGACTTTTCATCTTTGTAAGGTTTTTGATAACTGTTTCAATCTCTTCACTTGTGATTGTTTTGTTGAGTTAGTGAAGTCGGTTTGTATGTTTCTAGGAGTCTGTCCATCTCCTGTACATTGTCTAGATTTTTGGCATACAGTTGTTCATAGTGTTCTCTTATGATCTCTTTAATTTCTGAAGTGTCAGTAATGTCCTCCATCTCATTTCTTGCTTTATTTTTTACATATCTCTTTTTTTTTGTCATTCTAAGGTTTTTGTCAATTTTATTGATTGTCTCAAATAATTTTTGGTTCTGTTGATTTTTTTTGTTATTGATTTCATTTATTTCTGCAGTTTAATATAATATATCATTCCTTGTTTTGGTTTAGGATTAGTTTACTTTCTTTAGTTCCTTCAGGTGTGTATTTAAATCTTGAATTTTAGCTCTTTCTTCTTTTTTAATGTAAACATTGAGAGTGAGAAATTGCCCTTTCAGCACTGCCTTAGCAGTGTCCCAGTTTTTGATATGTTGTGTTATCATATTCATTTTTCTCAAAGTGATTCCTTAGTTCTCTTGCAATTTCTTCTTTGACCCACTGATTAAGAGTGTGTTGTTTAATCTCCGTATGTTTTGTAATTTCCCCTTTTTCTGTCCATTTTAAATTTCCAGGTTCATTCTGTTATGATCAGAGAAAGTATTTTGTATAATTTGAATCTTTTTAAATTTATGGATTCTTGCCTGGTAACCCATCATATGGTCTGTCTTGGAGAAGGATCCATGAGCACAGAAAAAGAAAGTATATCACGCAGTTTGGGGGTACAATGCCATCTATATGTCTTTTAGGTCTAGTTCATTTATGATATTATTTAAATTCTTTTTTATTTTATTTTATTTTTTAAAAAATTTAAAGATACTTAGATTATACAACTGTTACATAAAAAATACAGGGGGTCCCCATATGCCCCACTCCCTATACCTCCCACATTTTCCCACATTAACATTCTTCATTAATGAGGTACATTCAATGAAACAGATGGATACATTTTGGAGCATTGCCACCAAGTGTGGAGTAAAGGTTACATTAGAGTTTACACTCTGCCACAAAATTCTGTAGATTACAACAAGATTTATAATGGCCCCTATTTGTCAGGGGATTCTTGCTGATATATAAGAGAATATGGCTGAGCTCCCTAAGATGGGAATTTGATATTCCTTCCGTTATTGTGTAAATCTCCACCCACAGTAAAAATGCACCATAAATATTTGAACATATTTCTATGCCTTATATGTATGCCCAGGGGATCTTCCTCCCATGTGTCCCCTGTCACACCCCATAGCAATAATCCTCCTCTGCCACAGATATAACACTTTTGTGACCCAAAACTTCAAAAATGAATCCAACAAACAGCCAAATATGATTGATAAGAATATTAATAAAAATGTTAGTTTTAAAAATAAGAAATAAAATACAAAAATTAAAAATTAAAACTTGAAAAATAAAAATTTGGAATAATAAAAATAATGGAAAAATTTTTTTAATTTTTTTTTAAATTTTTACCTTTCATCACTATAAGATCTGTTGTCCTTAGTGTACAGTGACATTGTTTTCTGTTTACTCCCCCAGGTACTTTTTTTTTTTTCATTTTGTCCTCAGAAAGTCTTAGATACAGAAAAGTCATGTACTAAATACAGGGGACTCCCATATACCCATCATCCTCCCTGTTTTTCCCCTTCCCCTATTAATAACATTGTATATGTTGATGGTACATTTGTTACAACTGCTGTACAAATATTGAAACATAGCTACCAACCATGGTAAATAGTTTACACTATGGTTTACATTTTGGACCATACACTTTTGTAAAATTTGATGCAACTCAACAAGGTCTGTATTCATAATAGCAAGGTCAATTAGAACACTTCCATCTCCTCTAAAATGCCCCCTGTTCCTTCTATTCCATTCCTTCCTCCCCCTCCCTCAGGACCCATGGCAACCCATGGGTCTTCAAGATTCATACATGTTATCCCATGTGTTAGTACTGTATTCCTTCTTACCGCTGAAAAATATTCCATTGTATGTATATACCACAATTAATTTTTCCATTCATTTATCCAAGAGTATTTGGGTTTATTCCAAGTTTTGGCAATAGTGAATAATGCCACTATGAACATTGGTGTGCATATATTTATTTATGTCCATGCTGTCCATTCTTTTGGGGATATACCAAGCAGTGGAATTGCTGGATCATATGGCAGTTCTAAATTTAGTTTTCTGAGGAACTGCTAAACTGTCCTCCATGGAGGCTATGCCATTCTACATTCCCACGAGCAGTTTATGAGGATTCCCATTCCTACACATCCTCTCCAGGACTTATAGTTCTGTTTTAACACCCACCAGTCTCATTGTATTTTTGTTCTGCATTTCCCTAACAGCTAGTGATGCTGAGTATCTCTGCATGTGTTTTTAGCCATTTGTATTTTTCTTTCAAAAAGTGTGTATTTAAATCCCTTGCCCATTGTCTGTCTTTTTATTTTTGTGCTATAGGATTTCTTTATGTATACAGGGTATTAGGCCCCTATCAGATACATGGTTATCAAATATTTTTACCCATTGAGTAGGCTGCCTCTTCACTTTCTTGGCAAATTTCTTTGAAATGCAAAGTTTAATTTTGAGGAGTTCCCATTCATCTATTTTTCTTTCATTGCTCATGCTTTGGGTGTAAAGTTCATGAAACTATTTCATTCTACAAGATCCCACAGATGCTTACTTACATTGTCTTCCAATGTCTTTATGGTCTTGGCTCTTATATTTAGATCTGTGATCCATCTTGAATTAATTTTTATATAAGATGTGAGATTTGTTCTTTTGGATAGGGATATCCAGTTCTCCAAGCACCATTTATTGAATAGGCCATTCTCTCTCTCCTATTTGAACAGGATTGGTGGTCCTGTTGAATATCAGTTGACTGTATGCACAAGGATCAATATCAGAACCCTCAATTTGGTTCCATTTGTCAGTATATCTATCATTGTGCCAATAACAAGCAGTGTTGACCACTGTAGCTTTTAAGTAGGTTTTAAACTTGGGTACTCTGTTCCCTGTAATTTCATTTTTCTTTTTCAGTATGTCTTTGGGTAGTCCAGGCCTCTTCCTCTTTCAAATAAATCTCATAGTTAGTATTCCCAATTCAATAAAAAATACTGTGGTGTTTTTATTGGATTTGTATCAAATCTATAAATCAGGTTGGGTAGTATAGACATCCTATCCATGAACAGGGAATATTTTTCCATTTATTTAAGTCTTCTTCGATTACTTTTAACACTGTTGTGTAGTTTTCTGCGTATCAGTCATTTTATATCTATAGCTAAATTTATTCCAAGGTATTTGATTATTTTTGTTGCTATTGTAAATGAGATTTTTTCTTGATTTCCTGCTCAGATTGCTCATTATTAGTGTATAGAAATGCTACTTATTTTAGATGTTTATCTTATATTCTGCAACTTTACTGAACTCATTTATAAGCTCTGAAAGCTTTGTTGTGGATTTCTCAGGGCTTTCTATATATGGGATCATGTTGTTAGCAAATAATGAAAATTTGACTTCTTCCCTTCCAATTTGGATGCCTTTTACATCTTTTTCTTGTCTAAGTGCTGGAGCAAGTTTCTCTAACACTGTGTTAAAGAGAAGTGGTGAAAGTTGGCATCCTTGTCTTGTTCCCAATCTGAGAGGGAAAGCTTTTAAGATTTCACCAGTGAATATGATATTAGTGGTGGGTCATATATACCCTTTATTATGTTCAGAAATTTCCTTCTATTCCTATCTTTTGTAGTGTTTTTATCAGGAAAGGCTGCTGTATTTTGTTGAATGCTTTTTCTGCATCTGTAGAGATCATCATGTGGTGTTTTCTTTCAATCTGTTTATGTAGTGTATTACATTGATTTTCTTATGTTGAACCATCCTTTAATACCAGGGATGAAACCCACTTGATCACAGTGTACAATTCATTTGATGTGTTGTTGAATATTGTTAGCAAGTATTTTGTTGAGGATTTTGGCATCTAAGTTCATTAGAGAGATTGGTAATTAAATTTACTTACTTGTGGCATATTTATTTCATGTTGCTTTTAAGATGATGTTGGCATCATAGAATGAGTTAGACAATATTCCCTCTACTACTTTATGGAAGAGTTTAAACAGGATTGGTGTTAGTTTTTTCTGTAATGTTTGTTAGAATTCACCTGTTAAGCCATATGGTCCTGGGCTTTTCTTATTTGTGAGACTTTTGGTGACTAATTTTATCTCTTTACATGTGATTGCACTGTTGAGTTCATCAATTTCTTCTTACAACAATGTAGATCATTTATGTGTTTCTAGAAGTTTGTCCGTTTACTCAAAATTATCCATCTTGCTGTTGTATAATTTTTCAAAGTAACCTTTCATGATACTCTTTATTTCTGTAGGGTCTGTAGAAATATACACTTCCTTGTTTTTTATTTTATGTATTTACATCTTCTTTCTTTATCTTTATTAATCTAGTTAAGGGTTTGTCAATTTTATTAATCTTTTTGAAGAATTGCTTTTGGTTTTATTTATTTTTTCTAGTGATTTCTTTTTTCCAATTTCATTTAGTTCATTTCTGATCTTTGTTATTTCTTTTTTTCTACTTCCTTTGTTCTTTTTCTAATTCCTACAGGGGTGCAGTTAGGTCTTGATTTAATTCTTTCTTCTTTTTTAATATAGGCATTTAGGGCTATGAATTTCCCTTCAAGTACTGCTTTGGCTGCATCCCATATGTTTTGATATGTTGTGTTTTCATTTTCATTCATTTCAAGGTAGTTACTGATTTCTTTTGACATTTCTTTCTTGACCTTCTCTTTTTCTAAGAATGTGTTGTATAACTTCCATATCTTTGTGCTTAATCTGGTTCTCTGCCCCTTACTAATTCCCAGCTTCATTCCATTTTGAACAGAGAAATTACTTTGTATACATTCTATCTTTCTGAATTCATTGAGAGTTCTGTAGCCTAGCATGTGATCTGTCCTGGAGAATAATCAATGTGCAATCAGGAAGAGTGTATATCCATTGTATTTGCGTTTAATGTTCTGCATATGTCTATTAAGGTCTTTATTGATTCCCTATCAAGATGTTCTTTCTATTGTGATAATGGTGTATTAAAGTCCCTGACTATAATTGTAAAGGCATCTATTTCTCCACTTAGTCTTTCTCGTGTTTGCTTCATGTACTTTGAGGTGCCTTGGTTAGGTGCATAAATATTTATGATTGTTCTCTCTTTTTGTTAGATTACCCTTTTTATTAATATTTAGTGTCCTTCTTTGTCTCTGACAATAATTTTGCATTTAATTCTATTTTGTCTGACATCATTAAAGCTACTTCTGCCCTTTTTTGTGTATTGTTTGCTTGTAAAATTATTTTCTAACAATTCAATTTCAGCCTCCTTGCATCCCTAGGTTTAAGATGGGTTTCTTGTAGACAGTATATAGATGGGTCCTTATCCATTCTGCCAATTTGTCTCCTGACTGATGAGTTTAGTACATTAACATTCAGTGTTATGACTCTCATGCAATTACTCACATTTGCCATATTTTCTTTGGGTTTATGTATGCCATATATTGTTCCCATTTCTCTTTTATCTTTTTAATTGTTCCTACAGTCTCCTCCAATTATCTCTTTCCTCTAAAGTGAGGAGAACTCACTTTAGAATTTGTGAAAGGCATGTTTCCTATTGACATAATATTTTCTTTTCTTTTTATCTGTGCATATTTTGATCTCTCCCTCATTTTGGGATGCCAGCTTTGCTGTCTAGAGATTTCTTGGCTGGAAGTTTTTTCTTTCAGCACCTTAACTGTGTCATACCACTGTCTTTTTGCCTCCATGGTTTCAGATGAGAAGTCATTGCTTAATCATATTGAGCTGCCCTTGTATGTAATGGTTCTCTTTTCTCTTGCTGCTTTCAGCATTCTCTGTCTTGATCATTGGAAAATTTGACAATTATATGTCTTGGAATCGGCCTTTTGGGACTTATTCTCTTTGGGGTGCACCGTAATTCCTGGACATGTTCATCCATCTCCCTCAGTATGTTTGGGGAGTTTTCAGCCATTTTTTCCTCCAACACTCCTTCTGTCCCTTTTCCCTTCTCTTCTTTCTCTGGTATGCTTATAATGCATATGTTTGTGCATTTCATGTTCTCATTCATATCTCTAAATCTGTGCTGGAATTTTTTCCTACTTTTTATCTATCTGTTCTTCTATCTTTTTATTTTCAGATGTAATGTCTTCCACATCACATTCTTTTCTCTGCCTGTTAAGTCTGCTGTTATGTGCTTTCAGTGCATTTTTTATTTCTTGGATTGTGCCTTTCATCATTACCACATTGGTTATCATCTTATGTAAGATTACTTTACAATTTCTTCAAGATATTCTCTCACTGTATTCTTAATGTTCTTAATCTCTTCCTTCACTATATTAAGCTGATTCATGATGTTTGTTTGGACAGCTCTGATTAGTTGTTCCATGTTCTGCATCTACTCTTGGTTTTTAGTTTATTCATTGGTCTCGGCTATATCTTCCTATTTTTTAATATGGCTTGTAATTTTCTTGATATGTTAATTCAGTTGATTAACTTCTCTCTCTATTCTGTGGTTTATTTTGTTATTTTTGAGTGTGTAAGATATTGCTTTGACACTTCAATGCTTTTATTGTATTTCCTTGCTGTTTTCTTTGTTCCCTTGAAAAAATTAGAACCAAAGAAATAGAGATAGTACAAAAAAAATGAATAATAGTAGTAATAATAACAAAAGGCTGGAAAGGGATTATACAAGACATAGGAAATTGAATAATTGACCCAAGGAATAATTGCAGAGGAATACAATTAGAAATGTGGAATAGAAACAATGAAAAAAGAAACAGAATAGAGACAAATATAGAGTAAATAAAAGGTTGGAATGTTAAGAAGAGGGGAAAAGAAAAGTAAAAGAAAGAAAGAAACCAAAAGAAAAAATAAACAACAGAGAAAGTAGGAAAGAGAGAGAGAAATGAGAACAACAAAAATTGGAGTTCAGGCAGAGAAGAAGTGCAGTGAAAGAGCAACAACAGAAAATAGAATATATAAAGATGAAGGAGAGAAAAATTTAGCACAGATAGAGAAATTGGTACACAAAAGCAAAAAAAGAAAATACTAACAGAAACAAAGGAAGGGAAACACAACAAGGAAACAAGATAGCATGTGCTAGTTTAAATTTAAAAAGAGGAAGATAGCCAAAAAGTTTTTTGAAAAACAAGATAAACATGGAAAAATAGCCTTCTTTTTTAGCTCCCTCGGGATTTTTTCAAGCTGCTAGTGTTCATCAATCACTCACCTTATGGGTTGCCCTCTGCTGGCTTTGAACTGGGTTTTAGTGTGTAAAATAAGGGAAATTTTTAAAAAGGAACTTTTGTGAAAAAATAAGAAATACAAGAAAAGCTAATACAAAGAGAAGGCCTATATATTCCTTATCATAAAGTTCCACCTGGATAGCTGATAACCTGGTGGGCCACTTCTCAGGGAAGAGCTGGGAATCAAACCAGCATTCTTGCATATCCTAGGCAAGAATTCTTCCACTGAGTTATTCTGCCTCCTTAGAATAATGAGCCTTTCAGAAGTTTATCCCTCCCTTTTCCCTCAGAAATGTTAGACTCCCTGCAGTCCATCCCAGTGGTGCTGACCAGCCTCCTGTCTCTGTCTCCTCTCTGATGTTATTCCTTTCTTTCCCTACGTGGGTGGGCCTGACCAGCTGCCTGAGGAGTTCCCTCCCCACTCTCTGTGGAGTCAGTGTCCTTTCTGATATACAAGGGGTCACAGCTGGCTAAACTCACCTCAAAGAAATCACTTTCTGCCCTCCCAGACTCCTCTTCTTGCCATGGGAACTGCCATCAGACTCCGTTTGGGAGCAAGGGGCCAAGTGCTCTACCTCATCTGTCTATGGTGTGTGCTGACACTTCCAGCCACTGATGTAAGCAACTCATGATTTCCCCCTGGCTTCTCTGTATTTCCAGTAATATCTCAAGGGTAGGCAATGGAAGCCCTTCCCAGCAACTGGAGGTTTAATAACTCATGACAACTTGTTTTGGCTTCTTCATCACTCTGTGTCCATTTGCTCCTCATTTTTTCTGTATCTTGCCCTTTTTATGAATATATAATGATGTTCTTCATCCTTATAACAGATTTTTGTTTGAAATCTCTTTTGTCTGATATTAGTATTGCTATTCTTGCTCTTTTTGGTTACTGTTTTAATGGAATACCTTTTTTCAACCTTTCACTTTTTACCTGGTCATGTCTGACATCTGAGGTAAATCTCTTCTACACAACTTATAAACAGTACATACATTTTTATCCAGTTATTAGTCTTTGTCTTTTTATTGGGGAGTTCAAACCATTACCATTCAATATTATTACTGTAAAGTATTACTTAGATCATCCACTTTGTACTTCAGCTCTCTATCTTTTATCATTCTATTGTCAGTCTTCTTATCCTTTACTTTATCCTTCCTAATGAATTTCATTTCTAAATTTTCTCCCAATGTCACCAATTTTTTCCATTAAGCCTGCAGCACTCCATCTAATAGTCTTGTAATTCTGGTCTTTTGGTAATACAATGTATCAAATTTTGTTTCTTTAAACACACCCTCTTTTTTGAAGGATGGTTTTGCTGGATAAAGAATTCTTAGCTGTTGTTTTTCTCTTTCAGTACCTTAAATATATCATACCACCTTCTTCTTGCCTCCATGTTCTCTGATGAGATTTTATCACTTAATTTTATCAAGTTTCCCTTTTTATGTGATTCCTTGCTCTTCTTTTGCTGCTTTCTAAGTCTGCTCTTTGTCTCTATTTGTCATTCTGAATAGTAGGTGTCTTGGGGTAAATCTTTTCAGATTTGTTCAGTTTGGGATTTGTTATCCTTCTTGGATATTGAAATTTATGTCATAAAAGTTGGGAAGTTTTCAGTCATTGTTTCCTCAAATATTCTTTCTGCATCTTTTCCATTCTCTTCTCCTTTTGGGACATGGATAACGCAAATGTTTGCGTGTTTCACATTGTCATTCAAATCCCTGAGTCTCTGTTCCTTTTTTTTATTTTCTTCCCTTTCTGTCGTCATGTCTTTTCGAGTTCAGATATTCTGTCTTCAAATCACTACTTCTGTCTTCAAGCAATTCAAATCTGCTCTTGTGGACATCTAATGGACTTTTAATCTCATTCATTATTACTTTAATTCCCATAAGTCTGCTACTTTTCTTTGCAGGCTTTCAAATTTTTCTTTATGCTTACCCAGTGTCTTCTTAATAACCTTTATTTCTCTAGGAATATTTTCTTTATATATTTTTAAGTGATTTAAGAGAGTTGTGTGATTATCACTGATACATTGTCTCACATCCCAGATCTCTTCAGGATATTTGGTTTTTCTTTTGGCAGGACCATTTCCTCCTGTTTCCTTAATAGACTTGAAAATTTTGCTGATGTCTGGGCATCTGAAAATGTTTGTAAATTTATTCTGATAGCCATAATTTCTCTCTTGCTTATTTTTTTTCACAGCTCTTCTGTGATATTTGGTTCAACTTATTCTAAGTCTTTAAAATTGCCTAACTTAAATTATCAAGTTTGGACCAGGGACTCACTAGTAGGCCACAGATTTTTCTCCTAGGGGTAGGATACAAAGAGAACAGAGAACAATTTTTGGCCTTTCAAACTCCAGACCTACCAGCTGATGGAGATGAGCAACACACATTTCCACAGAGGTGTTTCAGTCTTTGCCTTACTGTGCCCCTGTGTTAAATCTCCAGAGCAGAGATTCAAAGCAGGCTCTGTTGTCAAAATTAACTGAAGAAAAGCTTTCCACTCCTTCCCTTTTCCCTTGATACAACTGACAGGAAGGAAGATACCTGTTCCATTCTCAGTCAGCTGGAATGAACCTTTTTCAGCTGCCATGGGGGAATGGAAACTCACATTTGTCATTTGGGCTTCTTTGTATCTCTGTCCCTCACCCTCCTGGGAGTTGTGTGCTGACCCCCAAAGCAGGTCCTTCAGACAACTTTTGGCTCTTTTTCTATTGTTTCGGTGAGAGCATTGAGCTCTGCCTGTTAGTCTGGCACCATCTTCCCAAAATTCCACATTTTCAAATTTTATCACTGCAGGCACATGCAGATCTTGGGCTTTTATTTTATTTTTTTGGTTTTAAACCCTAGTATTTGTTTGTTTGTTTTTTTAAATCATTCATTAGGGTAGTACATTTGTTATAATTAATGAACAAACATTGAAGGATTGCTTCTAACCATGTTCTATGATTTTGCAATGATGGATACGGGTCTGGTATTAATTTTAATTCTATGATTCTTCATAGATTGAACAATCTTAACATTTATGCTATATGACTGTATTCAAAGTTTTATTTATTGTTGTTAATAATTACAAAGTAACTGTAAAAGTTTAGTATCAATCTGACAAACTCATTTTGTGCAAAAGGTCTTCATTTAAAAGAAAAAAATCATTAAAACTCCAAGTCACTGGGCAACAAACTAACACCAGAATTTTATGAAAAACTGTTTATATAGAAGTAAAAACCTAATGGGATCTCATTTCAAAACATAGCACATTTGAAGTACTCAATCAAAAAATTATAACTCAAAATCTTCAAACAGAAAGACAATACAGTACTTATATACACATATATAATGCATTTATGTATATATATAAACCTTAAATTTATTATAATTGAAGACCTTTATATTTGTAAAAAATGAAAAATCAGGAAACACTGAAAGGAGCAGGATGTTCTTTTACTTTCTCTTCATTTTGTTTAATACAATTCCAGTAACTTGAATATAAATGTTCAAATTATTCTTTTTTAATAATGTACTCTTAAAATAAAGTATTATCAATGAGGGCTATGGCTGGGACGCTCTTTGTCTCTTAAGAGATAACCTAAACTTGCTTCAGGGGCAATCACCAGACATTGTAAATCCTCACAGGGCCCACTGGATGGAATGGGGGAGAGTATGGGCCATGATGTCTACCATTGACCATAAGGTGCAGAGGTGCCCAAAGATGTACTTACCAAATGTAATGGATGTGTCATGATGATGGGAATAAGTGTTGCTGGGGGGGGGGGAGAGGTGGGGTGGGGGTGGTGGGGTTGAATGGGACTTCATATATATATATATATATTTTTTTTAAATGTAATATTATTACAAAGTCAATAAAAAAAAAGAGATAACCTAAACTATCTGTGACTTGTGGGTGTGGGATGATAAAAGGCTGCAGTCCTGCTCTTGGTGACCATGGCAATGACTCCAGTCCCAGGAAACAGTTTAACAATGTAAGGTCTATAAACTTTAAGTATTCAGGGGAAATGCAAACTAAATATGCTAAAAGCTTATCTAGAATGCCTGAGGTCCATGCTAAAAGCTTACCTAAGATGTGGAAAATATATATGCTAATTCAAGCCTATTGAGAACTGAAACAAAAGGACCATTTGGCCTTTCCTCTCTGTATAAAAGGGACTCAAAAATCTTGTTCCGGGCTTGGGATTGAAACAGAAAGCTCCCGAGTCCAGCCGACCATCAATAAACCATTTTTCCTTCTCAAAATCATTCCTGAGTCCTGGCCTTTCTGTATGCTAGTAAATGAACCTCTCTCAAATTCTACAACATTATTAGAAAATTAATATCTATGGGGAAAGATTTCAAAATCATGTAGTTAAAATAGTTTTAATATGTCATTGTTTCTGAAAATTATTTCTACATCTGCATGAAATGTTCTGCTATTCTAAAGTATATTCTTTTGCTAATTTCAACACTACATGTTAGAATATGAGTATCCCTGGATATACCAAGCAACACCTATGCCTATTACAAACATAATCATCCACCTTTTGAAGTTTTGCATTTTTTAAATTGACTTATGGAAATGTTTATTGTAGGAAGGCAATAACCCCTTTTTTCATATGTTAGTTTAGTGACCAGAAAAATGAACATTTTCAGCATGAAAGTAATTCATGGGTCTTATAATGAAAAAAATACAAGGAGACATTCTGCTTTCATGTGAAAATTAAATTAGTTTGAGTGAAACAACCAAACAAACAAAAAAAAAACGCTAAAGAGACTAAAAAATTTATGGAAATAGAAGCCAGATTGATATTTCACATCAAGAGAATGTTTCTTTAAAATTATTTGCTCTGAAGTAAACATTAGGCAACCACAGTGATTAGCAGTTAAAACAATTTCAATAAAATAAGAAGCTATCAAAAATGAGCTATTTGTCTGAAAGAGCAGTATCTATCTTATAAAGATTGAAGTTCATGACTCACCACAACCATTTTCAAATTTTAATTTCTACTATCTTCTTATAAATTAAAATAATCACATTTGTGTTCCATAGGGTGATGAGAAAAAAGAAGAGACTCAATACAAACCAAAAATAAACCCTCATGCCTAAATTTAGAATATTGTGTTATATAGCAATCTAAGCCATTCAAAATTAACTTATTTGACAGGCATATAAACATTTCAAAATCATACTGAAATCCAATTTTGTAATCCATAATATTGAAAGGAACAGAGTCTACCATTATGTAGACCTTTTCTATATAAAATCTCTCTGTAGAGCTATATATATAAATGTAGGTGCAGTAAGTGCAACCTAGTTCTGTAGAACCTTTTTGAATCCAAGGGTCTGAAGCACAATAAACTTTTCAAGTATGCACCAAATTGTCTAAAATTTTTCACATTGGTCATTATCATCAGATACTCTACTTACATCAACAATACACATGGTTTGTCAGGAAAAAAAATATACAATACTGAAACACCATTTCAGATACGGCACACTTAAATATATCACTTATTGGAAGTTCTAGCCTAGTATTGCAAATAGCCGAAAGCATATATTTAAGTTTTATAATTTTTTTGTGGTGTTCATGTGTTTAATTATTATGGTAAACCAGTTTCTGATGAAGACAACATTGTGCTTCATGTGAGAATGGAAACCTCAATATAGTCACCATAAAGCTTCTGAGAATTATAGAAGACTACAATGATATTCCACACATATAAAATGAATTCCACAATAGTAAAATTATAAATATTAAACACAGCCAAGACTAGAAGACAATCCCAAATCCCAATTAAAAGAATGACATACAACATGGTCTTAGATATATCCTTATAGTTTTGTTTCAACCTTTAGAATGAATTGTAAAGATTGATCTTCAGGTTCAGTTCAGCCAACAGAAATTAACTGTGCAGTTTTCTGCTGTATTTATTGTATAGACTATATACAATCTAGAAGATTCCTTTAGTGCTACACTGTTGTACCAATAATTTGAGGGCATGCAATTTCACAAAGTTATCAATAAGAACTTGCCGTGCACTTTCATCACAATTGGAGATGTCATCTGCAATTATTGTACTAAATCTAAAAGATTTCAAGTATCTCCAAGGACTGATCATTTAAGATTTTGAACAAAAACTTATTCCACTTATGGAATAATCTTCCATTAAGCACTAAATTCTTGTAGACAATGGCCATTTCTAGATCTAATCCTTATTTTTTTGTCCTAAATTCTTTGCAAAATTAAAAGTAAACTGGTAAAAATCCTAAATTCATACTGGTGCTTCCAATTCTTTTCCATATCATGTCTATAGACCTTTAGACTTTCTATGCTTTCACATCATAATTCTGTCTTGCCATCCATGAAATTTTGTTTGGAGAACTCACATTGTGTTACTGCTCTGAAGTTCCACTCAAAGACCAACACACTAATGCTGACTGGATAGAGTGCCACTTCATTAAAGTACTGCTGTATATTGTGTATTCCAATTTTTATTTTCATCTTGAGGGTCTCTGTATCTATTGTATAGTTGTTCTAACTTCTTTATGTCAAATAATCCTCTCATATACAAAGTTCCATGTTTGGGGGGAAAAATGCCTGTCGCAACATCTAACATTAATCATTTTGAGACAGACAGATTACTTCTTTCTATTCACAAGACTGTGTGAAGATCACATACTGACAAACTTTATCCTTCTGCAATGATTTCAACTTGTTCATTATGATATCCTCCAGGTCACTTCCCTTGGGCTTTTGTTTTAGCCTCTGTTAAAGTACCATATTATATTACAATACCACCATTTAGTAAGCTGATCTCTTCAATGAACATTTAGTTTGCTTCCAGTTTTTTTAAAGATTTTGTCTATCTTTCTATCTATCTATCTATCTATCTATCTATCTATCTATCTATCTATCTACCTACCTGCCTACCTATCTATCTATCCATCTATTTATCTTTCTTTCTCTCCCTGCCCCCTCATTTGTATTTGCTGTGTCTGTTCATCTTCTTTTGTTTCTGTAAGAGGTGCCAGGAACTGAACCCAGGACTTCCAATGTTGAAGGGAGGTGCTTAATCACTTAAGCACTCTCCATTCCCTGCTTTTTTGTGTGTTTCTTGTTGTGTCAACTGACCATGTCAACTCACTTCACCTGCCCATCATGCCATCTTGCCATCCTGCTCATCCTCTTTAGGAGGCCCTGGAAACCTACATTCCCTACTTTTTTGTATCTCTCATTGTTTTTTACTTCTTGTGTCTCTTGTTGTGTCATATTGTTGAGTCAGCTTGCCACACCTGCCAATCATGCCAGCTCACTGTCTTCTTCAGGAGGCACCAAGAACCAAACTACAGACCTCCCACATGGTGGGTAGGAGCCCAAACACTTAAGCCACATCTGCTTCCCTGCCTCTAGTTTAATTATCAAAATCTATTTTGCAATGATCATGTTTGATCACTTATTCCTGAAGATAGAGAAAATAGATTCTCAAGGGATATATCTTGTAGCATTAATCAAAGGATATGTAAATCTTGAACTTCTCTAGATAATGCCAATTGCTCTTTAAACAGTTGAAACAATTTACATTCTAAGTAGTGATGTCTAGTCATTCCCATTTCTTCACATCATTTTCCAAACTTGATATTCTCAATATTTGAATATTTTGTCAGATAAATGGAAAAGGGTATCAAATTTGTACTTTAATGTGGGTTTTCTGTTACTAGTGATTTGACTATCATTTCAGTTTCATTTGTGAATTTCTAACAAAAACTTATATTAATCCAGGTTAAGACTTTGAATAAATTCTCACTGAATTGAAGATAATTTGGTGGACAATTGAGGCATTACTGAGACTTCCCCGTATTGTACCTGGTGTACAACCCAAATATTCTCATCTCCTTTATATCTTTAATTTTTAAAACTATTCCCTCAAAGAGGTGTTTTTCTTCTTAGATGAGAGCTTTATTAGATAATTTATATTTTTAAAACTTCTTGTGAATGAGTAATATCCCTTTTGTCAAAAGACAAAGTGGTGTAGATGCTATACTACAGCATTTTGGGGGACACCAAAAGTTTGTTGCTGTGAGGAAGCAGGACTTCTTTCAAAATGGAGGAAGGTTCAAAATTCTAGGGATGGCAATTGATTTTTGTGGACATAAAAAGAAGTTACTTTGTCTCATCAATTAGATGAGGGTGTGTATGTCTTAGAAGGGCAGGTTTGGGCTTTATTTTATTCTGATTAAATGTAAAGAGTTAGAAGTTTCTTTAGCGATCTAGGTCACTTGCCTTGGAGATTTCAAATTTCAGAAGATATTAAGAGGAAATTAAAGAGACTTTAAAGGGAAGTAGCACATGAGGTTTTTTGTTTTGTTTTGTTTTTGTTTTGTTTTGTCTCAAAGTGGGCACTGGGTCATTCTTCATATAAGTTTTTGCATTGTTTTCTTTTAATCAAGCATATCACTTAAACTTTTTCCTCACTGTTTTGACATTTTGAAGTGTCCAGGGAACTCTCTTGGAGAATGTTCCACATTTGGGATTTTTCCAGTATTTCCTCCATAGTATTGTTCTATTTTCATGTAAACTGGAAGTTAGGTCTTAGTCTTGGTTATATTCAGATTAAAAATTTTTGTAAAGAATATTTCAAAGTTCAAGTATTTTACTAAACAAACATATCAGCAGGCACATGATAACAAGTGGTTTAATTCCTATTAATACCAATTTTAATCACTTTATTAAAGAGTTAACCATTTATTTTTCCATTATATATAGAGAGAATGTAATTCAGTGTTGAAATCATATCATTATGAGAATATATCCTTCACTTACAACACTTCCCTTAATGATTTATAGTATATGTTTCTGATTCTTGCTTGAATTATTTATAGCTTAAGTGATTAAAAATGATAACTTTTCAAATTATTTCAATCCTCTATATTTACTATGGCTCATCTTTTAAAGGTAAAATAAAACATCTTTTTTCATTGTTTTCCCAAGTAAAAACTCTTCCCATTTAACTTGGCAATAGATACATATCAAACAAGTCTTATTGTTTAGTAGTTTTATTTCTTAAGGAAAAAAAAACAAATATTTTTTTTACTTTTGCTGGGTTCTCTGGCAAAAATTAAAGATGATTTTACATGTAAGTAATATCTCAAAAGTATTTTTTAATTTTTATTTTTATGATCCTGTTTTGGGATGTTGAAAATCAAGAGTTTTCAAAAGATATTTGGGGACATGATTAATTACTCTTGAGGATGAGATTGCATTTGACAGAGAAACATTATCTGTTCATCTATTTAATCAAAATAACAAAAAATATTGGTGACCCAAGTGAAAAAGAATATATCATTAATGAGAAAAATGTTCTAAGACTGACACTTCCCAACCTCTGGACTTATAATAAAGCTACTGTCCTCCTGCTTGCATTTGTAGACACTCGGTTCCCTGGAGTGGAGAGGGAAGAAGTGCTGTGATGTGGGGGCATTTTCAGGATGCGGAGTTGTCCTGAATGATATTGCAGATACAGATGCAGAACATTATATATCCTGCCATAGCCCACTGAATGAACTGGGGGAGTGTGTAAACTACAATGTAACTATAATCCATGCAGTGAAGCAGTGCTCCAAAATGTATTCACCAAATGCAATGAATGTGTCACAATGATGAAAGTGGTTATTGATATTAGAGGAATGGGGTGGGGTGTGGGGTATAAGGGAACCGCATATATTTTTTAATGTAAGTTTTTTTATGATTTATGTATCTTTTTTAAAAAAGACAAATAAAATTTTAAAAGATTTTAAAAGCTTGTGTGATCAAGATGGGGTGTTATTGATCAAAAGATAGACAAATATATATGCCCTACAAATAAACCCACTTAAATATAGTAGATACATCATTAACTAAAGAACATAGTCCCAAAGGTTTCATTCTCATTGGACTAAGAGTGGAGTCTCCTTTTGCTCTGGGACTATACAACCTTGTCCACCTTTGCTCACCTGCTGCTTTTCTGATTGTGATGCAAACCAAGAGGCAGCCAGTGGTCAGGTTAGCTATTAACTATACAACCACTGTAATTAGTGAACTTGAATGATGTTGCTATAACCATCTCACAGGGAGAGTGAGCATGATGGACACATCCAGAGGAAGATATTTAGAAATGTAGTGCTGGAAAATTTCAATTATCTCGTCTCATTGGGATGTCAAGTTTGCAAATCAGATCTATGTTCCCAATTGAAGAAGAGAGAGGAACTTTGAACAGAAGTAAAAGGATTTCTCTGAAACCAGAATTCAGGTGTGCTATAGGAACCTGTTCTTCTGTATAAGGAGAATATTAAATGAGTGGGCATGGAAAGTGGCATTAAAAACAAGAAATGGTAACCATAAGATGTATTTCCAAGAAAAACATTTCTAGCATTTTATCATTGGGAACTCAAGTTCCAAAAAATCCCTCTAAATGCAATGATTTGCAAAATTTCCCTCAGATATCCACATGTGTCAGTTCATAAGAGAAGTGATTTGTATTTCAGCAAACACTTTGGAAAATCCTTCAGTTACCAATAATCTTTTACTCAACAAAAGCAAGTACACACTAGAAATAAATCAAATGCTTATCATCTTAATGGCAAAGCCTTTATTAAAACCCCTATCCATAGATAACACAGGGGAGCCAAAGCTAGAGAGAAAGTCTTTTGAATGTTATTATGTGAGAGCACCCTCAGTAGATGTTCTTATGTTAGAGAACATGAGTAAAAACCCACACTGGTGAGAAACACTGAATGTCATTAGTTTGGAAAAAACTTCATCCATTGTTTTGACTTTAAATGACATGAACGGGTAAACACTGGAGAGAAACCTTCTGAATGCCACCTTTGTGGAAAAGACTTCAGTCAATATTCTACCCTTAGATAATAATAACATGGAAGAATTCACACTGGAGAGAAACCCTATGAATGTCATCTAGTTGGGAAAGCTTACACCTATTCTTCTGACCTTAGAGAACATGAGAGGGTTACCTGGAAAAAAAGCACATCAATGCTATCTGTATGAGAAAACTTTCAGTAGATATTGTCAACTTAGAAAACATGAGAAAACTCACACTGGGTAGACGTCTTATGAATGTTATTAATGTAGGAAAGGCTTCTTTAAATATTCTGATATTATAAAATTTGAGAACATTTACATTTAAGAATTGACACCTATTTCAATTTTCACTTGAAAATTCACACCAATTATTGACAAATATCATCAATATAGGAGAACCTTAAATTTAGACAAAATGAGAGAATTCAAACTAGATGGAAATCCAATGAAAGCTATATATGTCAAAATGTCTTCAGGCAGTGTTCTAATCTTTGATGATATGATGTCTTTCATTACAAATATTTTTAATAAGGAAGAGAATTCATCCTTTAACACACCAGAGAACACACACTGAAGAAACACTATATTTGTAATCAACATGGAAGAGCTTTACTTCAACATTACCACTTCAGACTATCTAAACTAATTGGTATTGAAAGGAATGTTACAAATGTCATCTATATAGCAAAGCCTTCCACTTTTAGTCTGATGATATACAACATGATTGAACTAACAACATAAATGTAAAAAAGTGTAAGAGTCTTCAACTACCACTCTTTAAGGCATAAATAAGAAAAAAATACATGGAAGAGAAATTATGAGTCTATAGTCATGTGGGAATGCCTTAACTTATAATTTTTCCTTTAAACTGATTGATCTACATAAGAAAGACACATTAGGTCTGTAATCCATGTGCACAAACATTTTGCCATTCACCAGCCTTGATGTGCTCAATAAAGTTTAATGTAGGCATAACCACTAAAATAAACAATAAGTGGGTCAAATCTTAACTAGTAAGGTCCAAACCCCTAGTGGCAGTGCCAGATAATTCACATTGGGTAAGTAATTCAGTGAAAATCATGAGAAGTAATTTATCAATACAGCAATGCTTGTAGGTTGAGAATTCACACCATGTAAAATACTCTCAGAATCATAAAGGAAGGAAAGTCTTCAGTGAGCAGGCAAGGATGACATCTCTCACCTCTGTAGCTCCACCATGCAAAATGTTGAGGGACTGAATTCTTTATCTTAAGTAGAAGTCAAGAAACTGATGTTGGTCCTCATCAAAGAATAGAAAAAAAAATTATGTAAAAGTTGGTTAAAGGAAAAACTTGTACTTTTTGCAGATGATATGATGGATTATGTAAAACCACTATTAAATTAAGAGAAATTTTAATAAATTAATGAATTTAGGAGTTCAGAGCATACAAAAAAATTCAATTTTATTTATACTTACAAGTAATCATAAAATAAAGTACAAGAGGCAGGTGCAAACCACCAAAATATAAGATGCATGATTGTTTTTTCTAAATGAAGAATAATTTTAAATGAAGATGAGTAAAGCTCTATACTGGTAATTAAACTTACTTAGAGGATTTATGGAAGATCTAGATATATGTGATATGTACCACACATACAGATTCAAAGCCTAAGTAATATGATTGCATCAGTTCTCCCACATATGATCTATAGATTAAATACAATTCCAGGGAAGTGGATGTAGTTCAAACAATTGAGCTCCCACCTAACTTATGGGAGGTCCTGGGTTTGGGTCCTGGTGCCTCCTGGAAAAGACAAGCCATGTGACAGGCCTATACAGCTAGCTGGCACAAGATGGCACAACAAGTAGACACAAAGAGGAAAGACAATAAAAGACACAATGAAGTGGGGAGTTGAAGTGGCTCAAGTGATTAAGCACCTCTCTTCCACATTCCCGTATTTGGTTCCCAGTGTACCATGAGCAGGTATAGAGAGGAGGCAGTGAGTACAAACAATGGGGCAGGATAAATAAACAAAATAAATCTTAAAAACAAAATAGGCAGTTTCAATCTCTATTTTGTGAAGAATTGTGGAGAGTAAAATGTGTAATGCCACTTGCACAGTCACTTTCTTTTGATAATTTTGTAAATACTAAAGAAACATAAGGTGGCTAAAAGAAAGAAAGTGTTCTTTTTTGATATGCAAGATTAATAGCCAGAGTACCATTATTCTCCTGCAAGTGATTCCATCTTAGCTGAGAGAAAAAAATCTTGTTTTTGTGATATCAAGGTATGAGTAAAACTTCCACACTTGTATGAAATATTTTTCCCTGATATAAATGAAAAATAGTATGATCTTTCATAAATCATGTTTTATTGTGAATAAAATAAACATACTCAACAACTAAAAAAACAGCAAAAAAGAACATAGTAATTGAATAGAAAAAGGGTAATCTTATCAAAAAATGGTATTGGAACAGCTACACAATCACATAAAAGAACTTAATCTCAAAATGTACCCCTCCTTCACAAAAATCAACTCAAAATGAATCATGGACTTAATGTAAAATAAAAAGCTATAAAACTTCTAGAAGATAAGATAGGAAAAATAAAGGTGAATTTAATTTTGGTGATAAATTTATAGATATAACAACATAAATACAATACATGAAAAATGATGTTGGACTTAATTAAAATGAAAAACTTCTTCTCTGTGAAAATCACTGCTAATATAAAGGAAAGACAAGTTATACACTTGGAGAAAATACATGAAAACACACCTCTGCTAAAGTTCTTATATCCAAAATATACAAATAACACATTAAATTCAACAAAAAGGAAACAAGCCAGTTACAAAATGGACAATAGATCTGAGCAGCTACCTCTCCAAAGGAAGTATACAAAAGGAAAATAATTATGTGGAAATATGTTCAACATCGTATGTTATATTAGCCAGGATTTGCTAGAGAAACAGAATCAACAAGAGATAGTTGTCAATAGTATGCAATTTTATATGAGTCTCTCACATGACCGCGGGGATGCACAAGTCCAGGTTCTGCAAGCAGGCTGCAACTGGGGGCTCCAATGAAAGTTCAGTGAAGGTTCTTGATGAGTCTGGGAGACATTGGCTGTCCAAAGATGAGTTGGGAAATTCTCCCTCAATGCTGGAATCACTTCCCCTTTTAAGCATTCAGTTTGATTGGATAAAGTGTCACTCATTGCTGATGGCAATCTCCCATATTGATGTAATTATAACCAGCTATCTATGATTTACCACTGCAGTTAAGTAATGGTGACTAAAGTCCATACATGCCCTTGTATTACAGTTAGCCCAGTACTAACTTGACCAAACAATTACCTGGCAGAATTGATACTTTAGCCTAACCATCACATGTGTTATTAGAAAATTGCAAATTAAGACAACAATGTAACACCATTCCACACTGATTAGTATTACTAAAATCCAAAACACTGCCAGCCCCAAATGCAGACAAATATGTGGACCTAGGAAATTTCATTCATTACTGGTGAAACAGACACTTTGGAAGACAGTCTGGCAGTTTCTTACAAAGGTCATCAAGTTTTGACATATAGTCCCGTAATTGTGCTTGTAAGTATTTACTTAAATAAAATAAGAGCATATGTCCTCACAAAAACATGCCCATGAATGTTTATGGATGCTTTATTCATAATTGCCTAAAATTTTAAGCAACCAAAAGGTCCTTTAATATTTGAATGCATACAGGAACCATGGTACATCCATACAATGGAACATTATTTAGTAATAAATAGTATTGAGTTATCAAGTTATGAAAGGACATGGAAGAGCTGTAAATGCATATTGCCAAGTGAAATAAGCCAGTCTGAAAAAGTAGCATATAGATTCCATATATATAACATTCTGGAAAAGACAAAACTATAGAGACACTTAAAATTTAGTGAGTGCAGGAATTCAGGGATACTGCAGTACGATGAATTGTTGGAGCAAAGGGCATTTTTAGGACAGTGAAATCATTTGGTTTGACACTGTAATGGTGGATACATTACATTATGCACTTTTCAAAACCCATATAACTATATAATGCAAAGATTGATCCCTAATATAAATGATGGAATTAGTCAATAATAACAGTGTGCCAACAGTATTTCATCAACTATAACTAATAACCCATCATAGCAATGCATAGTACTAAGAATAAGAGAAGCCAATTATGCAGAACAAGTTGATGTATGGAAACTCTCTCTACTTTCTGAATATTTCTGTAATAATAAAAAAGCTCTAAAGATCTAATAAATACTATAACATACATTAAAGTAACATACCACAACAAAATACTTAGGAAACTTTTTTCTCTCCTTACAAAACTAATGCAATAATAAAGAATATATAAAATATAAAGCACAGAAAATAGTTCTGTCAAGATAGAGACAAAGAATCTCTAGATTACATAGAAAATAACTTTTTCACATTTTAAGTATCAGTTAATAAACCAAAGAAGAAATGTCATTAAAATTGGGTGATTTTTGCTATAACATCAAACTGTTTCATTGCTTCTTTTGCTTCTTTTAAGTCTCATATAATAATACAACACAAGGACATCAACACAAGGAGAGATAAAGGCTTTTCTGGATTCCAGGCAATGAAGACAAATAGGCACACACAGTTCCTTTCTGGAAATCTTAGTGACCTGGATGAGCACAATCTATCTTTGAGAACTTGTCTCAGAAGGACCTTCCTCTGTGATTTTACCTTTGCTGTAGGTTTTTGTTGAGTTTTGTATGTCTCTTGGCATACCTGTTTAGTGTCCCTTAGCCTACCACATTCTTTTTGCCTGCTTTTTTCTATACCTCATCACTACACAATCAAAAACTTCAGGAAATTCATGTATGACATTCATGTTGGGAGCTTAAATCCTTTTCATAGTACTATACTCATTGAACCAACTCAGTCATTTTTCATTCATAAAGTGAATAATATATTATTGATCTATGAATGAAATACATAAAATGAGTTTTAAAATATCAAAAATGTAAGCATCATGATAAACAGAACCACTTCTTTTAGGTACATATCACAGATATCACAGGAGAGATGCTTTTCATAGAAGAGCACAAATTAGATTATGACAACTATGTTTTATCCTCATGTACAGCAATTATCTGGTATTTGGAAAAACAATTTTAGCTCATGATGATTCATTTCTTCATGGCCAAACAAAAATATATCCACTGTTTCATCATCTCAAATCTTTCCAAATTTAAAATTAAGGTAATTTATGAAAAAACTGTCTGTGATGCATTAAGTCCCTATATAACTGACAGCCTCTTGGAATTATTAAATGCAGTGAGTCTCTCAATTGTATATTTTTTATAGCAACCTCATCAGTGCCTGTTTTCATGTCCTTGTTCCTTAAGCAGTAGATTACAGGGTTGAGGATTGGAGGAAACACAGTATAGAGTACATAAGGCAGGTTGTCAATAACTGAGGGTGTATTTGAAGATGGCTTGAGATAAACAAAAGAAGCAGTTATCATAAAAACTCTGAAAACTGTGAGGTGGGGGATGCATGTGGAGAAAGCTTTTGACTGACCTACTGTGGTGGGAATCTTCAGCACAGTGGAGAAAACATAAATATAAGAGATTACAATACAGATGAAGCAAGATATACCTAAAAACATATCAACCCCTATGCTTGCATAAACTACCACTTATGTTTCAGAGCAAGAAATACTTAACAATGAAGGAACATCACTTTAAAACTGTGGAATCAAATTGAAGCCACAGAAAGGCATTGAAAATACACCAGCTTTGTACACAACTCCAAAGAGTCCTCCAATTTTCCAGGAAGCACTTGCTATCAATTCACAAGTGCAGCCATTCATGTTGACTCTATAGGGCAAAGGATCATAGATGACTATGTAGCCGTCATAAGACATAGCTGTGAGAATACATATGTCATCTGCTGAGGATGTAGTCATTAAAAGTAGTTGGAATGCACACCCTAAAATGGAAATGGAACTCACATGAATCAGGCTGTTGGCAATGAACTTTGGGATTGGAACTGATAAAAAGAAGACATCCGAGGAAGACATGTTCTTTAGGAAGACATACATGCATGCATGGAGTTGCAGATCTAGGGTAATGAGGGTGATAATGAGTATGTTACTCATTAGAGCTACCAGATAAATCAGAAGGAAGAGCACGCCATGTATAACCTGCTGCTCTGGGACATCAGAAAATCATACCAAGAGGAATCCTGTCAGCAAAGTATATTGGCCATGCTAGTAGTTTCCGTTCACTTCCTGGCAAAGCAAGGTGATAGACAAAAAGCAAAATTAGTCTATACCACATAACAAGTATCATACTTATAGAAATATTACATTGAAAAAGAGACATACAATATCCTTTCTAACTTAAGTACTTCTTTAGATATACCTAAAAAACTCATACTTCAATTTTTAAAGGTAAAAACACTTCATAGGTAAACTGGGAAATTATTTAGCATTATTTACCAGCATTTCACCTGATGGTATAGCCTCAATCTCAATTTGCTAGAAGATGGATATAAATTAACTAAATAAATATATTTTCTAAACACAAGTGCATTTGTATCTCACTATGATTGAGATAGGCATCAAGTGCTTTTTATTTTGGAAAAATTATCCAAAATTCTATTGCTTTAAATTGCGATATTATCCCTACAACTCAATACAAAAAAAAAATAAATGTCATTATTCATATATTGTCATGATCATGAACTCCCACTTTTATTGAAAAATCATACCGAGGTAAATAAGTTATATTTTTCCTTATGGACAAAGATAAGTGGAGAAAAAAATTCTATGTTCAATCCTTATATTATCATGAAGTCATGAAATTAAAATATCTTGAAATTCTCATTTTGTATGTGAAGGAAATTATTGAATTATCTATCAAAATTCCACTTCCATTGAATGCCCTCAGTTATACTAGAGTCACATTGCATAGAGACTGCATCATAGTTGAATTTATCTATAAAACGTACTTGAGAGTTCACATGGCAAAATAATCTTCCCCATCCTACCTAGATTTTTTTTCCATCTGGTTATGCTTGTTGCAGTTAATTTTTAAAACACTACCAAATATCTTTTTCAGTGTTCAAAATAGTTTTACTAGATTTTTAGTTACTGATGCCAAATTACTGAGTTATTTATTGAAAAGATGGGAACTATCACTTATATACTAGACAATGACCTAAGTGGTTAAGTTAAACTATAAAGATTATTTCCTGAGAGATAGCATTATTTAGGGGACAATAAAGAGTATGTAAACCCACAAACAATCATGAGTTCAGGTAGTTACAGTTGCTATTAAAATAGTAAAAAATTGTGTTGGTGTAGAGATTAACTAGGTGCCTCTTTGAGATTGGGAATGAAAAGGGCTCTTTTTGGGAATGACTTAAAGTCTGAAGCATAAATGTAGAAAAAGAGCCTATAGGGCAAAGAACTGAGGAGATAATGCTTTAGGAAACACATGAAATTTACAGCTTGGAAAATAACAGTGAAAGTAATGGACACATGTATAAAATGTCAGCAAGCAGTATGTAGTGAACTTGGAGCATGTCTAGTATTGAAAGAATTCTGAAAATTGTTAAGGTTGGATAAATAAAGAAGTACCAACAGAAAAAAGAAGAGTGGAGAACTTGACAGTAAAGTTTCATTCTTTTTGGCCCCTGCATAAACTTTCTTTAGGAGCTACATGCTTTTTAAAAATGTTTAGAAACTGACAGTATTTTAAGCTTTTACTAACAGAAATTTGAAAATCATAACTTAAAATAATTCCGATTCTTCAATTACACAGTGGATTACTTATCAGATGTACTTCAAGAGAAAATTCCAGCAATTGCTCTAGAGGGTGGAAATTTTTCTACTCCAAAAAGTGTTTTATTTATTACTTGTGACTTTAAAGTAAAATGGAACATCTAGCTTCCTTTGGAACTATTTCTATTTTGTTTCTGATAAAGAACACAATGGACTCTGCTAACCTGGGACAGATTCTTCTCATTGACGCATCTTATATTGATGTGGTAACAGTCAATTGGCTTCCTTTTACTTCAAATATGATGTGAACTGGAAAGTTCTATAGTCAGATTAACTTCAGGAAATTATTAAGAAATACATTTAATCCCTTCAGAATTCCCAAAGAGGTTAATTCTTAAAAGTGTTCTCAATATTCTTGTTAACTATTTACCTCTTAAGAATGTTATCAATATAATTGTTGGTATTTTCAATAGGCAGAATTGTTCAAACCTCAGAACATATTCTGGAATTCACCTTAGAGGGTATGACCAGACTTCTATTACAGTAATAATGGAGTACTTAAATGTTCTCTTAATTTTACTTATTATGCAGTTTTACACTATACTATGGGTTAAAGGTTAGGAAGCATTAATAGAGGAAATATTTACTTGAGCATTTTGTTAAAAATGAAATTTCCTGTTAAATAATCTTAATGGCTTTGACTCAGAAGTCTAAGAATGTGCATTTATTCAATCACCTTGGTGTTTCAGATTCACCCCATGCTTTGAGAAACCATGCATAGAGCAGGAATCACCTAATATGAAAATTAAAATAAATTTAGAGTATAACCCCTCATGGTAAAGTGAATAAAGTGAAATAATTTTTCAATATGTAGTGTGAAAATTCAGAATTGTTTTTTTCCCATCTATATTAGGTAAACACTTTTTCTTGAATACTTCCAAAATATTTTTTATTGGGTATATAGTAGCAAAATTCTATTCATCTACTACATATTCCCAAGAAAATATTTTAATTAGTAAAGCTTGGTCTCTCTTTCATAGAGTTAAGGGCATGAATTTTAGTGTAGCAAATTTGATAAGATTTTTATAGTCACATATATGATCTGTAGGACCATGAGCATCTATTATTTTTTAAATAGTAAATGCTGTTTCATAAATATTAACCAAATTTAATATTGGAAAATAGAGAATCAGATATGAAAATAAGTTTGTATGAGTAATAATCAAGTATGCAGTTTTATTTTAGATCACACAAGCTTTTACTAAGATCAATCTGATGTAAAAATTTGAATTAAAATTAAAGTACTTAGCTATTGTGAGTAATAAAAAAGGTAATTCATTTAAAATGTTTACAACTATTTAGAAAAAATAGTTAAATTAATTGAGAAAACATCAGATTAATTCCAGAATGAATATCACAAATAAATATAGTTGTTCTTTAGTTTTGTAATGAAAGTATCTGTCTTGGTCATACTGCAGTAAGTAGATTATGTTATGGGAGTTTCTCTCATGAGACAGGTTCTGTGATATAAGTGTTAAAGCATCTCTCTTTTTAGACTCTCTTTTTTTCTTTTGAAAACATTTTTTTACTGAGAAATAAGTAATATGCAGAAAGATGCACAGATTTTAATTCTAGTCATACTAATAGCTACAATTGTTTCCCTTATTTTGAAAGAAGCTTTAGATTACATAAATGTTACATTGACAATATAGGGGATACCCATATACCCCACCCTACTCACACACTCTCTCAAATTAACAAGTGTAATTAGTGTGATTTATTTGTTACAGTTGATAAAAATACACTGAAGAATTGTTACTAACCATGGTCTATAGTTTACACTTTGGTTGCACTTTGAACTGCACAATTTTATAGGTTTTGACATGTTAGAAAGAAATCTTCTGGAAGAAAATAAGGCTCACTTGATTGTGAAGAAGAAAAGAATTTATTCTCAATCTTGCAAGAAAGGGTGCACAATCAGAAAATGTGGCTGGTGCCCCAAACAAAGAAAAATGACACAATTTATACCCCTCAGCCTACCATACAAGCCCTTCCTCTGTTTCTCCATAGACTGGATACTTCAGAGGTTACAGCCTATCTGAGAAGCTCTAAATTTCCCACACAAAAGTTTGATTAACCTCTTATCCCATACATTCCAACCATTTTAGCTTTTACCTGCTCCCCTTTGCCAAATAAGGAATGGAATTTAGTGCTGAATTGGCATTGATTTAGGTCTTTTTGGGCATCTTTTTTATTGCTTATAGGACTGGCTTAAGTTGGTTTCCTTTGTGCCTGCTTAACCTGGGAGTGGGAACCTAAAGCAGTAGGCTGCTAGGTTACATTAATCAATATTCCTTTATGTGAAAACTAAACTAATCTGCATTTCTTACAATTGCCCCTCTTTCTTTTAAACTCTTTTTAGTTTTCACATTTCCATTCTTCAAATTTTCTAAGCGCTATCTCACACATAATAATCTCCTTTTTTAAGGTGGTACAGATTGTTTTGCCTACACTGTATGGACATTTGTTTGGTTAGGGCAGATTCAATGAGTCTTTGAACTAGCTCTCAGGCACATGGAATGATACAGCATCTGACTGTGGTAAGCACCCCAGCTGAGATAATGAGGGAAGTTAAGATGGACAGTGCAATCCCTTTCCATTATCCAAGCCAAATTTCAAGCCATTCTGTGAGTGAATTACTAATGCCAGAATTCTCTAATTACTCAGAGAGGGCTGTTAGGCCTTGTAAAGCTTTAGTGATAGTTCCATCAGAGCGGTGTTATTGGGGTTGAATATATAGCAACTACCTCCAATCATAACACAGACACCCCCTTTCTCAGCCAGCATCATATCTAAGGCCATTCTATTTTCTCATGCCATTCTGCTAGTAGCATCTAATTGTTCTGCAATTCCCTTAACTGCATTCCTGATGTAATTAATAAATCTCTGTTGATTATAATAGGTATAATTAGTCCAGTCTACATTTTTATTAATGGTGACCCACCAGAAGAAGAATGACTCAAACCCAGCTGCTACCTGATTTCTAGCCTTACATTCATCTGGGACTCCTCGGGGAACTCCTATATTGTCTAAATAGATCCACTCATCAAAAGAACCAAGTAAATTTTTCTCTCTCCCTCCCTGGGATGATATTCTCACTTCTTTTTCAAATGCCAAGGTGAATGGGATAGCCAATTGGACCAGAGCACAGGTTCCGCCCCACTTCTCAGGCAGTACTGGTCAGAGAACACCCTTTCCACAGTACCACCACAGGTCTGCTTGAGGTCTGACCAAACTGGAGAAATTGTCAGTATGATCATTGCTTACATTCTACACTTGTGTACATGGGGCCGTAGTTCTAAGACCCTGGAATCCTTTTCCTTATCTACAGAGACAAGCAGAGTGATTCCCTGGGTTCAGCAGGGAGGCAGGTATGGCCTTGATGTTTCCATTTTTGACCGGTGGGAAGAGAGGACAACGTACTACAATATTCACCAGGAGTAGAATTTTGAAAGAGGAGTATCATGCACTTAAACTCCTTTTCATGCTTTTCCATACCGAGCAGAAAGGGTACAATAAGAGCTGTGGGAAGGCCTGTTGAACAAGTGTAACATTTGCTTTTGTTTAGACTCTGGACTATATATTTGATACACTCTACTCAGGCATTTGTGTCCCCATATCCATATTTCTATGGTTTGCTTTAAATACTCTGCCTTAAGTATCCTAACTATTTTGGAATCATTTTGAATTGAGCCAGCAAACCCTGATGTCTGAGGGATAACAAAGTAGAAGAAAAGGCCAGTATATAATTTTGAAGAAAGAGATCCTTCAACTCAAAGGAGAGGAGTTCTCCACACTTTCCAGTTAAGGGCAGACCAAAAAGCATTTCATAAGGAGAAGTTACCAGTTCCCTCCTAGGGGAGGTTCAGATTCTTAACAGAGCTATAGGTAAACATTTAACCCGTGGTAATTTGGTTTCTAAGAGCAACATAGAGAGATTTTTTTTTAAGGTTTTGTTCATTCTTTCCACTTTCCCTGATGATGGTGGGTGCCAGGGTGTATGGAAGTTCTACGTGACACCTAGACCCTTCATAATATTTTGCAACACTCTGGATGTAAAGTGACTACCATTGTCTGAATCTATGTTTTCTACTAACTCATATTGGGGAATGATTTGTTCAAGGATAATTTTGAAGCCCCTGATGCTATAGCTGAATCAAGAGGGTATGCTTCTACCCACCCTGTCAGGTGATCCACAATAAACAGAACATACTTTAGTAGACCTTCCTTACCTCTGCTATTGATCAATCCCCTTTCTTCCCTAATTTTTCCAAAGATGTGGACCACACCAAAGGCATATTTATAATTTGTGTAGACTGTGCCATCTTTTTCCTCTGACAATTTAAGGACTCGATTTAATGCATACAGCTCACAAGTTTGAGCTGACCAATCACTGGGCAGCTGGCCAGCTTCTTTCACCTCCCAAGTTAGCCCATCAACAACAGCATAGCCATTATGCCTTTTTCCTTCCAGGACTCTAGAAGACCCATCTATAAACAAATTTTCCCCTGAATGTAAGGAAAGATCCCCTAGGTCAGGCTGGACTCGGGTTTGATATTCAATTAAGTCTAAACAATCATGTTCAGGAGTTTCTACCTGGTTGGGATCTTTCCCAAGGAAAGAAGCTGGGTTCACACTATAATGAATTGTCAGTATTAAATCGTCTTTTTCCATTAGAATAGCCTCATATTTCAGAATTCGGGAATCTGTTAACCATCTTCCTGCTTTTTGAGACAAAATAGCCCTGACCTGATGAGGGGTGCTAACAACTAAGTCCCCTCCAAAGGTCAGTTTCCTGCTTTCTTCTACTAAGAGAGCAGTTGCTGCCATGGTCTGAACACACCCTGGCCATCCCCTGGAGACAGGATGCAGGATTCTGGAAAAGAAGGCCACGGGCTTCCTTTGGCCTCCCCAGATCTGGGTTAGGACTCCCAACTGTCCCCTTATCTACTGTAAGAAACAGATGGAAAGGTTTCTCGAGGGAGGGAAGGGCTAGAACAGGGACTTGCACCTATGCCCGTTTGAGCCCATTTAAGGCCTTTACTTCCTCCTCCTTCCATTCTAATGTGTCAGACTCCTCCTCCAACAGTTTTGGTATAACCCTTTGGTTTGGGATGCATAAGAATCTATCCATAATCTACAATATCCCACCAATCCCAAAAATCTTCTTAGTTCTCTTTTTGTCCAGGGAAGAGGTAATTCAGCAAAGGCCTGAATTCTTTCTGGATTTATCTTTCTCCTTCCCTCACTAATGAGATGACCTAAGTATTTGACTTCCTTTTCTACAAATTGTAGCTTACTTTTTGATACTCTTAGCCCTTGATCTCCCAAGAAATTCAATAAGCTCTCTGTAGTTCGGACCACTGTCTGCCTTTCTTCACCTGATAATAGCATATCATCTACATATTGTAAAAGGGAAGTTTCAGGTGGGACTGCAAATTTCTCCAATACTTTTTCCAGTTCCTGCCCAAAGAGGTTGGGGGATTCTGTGAAGCCTTGGGGTAAAACTGCCCACCTATATTGCTGTTTTCTTCCTGTAGAGGAATCCTCCCACTCAAAGGCAAACAAGTCTCTACTCTCTGGGTCAAGGGGACAGGCCCAAAAATCATCTTTTAGATCTATTACATTAAACCAGTTATGATGACAGGGGATCTTACTAAGGAGAGTGTTTGGATTTGGTACTACTGAGTGCCAAATCTTAATGATTTGATTAATGGCCCTTAGATCCTGTACCAACCTCCAACTACTGTCTGATTTCTGAATGGGCAAGATAGGAGAATTGAAGGGGGACATGCAGAGCTCCAAGAGTCCATCCCAAAGGAGGTCTTCAATGATGGGTTGAAGTCCCTGCTTCCCCTTAAAGGGAATGGGATATTTTCTTTGACAAATAATTTCCCCTTCCTTTTTCAATTTGATTTTAATAGAGGGCACCTGCAAACCCCCTCTATTCCCTTCTCTTACCCACACTTCCTCTCTGATACCTTTTTCATATTCTTCAGTGAGCATGGCTAAGACTACTTCTAACTGTCCATCCCTTACTTCCAAATCCAAACCCATGACTATTAAGTCCCTTCCCAACAAATTACTCCCGGCTTCTGGGATGTACAATAAACGGCTTAAAATTTGATTGCCTGCCCAACAAATATTAGTGGGAGAAAGAATGGGGACCTCAAATCCTTCTCCTTTTACCCCTGCGACTCTAAGGGAACTTCCAGAGAATTTGGTTCCTCTGGGGATATAAGTCACAGAGGATCGGGCTGTGCCAGTGTCCACAAGAAATGTGATTTCTTCCTGATATGGGCCCACCCTTAGATTTACTAAAGGCTCCCAGTGTGCTTTAAAAGGGAGGAGCCTCAGATACCCCTAATACTCAGAATTCATGAGGGGAACTATCTGACTCTCTTTCTTTAAACTGGGGCATTCCCTTTTGAAATGACCAGGCCTCCCACAGTGATAGCACCCTGCAGAGCCTTGCATTCTACTTGTCACCTTGTCTAAATAAGCCCATTTTGCACTTTATCTCTCCTCTGCCTGTTTGCTCCCTGGCTCATCTCCAGTCTTTTCCTAACCATTTGATTGACTGTGCTAATCATAACATTTGCTTTCTGTTTCTGCTTTTCCTCCTCTCTCCTTACAAACACTTTCTGGGACTCTCTCAATAACTTTTCCAATGGCTTATCCATCCATCCTTCTATTTTCTGAATCTTCTTCTGAATGTCAGGCCAAGACCTTTTCACATAGCTGACTTTTAACATTCCCTGAGCCACAGGATCATCAGGGTCCATCCCTGAGTATTTTCTCACTTGGTCCCTCAGTCACTGCAGGTAAACAGAAGGAGTTTCATCCTTCTCCTGGGCTACTTCAAAGGCCTTATTCAAGTTTTGAGATTTGAGTATGGTCAATTTGATCCTCTGCATAATGAGGTCTCTAAAATCTTTCATTTATGCTCTGTCCCCCAGGTCATTATTATCCCAATTAGGGTCTGTGTTTGGGAACTTCTGTCCTGCAGCCATTACCTCTTGTCCAGGCAGATGCTGCCTTTCCCACTTCTTCATAGCTGCCCTTCACACCATTCCTCTTTCTTCTCCTGTAAAGAGGATATTCAGTATGGACATAAGTTCAGGCCAGGTGTATCAACTAGGAACTAGGAATTGATCTACTTGTTCAGCCAGCCCCACTGGATCTTCCATTAGAGATTTCATCTCATTTTTGAAGTTTCTTAATTCAGTATTTGTCAGTGGGGCATTCACATAGCTAATCGCCCCTGGCCACATTGGTACTTCTCTCAGCAGATACAAAGGTTCAGTGGAGTTTTGTTCTTTCACTCTCTTCTCCTCAGATGATATGGGGAATGGAAAATTTTATCTTTCTTACACTGTTCCAATTCTTTCCTCAGCTGTTGGTGGGTTGTAACCAGTGGGGCTGTTGGCCCTGCTTTATTCCCCTGTTCCCCAGGGTTTACAATGGCCTCTGTTGGGCCCTCCAAGTCTAATGGCCCTTCTCCTGGGAGGGGAGGGGGAACATAAGGAGGAGGGAGATTAGACAGGGGGTTCCAGAGTTTAGTTTCCACAGCTTTTGTTTCTGTAGCCTTAGTTTCTGCAAGCTTAGTCTTGGTGCCTGGATTTTCCACTTTCATAGGATAGAAAGTGGCCCCCTTTCCCTTTAACCAGCACATGGCATAGGCAGACTCTTCTTTGGAGAAGGGTGTTTTTCCATTAACATACAGTACAAGGTCAGCACAAAGCCAATCCTCATCTGCTCCGTATTTTGGTCAGAATGCATCAGGCAGTAAAATACTTTCCTTGGTCCAGATACAACAGCAGTATTTAATTATTTTCTTCTTGTCTTTTCCCTTGGTCTGATCACTATTGGTCCATGATTTAACATCCTCTCTAGTGGACCATCTGGAGGAATGTCTCTGGGGGATCCTACAGATACCCCTTCCTCTTTTTCCCAGTTGACTGACTGCCTCTATTTTCCATTCTGAATCTTGTCTGGGTCTCTTTCATTTGAATGTTTTGCTTTGTCCATCTCCAGCTCTTTCCCTCACGGGAGAAAGGAAACATAAATTGGGACTCTGTACTCACTTTGCGTCATGTGTCACGTGTCTCATGCACACTCAGTGAACCTCAGACTCATCAGAATTCCTGACCACCAAGGTAATACTTAATAGCCTTTGTTCTTACCTCGGTCCATGCATGGAGTCACCTGGTCAACAAGAGGCAGATTTTCCCTTCCCTTTTTCTCATCCACAATCAGAAGATCTAAGTGTCTGTTCTCAGGTCTCCTGCCTGCCAGAGGTGAGGCCCCCACCAGTGGAGTCCAAGACCACTTAAACAGGCCGGCCACACCTCCCTGTCATTCACCACACAGTCCACTCTCTGAAGCCTCAGAATCCCAGGTGAGTCTCCAAAGCTGTTAGGAAGAAATCTTCAGGAAGAAAATAAGGCTCACCTGATTGTGGAGAAAAAAAGAATTTATTCTCAATTTTGCAAGAAGGGGTGCACAACTGCCTATAGGCCTGGCTTAAGCTGGTTTACTTTGTTCCTGCTTAACCCAGGAGTGGGAGATTGAGGCAGTAGGCTGCCAGGTTACATTAATCAATATTTTCTTCCTTTATGTGAAAACTAAACTAATCTTCATTTCTTACAGATGAAATGTATAATGGCCTGTATCCATCACTGCAAAATCATGTAGAACAATTCCAATATCTCCAATATGTCCCATGTTGCAAATATTTTACCTCTCCATCCCCTCAGAACCTATGGTGATCACTGTTTTTATATGAATATTATAAGTTTTTCCTTAGTAAAATATTAACATCTACTTTTGTCCATGGTTGCTTTTCCCCCTTATGTTTGTTCATTCCTCAATCTTGAGGATTTGGGGATGGTGACACCTGCTCTACTTCATATTGAGGTGTGGCTTAGCCCTTGTGGACCAGATGGAAGGAAATGTTTTGTTTGAACTTGTAGATACTCTTTCCTTTGGAGATTTGTGTTGTCCATCATCATCACCTTGTTACTTGTCCTGTGCAAGACAAATGAACTAGAGAATAGGGGGTTGATTTCAACTCATCTGAGATTCAGGGCTCCACCAGGATATGAACAGACCAAAGACTTAAGTCCCTGGCTCACATATTTTACAGGTTTAGTGCTAATTACAGGTTCAAGTAAAAGAGGTAGAAGTATCTAGTTTACAGAAATTTTAAATGAGCCTAACTTTGTTACAATGGGAAAATAGGTAGTCAGATATTTCGAGGTAAGCCCCACTGAATGGATGCTGATTTTATGGAGTTGTGTTTCTTGCCTGTAGTGTTAGGATATCTCTGCAGCCCGTGGGAGCACCTCTGTTTATGGTTTTCTTTACTGTGGCAGTTAGTGAGGTCAGCCTTAGACACACATAGTGTAATCTCTGGAATGACCTTCTAACTCACTTTGAAATCAATTAGACTTAAAATTTGTTTTTAGTTACTATTTCCCCCTTTTAGTCAAGGTCTTCTTCCAAATACATCACTACTTGGTGCTTGTTAATAATCCTTCAGTACCAGGAAGGCATATCTTCAGGAGTCATGTACCACACTGGAGAAAGGTAGTGAGTTTATATGCTGTCTGGCTTAGAGAAAGTATGCATTTAAGCTACAAGGAGGCTTTCAGGAGTTAACTCTTAGGCAATACATATAACTAAGCTAAGTTTCCAGTTGACAAGAAATGGTTCAAAAGTACAATCATCAGTATCAAGGGCCTGGCATAATGATCTGTCCTCCCATAGGCCCTGCCCATGTACTCTAGTGATTCTTGCCATTTAAGTAAAGAATGTAGCAGGACTCCCATGGATGGGAATTTAATATTCTTTTGGTTATTGTATGGGTCTCTACCCTCCAAGACAACAGCCCACGTCACTTAAACACATTCATAGTCTGTAGAGGCATGTCACAGGTGCACCTCTCCTGACACATCCCCCCACCACTGACACCCCACAGCAGTAATCCCCCCTACCACACTTGCACCTTTTCTGCAATCCAAAACCTCCCCAAAACAAAGCCATAATAATAAGAATTAAAGTATTATTAATTTGTATTGACCTCCCTTTAATGTCAGTCTTTTAAAATATTCCCTGAAATGTAGAAAATTCCTTAATTTAATACCACCTATATTTCTAGCCATGAGTTAAAATTAACCATTTAAAGTTCAAAACTCAATACTCTTCCCTATAAAACATAATACTTTTATCTTAAGGTTTTGTCCCCCCTGAGGGCCAAAATAACACCTGTTATCTGAGTCTTATTCCTGTATATTTATCTATCAGATCTCTAGAGATTAAAACAAAATATTTAAGAACTGAAGGTAAAGTTTTGGGAATGAGGAATATAATAGAGGTCATGATCCTGGAAAATCCCTATGAAGAAATCACTTTCATATTTTGATATGCTGCAGCATTATTCAGGTTCTAGGAATTGAAGGTACTTGATTCAAAATGTTAGAATCTCATTATTTCATCAAATCTAGTTCAATGCATTCTTTTATTTTCATAGATATCCCAAGGGTATCAGAAAGTCTAGGAAGAGAGCCTTAACCACTACTCTAATAGGAACACACCTATACTCTAGGAAGCAGACTCACATTAAATTATGAGCGTGTTGACCTGATATTAAATGAGAAAATATAATTTGCAATCATTGCATTTTGTTGTTGTAGAAGTTGAAAGAGGTTCAATTATTTGCATGTGGAAAGGCCAAGACTCAGGAATGATTTTGAGAAGGAAAAATGGCTTATTGATGGCCGGCCAGACTCAGGAGCTTTCTGTTTCAAACCCAAGCCCTGAACAAGATTGTCAAGTTCTTTTTATACAGGGTGGGGGTCAAATGGTGCTTTTATCAAAGAAAACTACTTTCTTTGTTAGTTAAGCCTTTGCCTGAGTACCAGATAGGTTTTGAATTAACATATTGCCCACATTTCAGGTGAGCTTGAATTAGCATCTTGCCCACATTCTGTCTGGATGCAACCTCGGATACACATTTAGTCCTACATCCTTTCTGAACATTCAAAGCCCATATCACTTAACCAGATTTCTAGAGACCAGGCACACTTGGGTACAGAATTAGATGATTTTAAATTTATGCACAGGCTATATTATACTTCCCATTCGAGGCCAAGTCCAAGTTCCCTTAAGTTTTGGCATCACCACCATCAGCGTTTCCCTGGTCTGACTAGTATGTATATAGAGTTTGCATTGCTAAATGGCCTCCCAGTGATGTGGGCTCTGAGTGGGAGGCTCTTTGTCTCTTCAGAGATAACCTTAACCTAAACTGTCTGTCCTGACTTGTGGGTGTGGAATGGTAAGAGGCTGCAGTCCTGCCCTTTGTGACCATGGCAATGACTCCAGTCCCAGGAAACAGTTTAACAATGCAAAGTCTATAAACGTCAAATATTCAGGGTAAATGCAAACCAAATGTGCTAAAAGCTTATCTAGAATGTATGAAGTCCATGCTAAAAGCTTACCTAGGATGGTGGAAGATATATGCTAATTCAAACCTATTGAGCACTGAAACAAAAGAACATTTGGCCTTTCCTCTCTGTACAAAAGGAACTCAAAAATCTTGTTCAGGGCTCGGGTTTGAAATAGAAAGCTTATGAGTCTGGCCAGCCATCAGTAAACCACTTTTCCTTCTTGAAATCATTCCTGAGTCCTGGCCTTTCTATATGCAAATAATTGAGCCTAGTATCAAATTCTACAGCATTTTTGGGGGCTCTCCCAGGATTGCAAATGAAGGCCAGAGATGGTAGCATTTTGCTGCCCCTTCCAAATCCCTGAAGCTGGGAGGACTTGGGTGAACCCCAAATCTGGGTGCCCCTGGATTAAGTTTAATCCAGAAAAGATGTGAGCCCCACCAGAATCTTCCTGACAAAAATCGAGGGCAATGGAGGGTCTGAAGATAAAGATTCTGGGAATGAAAAAGAACTCTGAACATGGAAGAAGGTAACACTTTCCGGGTGAGCAGAGTCTGAAGAACCCTAGCCTTAATTGCGAGGAAGGGAGCCTGATCACTTCCAGAGAAAACCGCAGTAGGCCCAGAAAATTGGGGGGAAGCCATTCTCTCTAGGTCTGGAAAAAGGAGAAAAATAGGGGAAAAGCCTGGTGTTTTGGGTTTGTCTAACTGCATGCTAGAATCTGGTACTGGTCTTATATCCATTGAAGGAATGGAGGCCTGATTATAATAGGAAGGGCTATTTATAGGTGCAAGTCCTAATGTCCTGGAAATTGGTCTGGATTTTTTAAAAAACTTGGTTACAGGAAAATGGATCAGCTTTTCTGATGAAGCTTGGTCTGGGTGTAAAGTTAAAGTGAAAAAGGTCTAGCTGGAATCTTTTGTTATGGTGCTGAATTGTGAATGAATTGTCTTTATACCAGATGTTAATGATAAGTGTTCTCTCTAAGGTTTGTGATGGCTGTGGGGGCAGCCATACTGGAAAAATATATGTATAAAGAACTGGTGGGTCAGATTAGTGACCTTTGTGCTTCTGTCTGTGTCAGCTCAATGCTAGTGTTGGAGTTGTGCAGTTATGTAAAGTAGAATATAGTTGAGCTGGAACCCTCCCTTACCATTGGCAAGGGGGTGAATTGATTATGGGGCAAAACTGTGGAGTCTGGATGTTTGCACATGCTCTGCTGCCTCATCTATGGTCTGCCCCTTTGCTGGGGAGGTTGTGTCTGTGCCATGTACCTGGGTTTGTTGGGGCTGTCCCAGTCAGCGTGGCTGGGTCCCAGGGAGGGGTGCCAAATTTGAGTCAATTCTGTCTGTCCATTTTGGCAGAAAGCTGAAAAGGGGGGAGCAGCTTGCCCCTTTCCAGTGCGTCCACACCTTCTATTCATAAGCCATATTTCTATCTGATTGTTGTGCACACGACTGCCTGGAAGGAGGAAGGTGAAGGGGATGAAAAGCAAAATCAAAATAAATGCTGTAAAGTTCCCTCCCTAGGGTGTAAAAGCCCAGAATACATTTGCATTCTGCCCAGGTTCTTTACTTTTCCAAATCGCTTCTCTGTAAGACTGTAGAAATACTTTGAAATGTTTTAAAACTGTAAACTCATCTGAAGAAAGGAGGCTATCACTTGAAACAATACACCTCTAATCACTTGATAGCCTTTTCAATGGCCTTACTGAGAACTTCAGGGTTGTGAGTCTACAGAGAAAAAAGAAGAAAAAAAAGGAATGAAATGCCACTTTGAAATCTATGTTTGGCTTTTTTCAGTTGCTGGCACCTAAGAATTCATGGTAAAAAGGTAAAAATGTAGTTTAAAATGAATCTTTAAATGCCAATACTCTCTTGCTGGTGAATTAAATGCATAACTTGCAGATGAGAATTTGTTCCATTACTGAAAAAAGGCAGGACTTCACAGAATTGTTACTAATAAAATTCTTGTAGCTTAATTAATAGAGGTATCCAATTCACCTCAAGGTTAAAAAAATTAATAAAAACTGTAACTAAGAGTTAAAATCATTTATAAATGCATTCATATTATAAAGCAGTGGGAAGATAATAGCTGAAATAACTGGGTAAATTTAGCCTGAAACTATTATTGTAAGTGTAAATTCTAAACTAACCTTTCCTTCGTTTATGGTTACTTCAAGCCTAACCTCACCCTTTGCCTTTGTCTATGGTTATTTCATAATAGCTTCTGCCCCTGCAGTCCAGAGAAGAGCTGGGACATCCCTGTCTCCTGTCCTGGTATTAATAACCCTGCTTTCTCTCATGAATCCAAGTGTAAACTAAATTGCTGCCTGTTGGAATTCTTAGCCCATAGGGCTAAACGACCACTGGAGTTTTTATTATCTCCAAGGACTGGGTGGAATAAAGGCAGTCTCCTGCTTTAACTGTCAGTATTCCTAAGAGTGGCAATTCATGAGAGAAACCAGTCTGTCTCCCTGAGGCTTCAAGAATTAATCTTGTTGCTTATCTAAAATTCTGCTAAATTTAAGGTAAAATATAAAGTTCTGAAACAAAAAAGAATTGTGTTAAAACACTGGGAGCATTTTGGTTACAATCCATTAGTTAAGAAACAAAATTCTTGTGTAAAACTGCATGGACATAGTGTAAAACTGCACAGTAATAGTGCAAATTAAGAAAAGTTTCAGCACTCTTTGAAATGTTTTGCAGTAACATTTATTTTGTAAAAAGTGGAAGTTTTAAGTATCTAAAGTTATGTTTTTGTGTCAAACTATTCCTGTCTGCCTATTTGCTCAAATTGTTGAGGTAAATATACAGTTATATAAGTAATATATATTTATGGACCCCAAATTAAGCTAAACAGTATATAAAATAATGCAAATTATAAGTAACATTAATGAGTTGTGTTTCTGTGTCTAACTATTTGTGTCTACCATTTGCTCGGTGTATGTCTTCATATATCAGGATGATAGTGTCCAATTAACAAGTGAGAATTCTTAAAAGAGCTCTATTCAAATTGTTAAAAATTAAATATGCAGTTATATATGTGAATAAATATTCTTGGAACCCAAATTAGACTAAGCAGGCTGAAAAAGTCATATAAAAATCTGATCATAGAAACTATTGGGAAAGGACCTCCTCTTTGCAAGAGCTTTAAAGGCAAGACTAGGTGTGGCAGATTAAAACTATCTACTAGGCTAAGGAATTAAGAATCAGTTTGCCCTGTAATTTCCCAGTTTAAACCTTTGTCAGTGATAAAATGCGAAAAACAAAGATTAGGTTAGTTTTCACATAAACGAAGAAAATATTGATTAATGTAACCTGGCAGCCTACTGCCTCAGTCTCCCACTCCCAGGTTAAACAGCAACAAAAGAAACCAGCTTAAGCCAGCCCTATAGGCAATAAAAGGATGCCCAAGAAAGAGCTAAGTCAATACCAATTCAGCACTAAATTCCATTCCTTATTTGACAAAGGAGAGCAAGTAAAACTAACATGGTTGGAATGTGATGGAGGAAGTGATTAAATCACAAACTTTTGTGTGGGAAAGTTAGATCTTCTCGGATAGGCTGTAACTTCTGTAGTATCCAATCTATGGAGAAACAGAGGAAGGGCTTGTGTGCTAGGCTTAGGAGTGTAAATTGTGTCATTCTTCTTTGTTTGAGGTGCCAGCCATGTTTTCTAGTTGTGTGACCCTTTTTGCAAGATTGAGAATAAATTCTTTTTCCTCCATAATTGGGTGAGCCTTATTTTCTTCCAGAAGAACATTTCTTTCCAACAAAATAAAGGTAATTAGTGGCTCTGTTGACAAATTTCAGTAAGTAAAGTCCATAAAAACTATGGAGAGATCTTTCCTGAATTATAATTAAACAAATTAAGTTATTGTGTAATGTGTTTTGAAACCTGGTAGTCAGTATGCTTTTAAAAATTACTCATTTTCATAACTTAAAGTTTAGCTTCCTGTAAAGATGTAATTGCCCCGGCCAGCAGGGCATGGGACGGGGTCTCATGGTTGCGTGGAGGAGAATGGTGAGACAGGAGACGCGAGGAATGACAGCGAGACAGGGTGAGGATCAAGCTGTAAAATTTTATTGTGAGAACAAAGCATTTATACTCTTGGGGAGGGGAGGGGTGGTGGGAGAGGGGGTAGGGGCTAGGGATTGGTAGCTGCTGTTGCTAGGGTGGAGGGCAGACTTCAGTTTCGCACCTTGCGCCTGCATACTACCTTATCAGCCTGGGCAGTGGCGGGAAACGGAGAACAAAGGAGTGGGGAGGAAGAATAAAGAAGTGGGCTCCGCTCTGGCGGCCATGTTACTGGCATTGCTGAACTCAGTGTATACTCGTATTGACTGCTCCCAACATAAAGATAAAAAGAGAACATTCCTTGCAAAAACTGTAATGGTTTCATGTTTATTTAGATTGAGTGTAATCTCCCATAGTTAACTTATAAACTAAATTAACATTATATGTACAAAATCTTTACAATAATAAAACTTGTAAGTTCATGTTAATGAAATTATGCTAAAGAAAATAGATTGTAAATATGCTCTCTTAAAGAAATAAAGTAAATTTCTTTGGTTAGCAATGTAATTTAATAAGTTTATTTAAACATAAGGTAACTAGTCAATGTGGTTGTAGTCAATTATAAAGAGTTTGTAAAACATCTTCCAAACTGAAAACTTTTAAATAGTTCTAGTTCTAGATGTCATTGCTAACTAAAAACTTGGATTGGTATTGGTTGCAAAAAATAACTTCGTGGTACTAAAACCTGTCTGAAGGCCACCGCAAGGTGCATATTTAAGTAAATGGTAATAAAAAGTTATCTTGATTCTATTGGAATCTTCTGTTTTCATTTTAACAATAAGAAATAGTTTTTTCCCTCTATTACTAAAGTAAAATACCTACTATTATCTTAATGATAAAATTGTATAAGTAAACAGTCATTTGATATATGATGTGTTGCATTAAATTGTTTAATATATATAAACAAGGAATAAACTTCAACATTGTAAAACTCTTTTGTGCATTCAAACCAGGCCTTAAATACATTACAGGTTGCCTCTCCATGTGAGTTCTTCACTAGGCTGGTCACTGACCTCTCAATTAGAAATATTTGCTATATCAGCCTCTGGTTCTGCTCCTGAAATCAATGGAAACTATGTTGCAGTTTCAAGCTCCTGCAGCAGCCAATGATAACTCGGTATAGCCAAATGTACAATGGATATCACCTCCAGACTGGCACTGTTCCATAGTGCCAGAGAGCACTATGCACCAGGCTGGTAGAATACTGGAAACTCTCTAAGATCAATGATGCTGCAACTTGCTCACTGTGAAGAACATGCTAAGTGGAGCCATGATTCCAGGATACTTAAGTAAAACGTGAACACAATTGGCATTATGGCCTGCTTCTATGGAGAGATAACATGTAAGGTATTACAATCCTGAAATTTAAAACTCTTAATTACAACTCAGAATATTAATACATTAATTAATATTAAAGTGCTGTACTTTTATCCTGTACTAAATATATGCCTAATAATTACAACGTTATCTTTTCTATTCAGGATCAGGTACAGCAGTATATTAGACATGTTAAATTCCTGGTAACTTTATTTTCTAAATAATTAATAAACATGTCTATAAAATAAGGCAATGACCTTAGCCAGGCTCAGCCAACTTACTATTCTAGTGTACTCTACTGTGTAGCAAAAATGAAGCTTGCTTGCTTGCTAATAATGGGTCACCTATTAAAGTCAAAATTATCACAAATTGTACAATTAAAACTGAAATGTAAAAAAAAAAAAAACTTTATTCTGTAGTTCTGATCCACTCCCACAACTAAAAACTAAGAAAATTTCCATCTTAGTGCACTAATCCTGAATGAAACCAACTGTCCAAAAGGTGCCAGTTCATCAGGAGCATCTAACAGAACACATGAGTGCCAATTATTAAACAGCCTGAAATGCATCTTCAAAATAAAGCTAAGTATCTATTGCAATTTCTCCCTAAAAATACCTTAGAGAAAAAATATATATATACTGTTCCCACCAGCTTTTAAAAGGGGTGCCATCTTTAAAAGCACCTAACCTTGTCTACCTCTGTAATCCAATGTCTTCTTTTAAAACCAGATATTCCAAAATTTTAATTAAGTTTGTTTCTTTCAGAGTGAACATCTTATTAACCATATGAAAACTTCATCCAACTTCATACAGAATGCCAGATCCATCTTCCTCCAGTTAAAATAAATAGAGTTTTATACCTTGTTAGGCAATGACTACAGCCCATGGCCAGCAGGAAGCAGTTACAGAAAAGAGATCATCTCCCTTCAGCACCCCTTTAAGATTAAAGGTGTAAACTCTTTAAGGGTAAAACAAAATTAATAGATGGATCTGGAGCCTGACTGAAAATCTACGTGGGCACTGGTAGCCCTGGGATGACTGCAGGGGAGCCCCCATCCCAGAACTCTACTGTCCAGAGTGAAAACTTATAAACTTCTGGGAACAGGCTACTGGATGCTACACTGAAAATTGGTAAGTAAAGTAATCAATCAAAACAACAAACAGCCATCCACCTCATAGCTCCAACAAAAATTATGTGAAAGCTTAGCAAGTTAAACTTGGCATAAGGGGGGAATGATGTGGGCTATGGGTGGGAGGCTCTTTGTCTCTTTGGAGATAACCTTAACCTAAGCTGTCTGTCCTAACTTGTGGGTGTGGGATGGTGAGAGGCTTCAGCCCTGCCCTTGGTAACTATGGCAATGACTCCAGCCCCAGGAAACAGTTTATCAATGCAAACTCTATAAACTTTAAATATTCAAGGAAAATGCAAACCAAATGTGCTAAAAGCTTATCTAGAATGTATGAAGTCCATGCTAAAAACTTACCTAGGATATGGAAGATATATATGCTAATTCAAACCAATTGAGAACTGAAACAAAAAGGACCATTTGGCCTTTCCTTTCTGTATAAAAGAGACTCAAAAATCTTGTTTGGGGCTCAGGTTTGAAACAGAAAGCTCCTGAGTCCAGCTGGCCATCAATAAACCATTTTTCCATCTCAAAATCATTCCTGAGTCCTGGCCTTTCTATATGCAAATAATTGAACATTTCTTAAATTCTACAACATTTTGAAATAAAAAGATACTTTTCAGGACCTGACTTAGAGAAAGCAGATTTGAACATTATGTTCCTTTAAAAGTGATGAGACTTGCTTCTTAAAAAAATAAGAAAATGATAAGGTTAAACTGCAAGAATCTATTCTGATAAAACAGGCCTTTTTTGTGTACTGATTATTCAGAAGAAAAACTCTTTATAAACTTTTACTAAAACAGACCAATGACTTGAGAAACTTTGAGAAAGAACTAAATTTTAACTTTGCATCAATATTCTATTTGATACTAAAGCTTTTAAAACTTTATAGATAGACTCATCAAATCTTACTCAACTTTAACAATAAAAATTCCTTTTCCATGAACCTTCTGCACATTTGGTATTCATTCAGGCTTTGTCCCACAGTTTGCTCTTTCTAATAACCAATTATTTTATCTTAGGACAACCTTATTTTCTGTTTCTTTAATAATAAAATCACATTCCGTACATCCTATATACATAAGTTACCAAAATGATTTTGGAAACTGTCTCCAAGCAAACTTCTTACAACATACAATTACCATTAACACTAAACAAACTTTTAAAAATAATGATTTAGTTTGGTTATATGCAAAAATAACTTTATTTTAAATACCTAGTAGTATGCAATACTAGAAACAGTCTTTAGAAACAAGTTGGCAGGGGAGGCTGGCTGCCAACAAGTTTTCCTGTTAAAAAATTACTTTTCGTTATTATTGTCAATTCAGTTTCTGTTTAATAATGACTTCTTGAAGTTAGCCATGTAAACACTTTAATTCAAACAATGCTTCCAAAAACTTCTTATAATTATTTATAACCATATAGACTATAATTATATTATTTTAAGACAAATTTCACCTTCACAGAATACATTTCCTTACTTAACATTACCATAATACCTTCTATAATTTGCCATATGCATTCAAGTCCTGTCTTGCATATGTTCATTCTGGTTTTATGAAAACTAGCCATCTTATTTTAGGACAAAACACACTTTATTTGAACAGCTTATTAAATTTCAGTCAGCACTCCAACAAACTTTTTACTTTCTTTAATATTCTTTTAAGTTTTACATCCTTCATTTTATCCTGTGAAGAAAAATAACTATTAATTTCAATTTAGGCAAGAACTATTCTTTATGAAGACTCATAGTAATTTCATTAATCAAGACTTACAATTTTTATCATTGTAGAGATCTCATTAACATTTAAACTTATGTATTAATGTAAGCATTTATGTAATTTTTGGCCATTTGAATAGAGCTCTTTTAGAAATATTTATTTATTAATTTATATTACCATGTATCAAAATATATGCTTACATTGAACAAACAAACAAAAAAACAATTACAACACAGCAACAGAAACATAAAGTTTACTACTTGACTCACAATTCTTACTTTCCTGGTATTGTTGTTTTTTAAGCTCTCCATCATTTCACAGCTTAGATTTTACTGCTTTTAACATTTCTTCTAGAATCCATGTTGCCTGTAACATGCAAACTTGTTCTTGGAAACACTTTTATTAGTAATCAGCAACCAGTTAGAATAACTTGAGCAGCATAAATGCAGTTAAGCTTTTATTTAGCAGTTTAGACAGACAGTTAACACTCATTTTTTTTTATTACTACTCTTTAAGACTACACTAAGACTTGAAGTTCAGGAGTAAGGTATTGGTTGAAAACCAAAAATTCCTTTTAACAACTTGCTAAAAGTTATGTACTAATTTTATTAATTTGGCCAAATAGGCCCAATCAGAATCAGAATGGAAACAAAAGAGAACACCAATGTTGCCATGTTTTCATCCTCTTCCAGAGGTTTAATTCTATTACCCCCAGTAGCCCACAGCCATATTATCATGTAGGCAGCAGGGGGTTTGCACAGTGGCTACGAGAATATTTTCCTTATCTTAGTTAATGCTTTAACAGAGAGTTTTCTAAAAAGCATGATTTTACTAACAAGGGCCTTTTGCCTGTATGGGACATTGTATTTGTGACTTAACCTCTCATTGTACAAGTGGCTCAATATGATTTCCCTTCCATTCTGACCTTCAAGATGCCCTGTTGTAAAGCTGACAACTTTGGCTGAGATTCTCTGGGTGTGGGAGAGGGAGGAGTTGCCAGTGGGGGGGGGGGAGTAACTTTCTAAAGTCAATTAATGAAGGATCTGAAGGCAAAACAACTTTAGATTTAGTATCAAAACATTTAATAATAGTCCAAGTGGGTCAAATAGTAAGATGGAGCAAAACACCTTGTACATGGAATTTTTTAACTCTTTTTTATGCTCTTTCCTAATCACCTAATTCTAAACTTATTGCTGGGAACTATGAGCAATATTGTTCTATATTCTCTAAGAGTTCTAAAATATGAGACCCACTGGCCTCAGCTCCTCTTGCCTTGAGGCGTTGATTTCAAGGCGACAGACATATGGGTGAACTGTCTCCATTTCCCATCATAACCCTGCTAAAATACCTGAGAATGTCCTTACTCACCAAGGACTTGGAAGGCCTTCTAAACAATTCAGGGTTCTGCAAAATTACAACACCTTTAGTTTCACTCGAAGCAATTCTTCTTCCCCTTGAGTCTGTGTTTGGATGCCAGTTGCTGAGACCAGCTCAGCAATAGGTTTGCATGAAGGAAAGGTGGTGCAGAACTGAAGAAATAAAAGGAGAGAAAGAAAGACACAAGAGAGAAAATAAAGATGGGACCAGGGTACTCAACAGCTTCTGGAACTGAGAGCCTTAACCCTAGTTTCCACATCATATTTATCAGAAATTACAAAGCAGTAGTTATCTATGTTTATTTTCAAGACTGCTTGTTATTAAAGCTGTAGCACCTGCAATGCTAGGGAGCAGGCCGTAACGAAGTTCAAACATCTCCACATGCAAACAATTTTCGTGCTAATCAGAGAGTGTTCTGTCTAGTCAAGGCCAGCGTTCCTAAACCTGCACTTCTTATCAGCATTATGGAAATGCTTCAAATTCAAGCCAGGTTCCCACATTCAAATTCAGGCTATTTTCCCACACAATCTCTTTCATCATTTTGGCACATTCATTGCATTTGATGAATACATTTTGGCGCACTGCTGCACTGCATGGATTATAGTTTACATGGTAGTTTACACTCTCTCCCAGTACATTCAGTGGGTAATGGCAGGATATATAATATCCAGCATCTGTCCCTGCAATATCATTTAGGACAACCCCATGTCCCAAAAATGCCCCCACATCACATCTCTTCTTCCCTCTCTCTGCCCTCAGCAACTACCATGGTCTCTTTCTCCATATCAGTGCAACAATTTCTTCCTTTGCTAGTCACAATATTTCTGTAGTAGAATATTAGTAGAATCTAATTCGTATTTTATTCCTCCATAATGTGGACCTTCAGAATGTGATGTCCATTCCACCTCTAAATTGGGAGAGGGCTTAGATCCCACAGGGTTGATGGATGCAGTTCTCCTGTTGGCAGTTGTAGACACTCTCAGTTCCCTTCTATTGTGGTGACCACATTCATCTCCCTGTTAGCTGACCTAAGTAAGTCCAATGAACCATAAATTTGGAGTTGCAACTGTACTGATTCTCAGGGCCCAGCTGGCACATGGACAGTCAGAGATTCAAGTGTCCTGAGTATACACTAACCCCAGTGCCAACCACAGGTTTGGTAAAAGTGACAGAAGAAGAGGCATGTGTGGAAAGGTCACATCTGAGTCCAATTTCATCACACTCAGGAACACAAATTCTATATGGAACTATTGTGATTAGTATTGGAAGAAATTGTAGCATTGATGTGGAGAAAGTGGCCATGGTAGCTGCTGAGGGTAGGGAGAGGGAAGAAGAGATATGAGGTGGGGGCATTTTCAGGACCTGGAGTTGTCCTGGGTGGTACTGCAGGGACAAATGCTGGACATTGTAAGTTCTGCCGAGGTCCACTGGGTAGACTGGGGGAAAGTATAAACTAAAATTAAACCACTGTTCATATGGTACAGTAGTGCTCCAAAATGTATTCACCAAATGCAATGAATATGTCATGATGATGAAAGAGCTTGTTGATGTAGGAGGAGTGGGGTCAGTGGGGTGGAGGGTATATGGGGACCTCATATATTTTTTTAAAGTAATATTAAAAAAATAAAGAAGAAAAGAAAAAGAATGATTCTCAGACTTAGAAATTGAATGTAGTATTCCATGCAAGTTTGCTGAACTGTAGAGTACCTGTGACTCATGTTTTCTCCCAATTTCTCCTTATGATAATAAAAATGTTTATCCTTTGTTTGTTTATATGTGTATTGGAAGAAGAAACATTGTTTTTACACCACATAAACTGATCAAAAGAAAAAAAAATCTTATGATATCTCTATAGATGCAGAAAAACTTTTCAACAAAATACAACACCCTGAAGTGATTATTTTGAAGTGACAAAAACACTTCAAAAGATAGGAATAAAAGGAGATCTCCTCAAAATGTTAAAGGGTATAAATGAAAAACCCACAGCTAACATCATATTCAATTGTGAAATCCAAAAAGCTTTCCCTCTGTAATCTGTAACAAGACATGGATGCCCACTGTTACCACTCATATTTAACATTGTGTTAGAAGTACTTGTGGGAGAACTTAGGCAAGGAAAAGATATAAAAGGCATTCAAAGTAGAAACGAAGAAGTAAAAATTCAATTATTTGTAGATGAAATGATCGCCTATGTTGAAAGTCCTGAGAAAACTGCAACAAAGCTTCTAGAGCTTACATATGAGTTCAGTAAAGGAGCAGTTTATAAGATTAATGTGCAAAAATCAGTAACAATTCTGTACACAATAAAGATCAATCTGAGGTGGAAATGAAGAAAAATCCCATTAACAACAGCAATTAAAAGCATCAAATACCTAGGAATAAATTTAACTAAAGAGATAAATGACTTCTATACAGTAAATTGCACAACGGAGTTACAGCAAATCAAAGAAGACCTAAATAAATGTAAAATATTCACTGTTCATGGATTGGAATATTAACATCATTAAGATGTCTATCCTACCCAAACTGATTTACAGATTTAACACAATCCTAATAAAAATTACTACAGTATATTTTAGTAAATGGAAAAGTTAACTATAAAATTTATTTGGAAAGGCAAGAGAACCAGAATAGCAAAAGACATTTGTAAAGAAAAAAGTTATTGGAGGAATCACACCACCTGACTTTAAAAATTGCTGCAAAGATATGCATGTTTTGGCTATGCATGGTATTGACACAAGGATAGACATATTGACCAATGGAACTAAAGTGAGAAATCTGATATAGACCCTTACATATAGAGTCAACTGATATTCAACAAGGCCACCAAGCCCATTCAATTGGGAGGGAGTGGCCTCTTTAACAAATGGGGCCTAGATAACTGGATATCCATATTCAAAATAATGAGATGGGAATACCAGCTCACACCTTATATAAAAATTAACTCAAGATGGATCAAGTTCTAAATATAATAACTAAGACCATAAAGATCTTGGAAGATAATGTAGGGAAGCAACTACAAGACCTTGTATTAAGAAATGGATTCATGAACTTTATGCACAAAGTACAAGCAGTGGAAGAAAAATTAGATAAATGGGTCCTCTTCAAAATTATAAACTTTTACACCTCAAAGGAGTTTGTCAAGAAAGTGAAAAAGCAGCCTATTCAATGGGAGAACATATTTGGTAACCATATATCTGATAGGAATCTAATATCCAGCAAATATAAAGAAATCCTATACCTCAAAAATAAAAAGACAAACCCATTGAATAAATGGGTAAGTGATTTGATTAGACCTCTCTCCATAGTAGAAATACAGTGACTAAAATCACATGAAAAGATGCTCAACATCACTAGCTATTAGGATAATGCAAATCAAACCTACAATGAGATATCATCTTATACCCATTAGACTGGTGACTTTTATAAAACCAGAGGACTACAAGTGCTGGAGAGGATGTGGAGAGGAGTGCTGTTGAGAATGTAGAAGTGTACAGCCATGGTGGAGGACAGTTTTGCAGTTCCTCAGGAAGTTAACTATAGAACTGCCACATGATCCAGCAATCCACTGCTGGGTGTATACCTAGAAGAATTGAAAGCAGGGACATAGACATATGCACACCAATGTTCATAGTGGTATTATTTACTATTGGCAAATTTGGAAACAATTCAAATCTCCATAAATGGGTAAAAAATCATGGTATATACACTCAATGGAATATTACTCAGTTGTAAGAATGAATGCGGTATTAAAACATGGAATAACATGGATGAATCTTGAAGATATTATGTTGAGTGAAGGAAAGCAGGTATTGAAGGACAAATATTACATGACCTCACTGATATGAATTAAGCAAATTGACCAGACCCACAGAGCTAGAGTCTGGAAGCTACGTTCACAGGAGACAGAAAGGGAGAAGAAGGTTGTGAGCTAATGCCCTATGGTCAAAATCTATGATAAGCTGGAAATGTGTATTTGTGCAATTGATGAGTATGACAGTGATGCAGTGATAATTTTGGGTTGGGCAGTCTGGTTTGTGAGGGGATGCGGTGAGAACTGTGGGTTGGACTCTCTGTGGAATTAGGGGAAGGTTGGGATAAATACCAGGAGAACACTGGGGATTTGCAGGTATGTGCTTGCAACTTCAATGTTGGAATTGTTCTTTTAGTAAAATGGCAGGGGAGGGTAACTGATTTAGTGTGTTCGATGTGGGGGGCATTTAGGATAGGGTGCACTGGGTCAGGCTTCTAGGGAGTGTGTAAGTGTTCATCTTGTCATAGTATATTATATCAGTAGGTGGAGATGCACATAATGAGTGGGAAGATGTTGGACTCCCATCCTGCTATGTTCTCAAATAGCGTGGTAGGAGTCTCTTGAGAGCATATGCAGTACCTAGTAAGTAAGGACAGGCCGGTATGTCAAGCCCTCAATGTTGTTGCAAGTAAGTGTGAATCTTGTTTCTCAAGGAGTGAAGCTTGGTGGCTGGCACGGATCCTGAGGGGAGAGGGGGTGGAATAGAATAAATGTAACATGGGGCATTTTGGGAATGATGGAAGTGTGCTACATGATCTTGCAATAAAGAATACAGGCCATGTTAAATTTCATCAAAATTTATAAAAGCATATGGTCCAAAATGTAAATCATACTCTTGATCATGGTTAGTAGCAACATTTCAATATATGTACATCTACTAAATATAAATATACCATCCACATATAAAATGTTAATAAGGGAAAGAGGAAAATGGGGAGGATGTTGAGTATATGGGAACTCCCTATCTTTTGTATGTGACATTTCTGTAACCTAAAGCATCTCTGAAGACAAAACGAAAAAATTACTACATGGTCTAAGGCATGGACAAAGGGTTTACTATAAAGTGAGATGTGCACCTAGGGCCTCAGGTCAGGTCTTTTTAAAGTTTCCTCCTCCCCATTTATAATGTTTTAAAAGTCTTTCCTCCTCCCCATTCATAATTTTGAGGGAGATCCCCAGCTGTTTATTGTTTTGATTGGTTGCCCCACCTGTCAGTTTGCAGGGGATGAACCAATGGTGAGGCCTTGGCTGGGGATATCCAAGGCTTTCCCTTGACCCCAAATGGGTTTCTCATCACCAAGATCTCATGGGATCCCTCAGGAGGTTTCTGGATGGGATCTCACGGCCATGTGGTCTCCCAGCCATGTTGTCTTTTTACCTTGTTGTGTTCTGGATTTTCAATGATTACCCGTCTTCCATTTTCCTATACTAACCAGACTTAGGGCCATCACATAAGTCAGGATATTCCTTTTTAAGGTCAACTGTGCCATATAACATAAACATGGAAGTGACATCTCATTATATTATCATGTTCTGGGGACTAGGGCATAAAATCTATGGTGGAACATTTTTAGACATTTTTCTTACCACAACTATAAGCATTAATTTTCACAGTCCTTTTAGAATCAATATTCTACTATTTTAAGTGAAATGTACAAATTTTACCAATGCATAGATCAATTTATTTCCCCTTCAAGGCTTTAGTTATCTTGGGTTTTAACATTTACATCTGTTATCAACCCCATGAGACAATGTTTTCTTTTTTGTGCTTTGACATCCAAAATGTATTACAAGAACCAAGAATAATCTATTTTATTAGAACAGATGTAGCATTTTTGCTGCATTTTTTTATTAAAGATATTCCAAAATTCTCTCTGGTATCATTTTCCTTTGTCTGAATAACTTCTTTCAGCATATGTTACCAATTAATTCCTTTAATTTACTTTATCTGACAATGACTTTCTTTTATCTCATTCCTGTATTAGGTTATTCCAGAGATACAGAAAGGACAAGTAGGCTGGCAAGTTTGAAGTCTGCAAAGCAAACTCTTGTCTGGATTCTCTAGTAAAGGTGATGTTGAAGTCCTTATTATGAATACACCAGGGGAAAATCACTGGCTAGACATTTCAGCAAGAGTATATATTGATTTTGAGGCAGAAATAAAATCCCCAGTGCTCTCTTGTAAAACCTCAGGTTGAGTGGATGAAGGGATACCAAATAACAAAAGGCAATCTTCCTTTGTTGGTTATGGATGCAATTGAATGTTTGTAGTGCAAATCCCATCTACACAACAGATTCAGTGTAACAAGTAAGTCAGGCTTTGAGCAAGCAACTGGACACAACACTTGTTCATAAAGATTAGAGAGAGATGGTTTCTAGCAAAAGAGAAAATATTTAGTGCTATACTGTGAATAGTGAGGAAAGGCAGAGCACTTGTGTATAGGCTTTTACATTAAAATACAAAAAAGAAAATGTGATCACCAGTCTTGGGACAATTTATTAGGAAGTAATAGGAATACACAGAATTGAGGTTTATTGTGGAAAAGATTAAATGTTGTTGATTTGAAATAGTGTACAACACAAGAAATGGTCTAGAGGAAACCTTTTGATTTCTGGAGGTGACAGAATGAGAAAATCAAGGGAAAATAATGAGCAACCCACTATCAGAAATGACAATGTACTAGTCACACTGAATGCTATTAGTGAGTTTCAAGAAAAAGAAGCACTTAAAATTGACAATTTAAATCTGGGTAGCTTGGAAAATTTGGTATAATTAATAAAAATATTGGATAATCTATAAGAGGATTTGTGCCTGTTTGTACATGATAGAAGATGATACTTTCAGCTTTGAACATGCTGACATGAATATAATAATAATATACTGAAATGAATAAGATATCTAAAATCAGAGATACAGAAATGTAAGGCTCCACTTGAAAGGAGAGGTGAAAATGAGAATGGATGTGGACACAGGAAAAAAGAAACGTGGAGAAATATAGACTTGGGTATTGAAGGAGAGGAAAAGTGAAATGATAGTATTAAGGAAGCATATGAGAAGAAGAAGGTTGGCAATTGAGGTAAAGAAAATAAGAAGAATATCTACAGATTAATTTAAATAAATATAGAAATAAATAAAAACAGATATAGATATAAACATATAAAATATAAAATATATAGGTGATATAGATATATTGATATAGGTAAGATATAATTTTGCTGATGGCTATGGAATATGGACATAGGTAAAATGACCACAGATCCAATATTTACTTAACATACCCATTTATACCACTAATGTCATTGCTATTAACATTTCTCTGTTTGTTCTATTAAATGCTATTCTTGGATGATATTATTTTATTTTTGCAATGGGTACATATGGATATAGCTAAATGCACAGGCACAGCACTACGATTCTAAGTATATGTGTGTGTGTTGTAGTATGTGTAAATTTTGATATATGCATAGGTATGTGTACTATATAGATACCTATCTAGAAATAAACATTCTTTCTATGAATTCTTCCAGTTCTTCCTATGAATTCAATCTAAGAGCAGTGCTAAATAACTTCTTCATCAATATTTGGTTTGGTGTAAACATGTTTTAGGACATAAAACTTTTTTAAGTGCCCCTTTAACCTCTGTGTTTCTCAAGCTGTAGATGATAGGGTTCAACATTGGGGTGATGACCACATACAGCATCGGGATAAGTCTGTCTTTGGCTGCAGAATACTGACTGGAGGAAGGACGGATATAGGTAAATATTGCTGTGCCATAAAATAGACAGACCACAATGAGGTGGGAAGCACATGTGGAGAAGGCCTTGTGCTTCCCTTCAGCTGACTGCATCTTAAGGACAGTGGATATGATGTAGATATAAGAAATAAAGGTGATCAGAAAGGCACTGCACCCCAAGATTTCTGCTAAAACTAAAGCAAGCATCTCTGCCTCATATGTGGAAGAACAGGAGAGTGCCACCACTGGCAGAATGTCACAATAATACTGGTTAATCTGATTGGATTTACAGAAAGACAGGCGGAATGTGAACACTGTATGCATAAGGGAATGAAGAAACCCAGCTGCCCAGGTTCCAGATGACAGCTGGGCACTGCGCACATTGGTCATGATGAGGCTGTAACGAAGTGGGAAACAGATGGCCACATACCGGTCATAAGCCATGACAGCTAGAAGGAAGACCTCAGTCCCTGCCAGGGCCACCAAGAAATAAACCTGCAAAGCACACCCAATAAAAGAAATGCTTTGCTTCTCAGTCAGGAGGTTCTCAAGAATCTTGGTAACAGTAGCTGATGGGCAGAATATGTCTAAGAGGGACAAATTTGCCAAGAAAGAATACATGGGTGTGTGGAGCTTTTTCTCAGTCCCAATGGCTAGGAGAATGGTACCATTTCCCAACAAAGTGACCTGATAGACGATAGCCAAAACTACAAAGAAAGGATAGCGCACCTCTGGAAGATCAGAGATTCCTGTGAGAATGAATTCATTCACTCTGGTGAGATTGTCAATATCCATCTGTTCTCTCCACATAGCTCTTTCTGGAACAAATGAAGCCAATATACACAGGTCAATATAAAAAGTCTAAGATCCTAGTGGTTATCAATACTTGGAAAATCGTTTGGCCATGATTGTGAATGAAATTAGATAACTATTTTCACTACAGATTTCAAATTATTAGAAGTACTGATAAAAACATCCCACACATTTAGTTTTTTGGGAATTTCCCCCCTTATTTCTTTCACAAGATGCTGGCATTTGTGATTGCACAATCCATTGAAAGTTGATGGTCCACCCCCCCACACACCTGCTTAGGTACTTACCTCTTTCTGTCTGATATTATCACAGCATGTATACTTTTATGAATTGTCTATATACTAAGTTCCAGGAAGATAGAAGAAGTGAATTGTTCCTTGAATGTAAGTTTTAATGACTGTTGACAACTAGCAGCACAGAGTGAAAGACGGATTCATAATTCTTCAGAGAAAGAATGAATTGTGTATAATTTGGTTTGTCGAAGTGATTCTATTGGAAAGAATAAATATGCCAATACTTCTATAATTTCAAAATCATATTCACTTAAAAGAGCAACTTTTTATATCTTCAAAAGGCATAGCAATACAAATTAAATTAAGCCTATTTAATATAAAAAAAACCTATTTATAATGTCTGAAAGTGAAACCTGTAAGAAGCAGACTAGTTTGCATATATATCAATTGCTTTTCCCCTTAAATTTAAGTATTTGATCACATTTCACTTAAAATCGATATATGCTAGAACATATGGTTTATTTATTCTTGTTTAGTTTTCTAATAACATTTCAGTATTCTAAAAGAGTCCAAATCCTCACAAAGTTTATTATTATTTACAAAAATGATTCATTTAATTGAAGGTTGGCAAACTGATATTTATGTAAATTTTTTCTATTTTAAAATTAAAACCTATTATTTACAAAAAAGAGAGACACAAGTGCATGATAGAAAATTCAAACTGAAAAAAATAGTAAAATGTCAAAATAGTCTCTGGTTCTCCTACATCACTTCTTGCCCCTCATTTATTTTATCTCGTAGAAATTTTTCATGATTTCTTGACTCAGATAAAATGCATGGCATAAATACACAAAGTATGCAAATGGTTTCTTCAAACAAATAGAATCATTATTTTTACTAGGATTTTTATTTTTCCCCAGAAAGATTTAAAAATGAATTGTAGAGATTAATTTGAAGATGTTATTATTATTTCCTTAATGGCTCTATTTCTATTCTTTGATTTCCTTAAACAGCAAAACCATTGTTCCTCACTTGAAATAAAATAAACTCTTTTCTGTTTTGCACTGTAAATAATTGGACTTTTTAAAGAAAATTATTATCTGAAGCACAAAATGCTTAGATAACGTTATTCTATGAGAATTTGTTTGTTAATTGAGTGAATAAGGAAAGATAGAATTTAAAATATCTGCAACATTAATTCTTAATTCTTAAATAGCCAAGATTCTGCAAAGTGGTGTATAAATTATATTAATACATTGAAAAAGAATACTGAATATGAGAAATTAAAAGCACCTTTTGCAAGACATATTAAAATCTAGAGGCAGTACACATTACATTTTATATTAAGTGCTCCTTTAACTTTAAAACCACACTTACAAAATTGACTTATTTTTTCTAAACAACAAGTATGAGAATTAAGTCAATAAGAACACAGAGGTGAGTTCTACATGATGCTACATGACCAACATTTATCATGAACAACAATAGATTTTCCCTAAACTGTGCCTATGAGTATATACATTTACTAAGTCAAACTTTTGGTATCACTATTGACAGATAAAATAGAGCACTTTCTTTTAACTTAGACAGTCCAGAATGTAACTAAATATTTTCTTGCCTTTTTTAGTTTCAGAGATGACATTGCCGATATGAGGTTTTAACGAGATGAAAGTAAAATAATCCCTCCAAAAATATGCATTAGTAAAGACAAATTAACTCCTCGTTTATATAGAGTGTTCATATTGGAATTTGTTCTTTAATTTGTATCATGCTCCCTTTTCCCCTTTGGGTATGCAACAGTTAGAACTCTGGAGGGAATATGCTTTTCTTCTTGATAAAACCCAGTTACTTGCTATAAATTTGCATTTTTACGATAGAAAAAGTTTAAAACTATTTTTAACATATTATTGCAATCTTTTATATTGCTTGTACTATTTACCATGCACATGAAAAATGATGTTGTTACAGCCCTTAATGTCCAAATGAATGGGAATTTGAATTTATTTTAACCTGTAATTTGTAACTTTATTTCCAGCAGTGCATGGATTACCAATGACCTTGTAAATAATTATAAATTAATTACTTTATTTGAAATCACACACTTAAATATATCTTTTAAGATGTCAGTAGTTCATACCAATTCTCCTAACTCCAATTAAATATCAATAAGATAATCCATGCGTACTTCCGTATATCTCCTTTCTTTTTTCGGAATTCTTATTTCCAATATTGGAAAATCTGGTTCCCAAAGATTTCCCTGTATTTAATCATTTTCCATAGCTTATCATAAATACCTATTTTGTAAATACTACACTGATGCTTCCACCCCTGAGAAAAAAGTACCAAATTATATTGCAATCCTTATTTTTTAGTATATATGTCACTAAATTAAAATTCATAGCATCCAATGTTGATACCTTACTAAAATGAATTCTCTTTGTATTGTCTTTATTATAATAAAACTTTGATAGACAAGGAGGTTGCTTTTCATTTTTACATTCTATATCAGGACTTGCTTTTTACATCCATTCAAATATAATTGTTTAAAATTTAAAAATATGAAACACAACATAAATACATAAAAATTTATGTTCCAGAATTTTCACTGCAACCCTACCCCTCCCACTCAGTCCTTAACTAAGGCAACCTCTTTCAAATTTTGATGCATTTTCTCAGTGAACCTCATTACAAGTATTATTAAAAGTCTATGTATAATATTTAAACTAGAGGATAAACTAGAGACTGTATAACATAGTGAACCCAGTGATGGATGAGGATTATTGTTAGTAGTACAATCACTATTGTTAGTAGTACAAACTATTGTTAGTAGTACAAACAAGAATGTTCTCTGAACTAGAAGCAATATATTTCAGTATTATAAGGTGTTAAGAATTTGGTGATACTTGGGGAAAACACAACTAATGCAATTAATGGACTATAGTTAACAGTAATATTGTAATATTTTTGCATCATTGACAAAGAAATAACATGTTAATGCTAAGGGTCAAAAAGAGGGGGTTATAAGAAAATATGGGATTTCTCTTTTTGGAGTAATGAAAACATTTGAAAATTGAGTGAAATTATGACAGCACACGTCCATGATCGAACAGAGCCACAGAGTGTAAAATTTGGATGTATTATACAAGAATTAAGAATGTATAAAACACTGCATGTTGTGATGAATGATGAACTGTGGTTCACAGTACAAATATGAGAATGTTCTGTCATGAACAATAACAAAGGTATAATATTAATACATGGCGATAATAAGGAGAGGATTTATGGAAAAACACATTAAATGTATCTATGAACTAGAGCTAGCTGTAATATTTTGATGAGGCAATTTCTTCATTTGTAATAAACAATAACAATGCATGGTGTTGATGGTGGAGTGATGTATGGGAATCCTGTGTTATGAATGAGGATTTTTTAAGCTCACATATCTCTAACAAAAAATGTGTATGTATGAGTTGGTTATATGTTTATATATGTGTATACATATATTTATTATTTTTTCTTATTTTTCTATTTTGGATGAAAGGAGGACTGCTACACACATTATGTGCTTCTTACCATTGATACATATATTTTTTAATGTTACATGCAAAAACTATGAGGTCCCCATATAGCCCTCACCCCCTCACCCCACTCCTACCCCATCAACAACCTCTTTCACCATCGTGGTACATTCATTGCATTTGGTTTTTATTTAAAAATTATGTAAATAAATGAATATTAGTTTCTAGAGAAGCATACTCTTTAGTCTTTAATATGATTTGGCATTTCTTTGAATTATTCTAACTAAAATAAGAGAAGGTATAATTTATAGCACTATTAATTATTAATGTAGCATACATTATTATAATATTTTATAATGTATTTAGACAGGCAAGTGCTATTGTATAATATGTTAATTTACATATGTATATTTATAATATTTGTAATGTTAAATTAAGGTTGACATTATGCTTGGCTTTGAGAATGATATTTTGATTTTATTGGTGATATCAATCAAACAAAATAAAAATAAAACATTTTTTCATAGATCAGTGATACATGAGCCTCATCTAAAGCAAAATAATCAGTTCATTGTACAGTTATTTTCCAAACTGTCAAAGTTTATACTTCTATATTTTAAAAATCAAATGTTCATTATAATTCCATAATTTTTTTCCCATTCATTACTTGCCTCAAGCTGCTGCTCATTCTGGATTCTTCTAACCTAGAAGGTATTGTTAGAACTCTAATCCCTGGATTTATTAAAATTATCATCACCATCAACATTGTAATTTAATTAGTAAAATTACTATTGAAATAAAAATTATATACAAAGAAGGTAAATTTTCTCCATTTTTCTGTTCTTTTTATTTTTTTAAATTATTCTCAAATCAAATTGCAATAAAAAAGACTTTTTTGACTGCATTTTCTATGAATGTTAACACATGTATAAATTCTTGTAACCACCTCCACAAGCAAGATATAGAATACTTTTCAAATATCACCTGTTGCTACTTATTTTTTTTTTAAGATTTATTTTATTTATTTCCCAATCCCCACCCCCCTGCCCCAGTTGCCTTTTCTCTATGTCTATTTGCTACATCGTCTTTGTCCACTTCTGTTGTTGTCAGCGGCACGGGAATCTGTGTTTCTTTTTGTTGTGTCATCTTGTTGTGTCAGCTCTCTGTGTGTGCAGTGCCACTCCTGGGCAGGCTGCACATTCTTTCGTGCTGGGCGGCTTTCCTTATGGGGTGTACTCCTTGCGCATGGGGCTCCCCTGTGCGGGGGGACACCCCTGCGTGGCATGGCACTCCTTGCACGCATCAGCACTGCACGTGGGCCAGCGCCACACGGGTCAACGGGGCCAGGGTTTGAACCGCCGGACCTCCACTGTGGTAGATGGATGCCCTATCCACTGGGCCAAGTCCGCTCCCCACTACTTATTTTTAATCACACTAATTTCCCACCCTAACCCCTGGCAAATAGAATGCTGTTCTTCTTCACTATACTTTGCCATTAAAATAAGGTCATATATTTTTTATCTCAAATTATTGCCTTTAAGATATACCTAAGTTAAAATGTATTGAAAGTTTATTCATTTTTAATGATGAGTAGTATTATATTATAGGATGTTCCATTGTAGGCTTTTTCTCTTTTTTGTTTCAAATATATATATTTTTTTATTTTCAAGTAGCTTTAGATTACATAAATGTTACATAAAAAATATAAGGTTGGGAGCAAAAGTGGCTCAAGACATTAGACACCTCCTTCCTACATGGGAGGATGAGGGGTCCAAGGTTCAGTTCCTGGTGCCTCCTAAATATATATATATATATGTGTGTGTGTGTGTGTGTGTGTGTGTGTATAGCTAGAGAGAGAGAGAGAGAGAGAGAAGGGATGCTATTATGCCCAACTCCTACCCCTCCCACACTTTCCCACATTAACAATATCCAATATCCTTCATTAGTGTGATACACTTGTTACAAATGATGAACAATTACTGAAGCATTGCTACTAACCATGGACTAGAGTTGGAATTTTAGTTTACACTCTCTGTCCTGCACGATTTTGTAGTTTATGACAAAATATACAATGGCTTTTATCCCTGATTGCAATGTCATGCAGGACAATTCCTATGTTCAAAAAATACCCCCATATTTGCCACTGTACTTTCCTCTCCAATTCCTTAGAACTTTTGGTGGTCACTGTGGTTTCAAGCATTCTCATATTGAAGGACCCTGGGGTTATTTGCAGATTTTGATTATCATAGCTAGAGTGAATATAAATATATATACACTAGTTTTTGCATGAACATAAATTTTCAATTCTCTCATATAATTATATAGCAATGGAATATGATGGGTATAGGTTATTAGAAACAGAAAAAAAAATCCCAATATGCTGTACTATTTTACATTTATACCAGTATTAGAGGAGCGTTCCAGATGACAAACATGCCAAGAATATTTTGGTGTTGCTGACTCATTTTATTTCAGCTGTGGTTTCTCATGTTAGCTTAAATTTGCTTTTCTAGAAGAGTTACCACTGCTTAATGTCTTTTCATATGTTTTCTGTTTGTTTGTTTTTTAAAAGATACTTAGATTACATAAATATTTCACAAAAATAAAGCACTACATTAATAATAGTACTATAAATTATAACTCCTCTTATTTTAGAATAATTCAAAGAAACAGTACGCCATATTAAAGGCTAAAGAGTATGTTTCTCTAGAAATTAATATTCACTTATTTACATAATTTTTAAAAAATATCAATGGTAAGAAGCACATAACGTGTGTAGCAGTCCTCCTTTCATGCAAAAAAGGAAGATAAGAAAAAATAATAAATATATATATGCATATGTAAACATATAACCAACTCATACAAACACATCTTTTGTTAGAGATATGTGAGCTTAAAAAATCCTCATTCATAATATACAGGATTCCCATACATCACTCCACCATCAACACCATGTATTGTTATTGTTTATTACAAATGAGGAAAGTGCCTCATCAAAATATTACAGCTAGCTCTAGTCCATAGGATATATTTCATATGTTTTTCCATAGTCCATTAGCTGGCTTCTTTCAGCCTAGGTTAGTATTGCCTGCTTTTTGAACTTTAGATGAGTAAAATCATATTCTTGTATGCATTTTTGTTTATTTTTTTCATTCTCATTATTTACCTGCAAGTAGTCTATGTTGTTAATACATAGACATAATTTGTACATTTTCTTTGCTCTATATACTTCCATTTTATAGAAATATACCCACTTATCTACTAATTCTATCATTGATTGACAATTCTATTATTTTCAGTTTCACTTCTCTTACACATATCACTGTCATTAGTATTCTTCTATATAGCTATATGATAATTACAGTTTCAATTTGTATTTCCATCATGACTAATGATGTTGAATTTACTTTTGAGAGGATGGAATTTGGAAAATGCAGCAGAAAATGTTATCCAAAACCATTATACTCTATTGTGTAAACTAATATTTAGGGGTCACAATTCCTTCTGTGGACACCATTTTAAATATAAAATATTATTCTGCTAGATTGAATCAGGGTGTAAATGCCATCATTTCTTTCATAGAGATGGAGTATGTAACTCATCCAGCTACTCCACAGACTCTACTTCATAAAATCTGATGTGCTCAACTTACCTTCTAACTTTGGAGTTTCATTTCATAATCCGAATGCAACTTGTTGTTGCCATTGACCCTGCTTATTACACCCATGCCCTTTCGATATGTTATTCCTACCATTTTAGACAAAAGTGAGAATGAAACAATAATGGAAGTACATGCCACAGTTCCTTGCAAGAAATCACACAACCCAATCATAAAAAGACAAGCAGCCCAATTAAAAAATGAGCTGAAACTTGAATACACATTTCTCTAAAAAGGAAATACAAATTGTCAAAAATCTCATGAAAAATAAAGTTCGGTCTCATTAGTTCTTAGAGAAATGCAGATCAAAACTATATTGAGATCATTTCACACCTTATAGGATAACCATTATTACAAATTAGAAAAGTATAAATGATGAGCAGGACATGGAAAAATAGGAGCACTTCTTTGCTGTTTTGGGGAATGTAGAAGTGTCTACAATTTGTGGAAGAGAGTTTGTTGATTCTTCAAGAAAATAAGTATAGAACTGACATATGATCCCCCAATCCCATTACTAGAAATACATTCAGAATAAGTGAAAACAAGGATGTAAGCTGACATTTGCACACCAATGATAATAGTAGCTTTATTCACAATTGCTACAATAAGGAATCAATCCAAGTATCCATCAATCGATGAATGGAGAAACAAAACGGGCATATACATAGAATGGAATAATCTATGGCAGAGATTCATATGGGAGAATTTTCACTGATGAAATTTTGAAGTCAATGCATGCTTCATAAAATTCATGATGTATCCTTTCTGTGGTAGTTTGAGTCTTTTATTGAGCCTAGAAAATTATGTTCTTAAACTGGTCCTTTCCTGGGATATTTGGACTTTGATTGGTTTGGATTCAGTTTACGGCCTTTCACAGGAACCAAAAGCTAAAATCAAAGGAACTCATAAAATTGGAGACCATCAGATGCCACCATTATGCTCTGCCATGTACCTGATTATCCATAGCTATAGCTCAGGAAAAAGGCATCTCCTGACAAAGTCCTGATTTGGACATTTTCACAGCCTCAGAACTATAAGCTTGTATCTTAATAAACCCCCATTGTAAACACTGTAAAAGCCAACCTATTTCTGATATATTGTTTTGGCAGCCTTTAACAAACTAAAACAGAAACTGGTAACAGGTAATGTAGTTCTGCTAGGTAAATGCCAAAAATTTTATAAGGGCTCTTAAAATGAGTAAAGGGAATATTCTGGAAGAACTCTGAGGTGCTTAATAGAAAAGGCTTAGATTGATTTGAAGAGAATTTTAGTGGGGATATGGATACTAAGGGTACTTTTGATGAAGACTTGACAGAAATGATGAGTGTAGCATTGGAAACTGGAAGAAAAATTATCCTAGTTTTAAAGTGGCTGAGAAATTGGCAAAATCATGTTCTGAAGTTTGAAGGAAGGCAGACTTTGAAAGACTAGCTTGAATATTTAGCTGATGAAACTTAAAAACAAATGTGTAAACTGTGACCTGACTTCCCTTTGCATCTTATAGTAGCTTAGGAGAGGAAAGATATAATCTGAGAACAGACTCCTAGGCACAAAGAAGCCAGATATTGATGATTTGGAAAATTCTGAGTTTCGGAAAAGCAGCTCCACAGAGAATAGTGCCCTTTGTAAAGATTTAACTGAACATGGACCTAGTCAGCCATTTCCTTGCAAATCAGCATTGGAAATGGAGTTATCAAGGAAAGATTTATGAAAAGGCATTCTCTGATGGTTGGGACCCCTGCATACTGCACGCAAATCCTGTAAGTATTTTATGAGATTTGTATGAATGGAACCACTGCAAGCCTGGAATAAAAAGAAAAGAAAAGGTATAGATGGAAAGAAAAATGACTTTGAAGGAAGAACCATGGAAGCCGAGGTCTGGAATGAAAACATCTTGGGCCAAGACAGGGACACTAACTATTCCCATGTGTATGAAAAGGGTGAGTATGCCCTGGCATTTGGAGAGGGAGGGCATTCCACCCCACTATTCAGAAAGAAGTTACAACCCCAGGTTTCAGAGAGGGTGGATCCCAATCCCTGGGGACTGGGTAGAGTTAGACCACCACTTCATCTTCCTGAGGGTGTTGAGTCTGCGCCTCAGATATTTTGAAGTGTCTGGGAATAACTCCATTGTTTTCATAGAGTAAGGCCCAGAGTTCAGCTGCTACCCTGTTCCTTAATGAGGGTGCAGCTGAGAGCATAGCTACTGGGCAAGCCTCTGGAAAGTGTGGGACTCCCATTCCATGAGGACATGAGGATAAGAGACCATGGTTCTATAGATGACTCTTAGACTTTGAAATTTAATGGGGTATTCAATGCAGATTTTCAGAACTGAGACTTGTGGCTCCTGTTTTCCTTCCAATTTCTCCCTATGGCAATGGGAACATTTATTCTATGACTGTCTCTCATTTATACATTTGAATCAGATAATTTTTATCAGTTTCACAGTCTAAAGTCTGAGGGAAATTTTGCCCCAAGGTAGACTACTTGATATTGTTATTGAAATGATTTAAAGGTTTTAGAAATATTGTGATGAAATAAATGTATTTTGCATATGGAAAGAATGTGTCTTTTTTGGGTCAAGAGGTTAGAGTGTGGTAGTTTGAGTCATTTGTGAAACCCAGAATATTATATTTTTAAATTGGTCCATTCCTGTGTGAGTGAACTTATTGTACATATAACTGTTTTTTTAATTAGATCGCTTCAGTAAATTGTGACTCAGAGTGGGTCTTAATCATCTTACATGAGCCTTTATAAATGGATGAATACAAATAGAGGGGTTCACAGGGACAGACAGAGGCTCAGAGAAGAAATTCCCAGAAGATGGCAGAAAAAGACCCAGGAGCCAGATTTGAAATCAATGGAGCCCACGTAAGTAGATACTGGCAAATGATGCCATTGTGCCCTGCGCATGCCTAATCACCCATAGCTACATCTCAGGGAGAAGGCATCTCCTGAAGAAGCATTGGTTGGGACATTTTCACAACCTCAGAACAGTAAATTTATAACTTAATAAATTCCACTCTTTAAGTCAACCCATTTCTGGTATATTGCTTTGTCAATCTTTAGCAAACAAAATAAAATTCATGATGTATACTCTGTAAATGAGAAAGGAAACTCAGTGAAAAATAAAATTCTAATTACCAAGGATCCTTAAAACCGTAAGAATCACTATCTTATCCATGTCTTATCCATGTCTTATACATGTCCCAAATAGTCCACAGCTATTTAGACACTCACAGTGCATATATATATATATATTCACCCTATTGTGAAGCCTTGATATATAGCAACATCCTCACCAAATGGTAAGTATATTAGTCTGCCACAGTGATGTTGGTTCAAAGTACCAAAGATCTGTTGGCTCTTATAAAGAGTATTTATTTAGGGTAAAAAGCTTACAATCCCAAGACCATGGAAAGTCCAACTCAAGGTACGATAGGAGGTGCTTTCTCATGAAAGTCAGCAGCCACATGTTGAAGTAAGATGGTGTTTGATCTGTACTGGTTTTCAGCCTTCACCTCTGGGCTTTCTCTTCCTCTTGAGGTTTTTTGGGCTCAGCTTTTTCCTGATCTCAGCTGTAAGCTGGAATATTGTTTGTATTTCAGGTTTTCCTATATCAGTCTTGGCTCTCTTCCTAAGGTCAGCTGTAAGCTATCAGGTGAATGGGTCATCTCTCCCTAGGACCCCAGGATAAAAAATGACAGAGCTCACTCTCTTCTGGTATGTCTTCTTGAATGAGTGTCCATTTAAATCAGTCTACCAAGGGGGTGGGGGCTCAACTTGAGTTATGCCTTATTGATACAGCTCATTTAGGAGTACTACATTGATTTTATCAAGTAAAATTAATCAGAGGCCCTCACTAAATTTAATACAAATCAAAGTGTATCACACCCTGAGGAATAGATTAGTTTAGAAACATAAACTTTATCTTTCTGGGATTCATAAATAAATCTCAACCTGTCACAGTGGGTTAACCTCCAAAAGATCTGTAGCAATTAGGTATCCATAGTGTCCATATATGGTGTCCAAATAACACAAATCACAAGAAGAGTGGAAAATCAATAACTAAAATATTTTTTGCAGATACAGACACTTAAAGAATAAATGGAGCATCCATAAATAAATATTATATTTATTCCACTTAAACATTCAGATAGTATGAGTTAGAGAAAACTTGTTATTTTGTAAAAGTTCTGAGAATATTAAATAACATGCAATATATGACCTAATGTGATGTGAGTTTGTTTTTAAAGCCCTTACAAGGTTTGTAGGTTGGAAAGGGAAATAGCAAATTTCACCCAACAGTAGTACCCCACAGACAAGATGGAAGTTATCTTCCTTGCCATGACCTCTGAAGTACATTACACCAAATATGAGTGTTTTTTTTTTTTTACAGTTTTGAAGGTTAGAAGTCCAAAATCTAGTGGTAAGCAGTATCATGCTTTGTCTGATTCCTGTAGCAATCAGTCAATGGCTTGCCAATAATCCACAACTCAATCTTTGCTTCTGTCCCATGAATGTCACTCTCCCTGTCTCTTCTTGTCATCGTATTTCCTCTACTCTAAGGATTCTAATAATATTGGATTAAGCCCACCCTAGTTAGTTATGGACTCACCTTAACTAATAGTCTCTTTGAAGTCTTACTTACATTTAAAAATTTTTAATATATTATTTATTTTTTAAAAGATACTTAGGTTACACAAAATGTTACACAAAAAATATAAGGGACTCCCAAATGCCCCACTCCCCACACCTCCCAACTTACCCCACATTAACAACTTCTTCCATTAGTGTGTTACATTCACTGCAATTTATGAACACATTTGGAGCATTGTCATTAAGCATAGATATTTACATTTAAGTTTACAATCACAGATCTGGGGGTGAGGAGTTGAAAAGGTCTTGGTGGAAGATGTGATTCAGTCCATACAGAAGGGAAATATTTAATGCAAAGGAACTGCAGGTTTCCTCTGTAGATGTGAAAGTGACCTAAATTTTTTTAAAGTTCCATATAGAACACTATAAAAATTGAATATAATTCAATTTTGGTCATGGTAGATAATTTTCGCCTTTATATAATAAAAAATTTTTATATTTTTATGTTTTATATTTTTTGCTTATTTTTCTGTTGGAAAGTTCTGGCAATATTATATTATTTTGACTTATTAGAAAGTAATTATAATTACTTTAAAATTTTTGGACTTTTCTAGGTTCATGCATGTAGTAGAATGTATCAGAACATCAATTTCATGACTGAAAAACATACCTGGAAAAGATTGCCATGAGCAAAACAAACATAGGAAAAAAAGTACTAATATTGTATGTTTTACTTACAAAAAAATGTGAAATAAACAAACTCAAAAGTATAGAAATTAGGTTAATGATTGCTCAGAGATAGGTGCAAATGCTGAGAGAATTAAGAAATTATTACTTAATGGATACACAGCTTGAGTTTGGGTGTTGAAAAAGTTTTGATGATGATAATACAACATTCTAAATACAATTAAAGCCACTGTATTGTAAAATTAAAATATTTAAAATGGAAAATTTCATGCTATGTTTATGCTAAAAATAAAAATAGAAAATCAAAAATAAGAAAAATTATGGATTTTTATATTATTTTGATTTGAAAAATATTAGTGTTTAGAACACAATAATCAGATCACCTTGCATTATTTATTATGCAAATATTCTCACTCATTGATTTGTAAATATATGTCAACAAATTCTAAATTATACTAATACTAGAGGTGATTCTTCTGACTGTGGCTGTTCATTTCACTTATTTCAAAATCCATGTTTCTAGAATCAATAATATAATAAAACAAAATTTCAATACAATTTTAGGAAATTTTATTTTTACTTATAATTTTAGAAAAACTGAAATATTTTGTAAAATTTTGCTTTACCATGAAGTAGCATATTAACTTCAAAATATCCCTATATGAAATATTACAGTTTTTTCATGCTAATCCTTCTAATTCTTATATCAAATTGTAACAATTGAAAACACACATTGCTAGATGGAACTAACATTATGGATTGGGAAAATATTCCAGGGGAGAGAAAAGATGTCAAATGTTGCCATGTATCTATATTTCTAACAGCTGATTAATCCTGGATTGTTATTATAGGGGCATCCCAATCAAGCAAGAAGTTAGAAGAAGCCATGTGCATCTACCTGGAAAAGAAGTCTGAGGGTGCAAACACAAATGTTTAGTAGGTGCTGGGGTTTAGAGTGGTTTCTCAAGAGTAATGCAAAGTAAAACTTTTTCTCTTAGGCCCTAAAGACATTTGCTTAGAGTGGGCAAGATCCTGGTTCTCAATACCACAAATGTTAACCCTTTAAAGGAGCAGGCCGTAAAGCTAACTGTGTTTTACCTCCCCATGGCTGCTATTATGACCTTTTTTTTATTTTTTGGCATGGCTGTAGGGCTTCTTCTTAATAATTTTCAGAAATAAATTTTAGAATATTAACTTTAGGTGTTATACTAAGTACAAAAATAACTCTAGGGAGAAGTTGTGTTACACAAAGAGTAAAGGATCTAAGGATTTAGACATAATTATAAATCAGAGCTGAGGGGCAAATGTGACTGCTGCAAGAGCTTATAATTAAGGCCCTAATTTCCTTAAATAAATCTGTTTTTAGAGATTATTATTTTAATTTTTTTATTTTTTAAAAGATACTTAGGTGGCAGACTTGGCCCAGGGGTTAGGGCCTCCGTCTACCACATGAGACGTCCACAGTTCATACCCCGGGCCTCCTTGAACCGTGTGGAGCTGGCCCATGCGCAGCGTTGATGCGTGCAAGGAGTGCTGTGCCACACAGGGTGTCCCCCGCATAGGGGAGCCCCATGCACAAGGAGTGCGCCCCGTAAGGAGAGCCGCCCAGCACGAAAGAAAGTGCCATCTGCCAGAAATGGCACCGCACACACAGAGAGCTGACACAAGATGATGCAACAAAAAGAAACACAGATTCCCGTGCCACTGACAACAACAGAAGTGGAAAAAGAAGACGCAACAAATAGACACAGAGAACAGACAACCGGGGTGGGGGAGGAAGGGGAGAGAAATAAATAAATAAATAAATCTAAAAAAAATAAAAGATGCTTAGATTATTAATTACAACCTATAGTAGTTTTCTTTCATTTTACTTTTATACCTTTACATAGATTATGTTAATCAACAGGTATTTTACTTTAGCATTATAGGAAAAACATATTTTCTTAATTATTTTATGAAAACAAGATTTTTAATGGAATTAGGACTATCACCCCCCTTCCACCAACTTTATATACAGATTGAAGTGGCAACTGACAGGTTTCTTTGTTATGAAGTTACTTTTTGTTATTAATATTAATTTAGATTTCTACTCAATGATTTCCTGGAATTAGCTATTTATACAGAAATATTTCAGTTTAGAAAATGCTTTTACAAACTTCCCATAACTATTCATAATTACTTAGGCTAGATATTTTCATTTTAAGATAAAATCTACATTTAACAGATGAAATTTACTTTCACAATTCCTCTACAAGTTTTTATATTTATTCATGTCTTGTCCTACTCTTGCCTTCATGAAACCATTTATTTTATCTTAGGAAATGAACACAGTGCCTTAAACAAGCTTATTAGATTTTACTTATCATTGACTGTGAATCTCTTCCACAAACTCTTTAGTTCTCTCTAGTGTCTCATCTTACATCCCTATTCTGTTTTGTGAAAATTAGTCATTTCACTTTAAGACAGATTTACATGATTTTTTAACTTAATTTTCTTAAGTGCAAACAATTTTCATTATTTTAAAGATCTTATAAATATGTTAATTTATTTAATTAGTACTGTATAAACATAGAGATTATATTTGAAAAAAATAGAAACAATTACAGTTTATGCTAGAAATATTTTTTCTTTTCCTCCAAAGATTATAAAACCTTTTTTAATGATATTCTTAAAATTGTGCTCAAAATCAAAAGCCCCACTCCCCACAAACCCACTTGTCCCATATCAACAACTTCTTTCATTAGTGTGGTACATTCAATGCATTTGATGAGTACATTTTGGAGCCCTGCTACACAGCATAGATTATAGTTTACATTATAGATTACACTCTCTCCCAGTCCATTCAGTGGGTTACAGCAGAATATATAATGTCCTGCATCTATCCTTGCATTCAGGACACCTCCAAGTCCAAAAATGCCCCTATATCACACTTCCTTTTCCCTGTCCCTGTCTTCAGCATTTTCAGTGGCCACTGTCTCCACATCAATGATATAATTTCATCAATTGTTATAATCACAGTTAATCTATAATAGAATATCAGTAAATCCACTCTAGTCCATAGTTTATTCCTAATCCTGATATTCTGGGATGATGATGCCCACTCCTCCTCTAATTGAGAATAAGCTTGAATTCCGGATGGTTGATGAATGGGACCCTCATGCTTATAGTTGTAGACTCTCTTGGTTCCTTGGTGTTGTGGTTGCCCATCCTCACGTCCTTGTTGGTTGTTCTGGGTGTGTCCAATGAACTGGGGAGTAGATGTGGCATGTCCCTTGAAGCTCAGGGCCCAGCTGACTCATGGACAGCCAAGCATTTTAAAACAGTAATATACAATTTTTATAACAAGGGTTAATTGCTCATATAACAGTCTATTTCACTGTTTCCAGGGAAATTTATGTAATGTATACAATTTAATTCTATACAAATTTTGAAATTTATGAAGATATTTTGTTTTTACAATTTTGTTAAATCTTTTTAATTACATATATAGAAATTTAATTTATTAAAGCATAGAGAGATTTTTCATTAAATGAATTATTTTTATTTATGAACACATAAATAATGAGCACTTAAAATATTTATTTTGGATTATAGTCTACTATTCTTATAAGATTTTTAATTTGCAATGTATTGAAAAGGAATTTTGCTTTGCTTTTCCAAATAGTTTTATCTAAATTTTTGCTTCACTTTTATGAGCAGTCCATTAAATTAATTGGAAAATGTTTGAGTATCCAGCCTTAAAAATCTGAATGATAAGATTTAGTTCTTTATGAGTCCTATTGAATCTTCATTAGGATTTGGAAAATCTTGTTATTTAAGAAGGGGAGTTAAATTAAGTTAGAGTCCAGAGGAAGTAGACAGAAGATTTTAAAGAGCACCAGAAACTCAGCTTCTCCAATTCTGGGACTCTAAGAGTATTAACTTATCTTTAAGCAATTTGAATAGAGCTTTCTTAAGAATTTTTATTTGCTAATTTAGAGTTATCATTTAGTGGTAAGAAGATATACATGAAACAGACATAAAGCAAAGAAACAGAGAAGTACAGAAATAAAAAATGTACTGATTCCCATGATGGTAGAGAAACAGAAAATAAACAGAAATAGAATAAAATTCTCTTAAATTATGGCCAAAAATCGAGGCTGTGACAGAGGTCCCAACCTGAATTTAGCTAAACAAATGGAATTTGACCTCAAATGAAACATAGTATGAGTTCAAAGATTTGAGAGGGGCTAGTTGGGTGAGACAGTAGACAATCCCAGAGAAGATGGAACACAAAAGATTCTGCAGGTAACTTGCTCCTCTCTGGGTATCAGAGGCATCATCCTATCATCCACCTTCAGGTCCCATTTCAGTACACCAAGTACTGTTATGTTGAAAATAAGACAAACATAATTAAAGGGGGTGCAGAATAAGTTTATTGAGCTAAAGTTGCATTAATGCAGGAGCAGCACCAAAAAGGTTTTTGCCCAAAAGGTTGAGTTGAGGGAGCAGCTTATATGGCTGCTTGACACAAAGGGAAGGTATGGGGGAATGGGGTAGAATAAGTGGGAGATGTTTTATGCTTGGTATAAGTTTTACATTCTTTCTATGCATTCCATGTAATATAAGGCTATGTGGCTGTTTGAGCAGGGTGTCCTTGAAGCACAGTTTGTTGATTAGCATGCAGCATGTTGATGTAAGGTTTTGGCTGTCTGGTGAGAAGCAGAATTTGCTGGTATCAGTTTGAAATCTTTGCCACAGTTCTTCCTCCCAGGCTAAGACAGGTTTTTTTCTTGTTTATTTTTATCATCACCACAAAGGATTATTGGTATGTCAGCTTGCTTCAGTTTCCCTCTGTTTCTTCTTTATAACTGCCTGGATAAAATGGAAGCTCAAGCAAATCAAGATTGTTGGTTAAATCACTTATCATTCCAGTTTCACACTTCTAACATGTTCTAAAATGAAAAGGCATAAAAGTAAAGATAAATCTGATTTTGGATATACAGGGTATAAAGTTGTAATTTGTAACAAGCACAACAAAATGTAGGGGATAGAGGAGTATAGGAACAGTGTATGTGTATGCCATTGAAGTTAAGTTGCTAACAAACCACATGTGATTCTTTCAGATTTAGGATGTTAAATTTTTGCACCACGGAAACCACAAAAATATATGAAAAATATATTAAAATAAAAATGAGAATGTATGCAAAATGTTACAATAGAAAAATTCAAGTAAATATAAAAGTAGGCCTTAATGAAGAATCAACAAGAAAATCTGCTTATTTGAAAGCATCAATTAAACAAACAAACAAAAAACACTTATAGCTAAACTTATGAAGAAAATAAAAGAAAGATAACACACATAAAATCAGAAATGAAAATGGAGATATTACTATCCAATTCATAGAAATAAAGTGGATTATAAGGATGCATTAAACATGCTAATGACAGCAAATTAGTCAATAACAATTAGACAAATTCCTAATAACACTCAAACTTCCTATAGTAATTAATGAAAAACTAGAAGATCTCAAAAGAACAGTAGGTAATAAAGAGATTGAATAGTAATCAAAAACCTTAAAAGGAAAGTCCCTGAGTTTTCTGTTCCTTAAGTCTACATCTAGTTAGGGATGTCACAGATATTTTCTTGACTGTAGCTAACAAAAAAAAACTTATATTTTTATGTAACATTTATGTAACCTAAGAATCTTTCAAAAAACAAAGAAGCATATATAAAAATTAAAGTAAAAAAATAACTTTCCCATTCTTCGCAAAATGGTTCAGCTTGACTCTTAGTTTCTTCACACTTATCAATATTATCAGCTTGAGGAAATGAATAGAAACCAGAAATCTTCAAGGTAATATTTACCAAACATTCTGATAAGAATTACCAAAAATCATGCTCAGACTCTTTAAAAAATTGAAATTAAAAAGAAGGAAACACTGCTTAATTCATTTCGTGAGGACCATAATACAATGTCAGATAAACATACAAGATAAAATTTCAGAAAAACATCTCATATGAATATATAAGCAAATATCCTCAGCAAAATATTAGCAACTAAAATCTAACCGCACAGCAAAAGAACTATACACCATGATCAAGTGAGATTTATTGCAATTATGTAAGTGTGGTTCAACATAAGAAAACTATTTATGTAATACAGCACATTAACAGACTGAAGGAAAATACAGAATATGATAATCTCAATTGATGCAACAAAGACATTAGATAAAATCAGTACTCTTTCTAGATAAAACACTTAGAAAATAAGGAATAGAAGGACCTCCTCAACATGATAAGTTATATATGAAAAGCCCACCATAAACATCAGCTTAATGAGGAAAGCCTGTAAGCTTTCCCACTAAGATGAGGAAAAATACAAGGATACCCCTGTCAACACTGTCATTCATTGTTGTACTAGAAACTCTATCTGGAGCACTTAAGCAAGAGACAGAGATAAAATTTACCCAAATTAGAAAGGAAGAATTGAATTTTTTCCCTTTTTGCAGATGGCATAATCCTATATACAGAAAATCATTAAATATCCAAAACAAGGCTACTAGAACTCATAGGTGGGAAGCAGACTTGGCTCAATGGATAGGGTATCTGCCTACCACATGGTTCAAACCCTGGGCCTCCTTGACCCATGTGGAGCTGGCCCATGTGCAGTGCTGATGCACGCAGGGGTGCCCTGCTATGCAGGGATGTCCCCCGCATAGGGGAGCCCCATGCACAAGGAGTGCACCCTGTAAGGAGAGCCACCCAGGTTGAAAGAAAAGTGCAGCCTGCCCAAGAATAGTACTGCACACATGGAGAGCTGACACAACAAGACAACGCAATGAAAGAAACTCAGATTCCCAGGGCTGCTGACAAGGATAGAAGCAGTCATAGAAGAACATACAGTGAATGGACACAGAGAGCAGACACTGGGGGGGGGGGAGGGAGAGAAATAAACAAATTTAAAAAATAATAAATGAATACAGCATATAACAAGATATAATATCAACACTCAAAAAGCCAGCAGTTTTTTTTTCTATGAATGAACCATCTGATGAAAAAATCAAGAAAAAATTCCATTTACAATAGCAACTAAAATAATTAAATATCTAGGAATAAATCTAAACAAAGATGCAAAGGACTTGTACACAGAACATCACAAAACATTGCTAAAAGAAATCAAAGAAAACCTAAATAAATGGGAGCATCTTCTATGTTTTAGAAATTGGAAGACAAAATATTGTTAAGATGTCAATTCTACCCAAAGCATTGTACAGATGAAATGCAATCCAAAAGTAGAATGAAGTTGAGGAATTCATACTTCCTGATCTTAAGCCTATTAAATCCTAGAGTATTCAAAACAGCATTATGCAGGCATAATCACTGATATTGAAAGTAATGGAATCAAACCAAAATTTCAAAATTAAACTTCAAATCTGTAGCCAACAGATATGGACAAGGGTTGTAAATCCATTAAATGTGGAAATAAAATTCTCTTCAACAAAGGAAATTAAATGTCCATAATGAAAAGAATGAATTTGGACCCCTACCTCAAAACATACACACACACACAAAAGGTTAACTTTCTACATAATAGAACCAGAACTAAAAAGCTCTTAGAAGAAAACACAGGGAGTCATCTTGAAGATTTGTTAGGCAATAGTTAATTAGACTTTACACACAAAGAATGAAGAGCAAAAACAAAAAATAGATAAATGAAATTTAATAAAATTTTAAAAGGTTTTTATATTAAAAGATGTTATCATGAAAGTAAAAGGACAGACTACATAATTGGAGAAATTATTTAGAACCACATATTCAATAAAGGTTTGATACAAATGAACCCTACAACCAAATACAGAAAGAAAAAGAAAAGAACACAAAAAAGGACAAAATACTTGAATAGACTTTTCTCCAAAGATGATATATAAATGGCCAAAATGCACATGAGAAATGCTCAAAATCATTAGCTTTCAGGAAATACAAATCAGAAATACAATGAGATAGTTCACACTTACAATAAAAAAAATAGTGCTATGTGTACTATTTAATGAAACAAAACTACAAGTGTTAAAGAGAATATGGAGAATTATAAACACTCACTGTCTGTAGAATATAAAATGGTATAGTTACTGTAGAAGACTGTTTTAGAGTTCCTCAGATAATATTTAGAAAATTACCATATGAGATAACTGTCCCACTTCTAGGTATATACCCAAATTAAAAGCACAATAACAAACAGATTTGTCCACTTATGTCCATTATACATTATTCCAAATTATCAAAAGATGGAAGCAACCTGAGTGTACATCAACAAATTAATGGATAAACAAAATGTGGTGTGTATACACACACACACACAATGGAATATTATTCAGTCATATAAAGGAATGATGCTGTATATATGCATTTATTGAGGATTTATTAACTAATAAGCTTATAGTCCTTAGGACATGAAAATGCCCAAATCAAGGTTCCAGCAGGAAATGTTTTTCTCCACAAAGACTAGCTGCTGGTGGCCTTAGACTTCTCTATCATAAGGCAAGGCACATTGGGCATATCCTTGTCTTCTATTCCAGATCTCATTGCTTCAGATTCTGGCATCTTCTGCCATTTGTTCTCTGCTTCTGTGGCCTCTTCTCTTCATACATCAGTGGATTTCTCTCTCCATCTCTCTCCATGTTCGACCTATTTGTAAGGGGAGAAAGAGGATTAAAACCCACACTTGGCCATGACCTAATGAAGCAAAATGATCAAAATCTCCTGCCTAAAATAGGTTCACATTCACAGGAATGAATTAGCCCTAAGGAGGTGATTTTCTGTGGCCCATCCACAATCAAAAACATGGGTGAAAATATGTTGAGTGAAAGAAATATGACACAAAAGGATGAATATTGCATGACCTCACTTTTATAAATGCATTAAAATAAGCAAATTCAAAACATAAAAAACTAGAATATAGACTATCAGGTTCTGGGATGGGTGTAGGGATTGGGGAGTTGTTACTTTTGACAGAGTTTATGGGATGATGGAGAGTTTTAGTTACAGACAGTAGGGATGGAAGCACACCATTATGAACATAATTAACAGCACTGAATTATGTATTTGGATGTGATTTAAAGATGGTATTTTAGATTGTAGATATTTTAGCATAATAAAAATTATAAAAACCTGTAAGACTTTAATACACAAACTATCATAAGGTAAACAATGGCTTCTTCAATATAGCAATTATAATAATATTCATTATTTGATTGTAACACATGTACAACCTAATAAAAGTGTGAATAATAAGGGGCTGTGTGGGAACTCTGCATTTTTTGCATGATTTTTATGTAAACCTACAACTTATCTATTTTTTACAAAGGAATTAAATTATTCTTCACATCTGTCAACTATCATATTTTTTTAAAGATTAGTACATTTTTTCTTAATAATGAATTTAAATTCAAATGGTATCTCTTATAATCCAGTTTCACCATGAAAACTTAAGTATCTTCTTGCCAGGATACTGAAATACCCTTGTAATGATTGACTTCATATGCATTATGTAGTTCTTATCTCAGTTCTTCATAATTGTCAAAGTTGGTGGTTTATAAATGAAATAGGTAATCAACTCTAAACCTGGAAAACATATGTAATAACACTTTTTAAGATATCGAGATAACAGTCAGTACAGGATTGTGATCTATGACAGATAAATATGATCACCTTTTCTCAACTTTTGTTTACAATGATTTTCAGAAATAAGGATCCCACAAAGTATATAGTCTCAATGAGTGGTGGAGGCAGAGTTCAGAATTTGGGGGTGTTTACAGTGCTGATTTTCTGGAAGCAGGGCACTAGATACATGTGATAGGTTTCCAGAAATATTCATGGAAGTTTCATTGAGGACATGGCTGAAATTTCAGCTGTTTATGCACAGGAAAACTCTACACAAAGATAGGCAATTAGCAATTATATTGGGAGATATTAAACTGGAGAACTCTGGGATAAGGAAGTATTTGGATTGGATCAGAGTTGAGAGATATTGATCTGAACAGACAGAATGGAGAGGTCCCATAATGGCAATATTTTAGAGTAGGACTAAACTATTACTATAGTTAAGTTTACACTGAAACCACCCTAAAAACAAACAAACAACAACAACAAAAAAAACAACAAAGAGAACATCAGCCTCCCCAGGATGGAGGCATAACACCTTCCCACTTGTTGTATGGGTCTCCACTCACTGATATAACACACTATGACATGATGAGCCCTCACACACTTCCTAAAAGCCTGCCCCAGATGCACCCTGTGACAGATGCACCCTGTCAAACACCTTATACCTGTAACTCTTCCTTATTATATTTTCTAAAGAGTTTTCTCAACATTATAGTTTGAACCACATACCTGACAACCTCCCACATTCACTTGCTCCCCCACCCTATTCCTGATTAGTTGGACCATCTGACACATCTTCTCAACCCTAGCTCCCCTCAAGCCTGCAAATTCCTACCCAATAATATCCCTATGCCCCCATTTTATTGCTTCACTGAACAACTACTTACCTCCATTTTATCATAGATTTTTGCCCATGTTGGTGTTGGCTCATAACTTTCCTTTCACCCCTTTGTCGGAGTCATGGACCTGAAGGGTATCTCAAATGAAAGACAAAAAGAGATTGGGATCAGGGGATCTGCGAGCACTGAAGCCTCAAGCTCATCAGACAAATTTATTAGTCTCAGGGTCTTGCTTATGTACCCCTATAGGTCGTGAGAAGCAGGAACTATTCTAGATAACTATTACCATTACCTCATTCTTACTAACACAGTGAATTAGATAGTTAACAAAGCTCATAATTTTCTATTATATTATTGAAACAAATGTACTCATTAATCTTGTTGCTCAGGTCGTTCCATTCTAGCAAGTCCTTGTTCCACCAGAATGTTACATTTCCCTGATAGATTTATGATCTGCACCTATATCTCCGAGGACAGCATGACTCAGTGGTTAAGGAGGTAACTTGCTAAGATGGAAATAACATGCCTTTGTTTTCCACACCCCTTATTTCCTGTAAGCCTATCTTACAATATCTAGTTCTCGGAGATAGCTTGATTTGCTTAATTCATACCAGAGAGGTCATGTAGTATTTTTCCTTCAATGCCTGGCTGCTTCACTCAACATAAGGTCCTCAAGACTCATACATGTTAACCCATGTATTAGTACTGTATTCCATCTTACAGCTGAGTTGTATTCAATTGTATGTATATACCACATTCTGTTTATCCATTCATCTGTTGATGGACATTTGGGTTGATTCCAACTTTTAGCAATAGTGACTAATGCTGCAAAGAACATTGGTGTGCACATATCAGTTCGTGTCTTTGTTTTCAGTTCTTCTGAGCATATACCCAGCAGTGGAATTGCTGGGTCATACAACAAATCTATAGCTAGATTTTTAGAAACCACCAAACTGTCCTCCAGAATGGCTGGATCCTTTTACATTCCCAGCAGCAGTGGATGAGGGTTTTCATTCCTCCATATCCTCTCCAACTCTCATAGCCTTCTGTGTGTTTAATAGCCACCAATACAATGGGTGTAAGATGGTATCTCATTGTTATTTTGATTTGCATTTCCCTAATAGCTAGTGATGTTGAGCATCTTTTTATGTGCTTTATAGCCATTTGTATTTCTTCTTTGGAGAAGGATCTATTCAAACCTCTTGCCCATTTTTTAAATGAGTTGTTTGGCTTTTTGTTTTTGAGATATAGAAATTCTTAATATATGCTGGATATTAGGCTCCTATCAGATATATGTTTACCAAAAATTTTCTACCATTGTGTAGGCTCTCTCTTAAATTTCTGGCCAAACTCCTTTGAGGTGCAAAAGTCTTTAATTTTGAGGTGATCCCATTTATCTACTTTTTTCTTTTGCTGCTTGTACTTTGGGTATGAAGTTCATGAAGCCATTTCCTATTACAAGGTCCTGTAGATGCTTCCCTACTTTGTCTTCCAAGGTCTTTATGGTCTTGGCTCTTATATTTCCATCTTTGAATCTATCTAAAGCTATGTTTAAAAGTTTTTCTGTGATTCTCAATGTATTAATAAAGAGGAAACTTCTAAATATCTAAAATGAATTACCTATGCTTGTAAATTAAAATTACAGTAAAAGAAAAGTAAATGCTAAATACCTAGAAGGAGGGAAATAATCAAGAGTGGTATCATGATGTTTGTATAAAGGAAAAGAAAAATTATAATATTTACTTCCATAGACTGATGATAAAATACGAGTAAATATAGTTTATACATATCAAGAATCAAAGACAGGTTTAATCCAGATGCTATAATAAATTTAAAATAATAAGAATATAATCTCTATATTAAAAATAACTGAGACAAAATGGTAAAATTTGTATTAGATTGAAATTTCCAAATTGTAGAAGGAATTGAAATTCTTAATAATTTTATATTTATTGAAGAAATTCTATTTATCTTTTGCAAACCTCTCAACAAAGAAACACCATGTAAATTCTCTCACTCATTTAAGAAATAAATAGTACCAAATTTACACATAGCCTTTCAATATGAATTAATTCATTTATGATGTTATGATACCATACCTTGATAAATATATTAGAAAAAAGGAAACCACAGAAAAGAAAAGAATAATAGCAAATCTAAACGTAAAGCTCATTAAAATATATTAGAATATCATACACAACAATACAAAAAAAGGATCAAGTGTAACTCTGGAATACAAGATTTTTCAAATCCAAAGTGAATCAAGATATTTCACCATTTTGCATAGCAACTGGAAAATTATGTGGTCATCTCAGTGGATGCAAATAACCAAACATCTTAAAAACTTCAACACTCTTTTAAATATAAGGCGTAGAATCAAAGGATACATACACAACCTAAGAAAATTTATGTATAAACATTCTTTAGGAAACATCATGTCTAACTGTAAAAGTTGAATATTTTCTCCCCCAAATAAAAAAATTTGTGAATACTCACCCTCAAAATCTACAACATTGTACTGCAGATCTTTTCCAGTATATTAAGGGAGAAAATAGCAAACTAACAGCCATTGCTAAAAGTAATTAAAGATGATAAAAATAATTTGAAATTGTTCTGTATAAGTAGCTATACTGGGAACAAGGTAGAGTTAGAAATGTCACATGCAAAGAATAGTTTTACATGGATCAAATGGGACTGTAAAAGCTAACATTACAGTGTTTGAAATAGAAAGTTTTTGAGATTTTTTCTTTTTTGCATATTTCATCTTTTTCCTATTTTTACTGAAGAATTTATTTACAGAAAACTTATGAAGAAAGTACAGTTTCATTATACACCACCTTTCTAATATATTAACATTTTGCAGTAGTGCACCATTTTTGCTATACTTGATAAAGCAATGTTATCTTAATTGCTCTTTTAATTGTATCTCTGTTTGCAGATAATATGTGTTTTTATATAATGAAGTCCAAAAATTCCATGAAACCTACTAGAACTAATAAATGAACTCAGAAAAATTGCAGGCAACATAATTAATATGCAAAATTCAGTTGGTGTTTGTACATATCACCAAAGAATATTACCAAATAAAAATTGAAGAAAAAAATCCTTTTGCCATTGTTCCTAAAAGAATTAAATAACAGAATAAAGTTAACAAAGGAGGTGAAGGACATACACTGAATCCTATAAAACACTGATGAAGGAAAAGAAGTAAAACCTAAGTAAATGGCAAGACACCCATGTTCAAGAATAGGAACCGTTGATACTATTAAAATGTGACTGCCACCCAAGGCAATATACAGATTCAATGGAATGTCTGTCATAATCCCAGCAGCCAATTTTGCAGAAATGGAAAGCCAAAACACAAATTCCTGCACAATTACAAGGGACCTGAAAAGCCAAAACCGTTTTACAAAATAAGAACAAAGTTTTAGGTCTTACATTCCCCCATTTCAAAACTTAACACAAAGCAACATTAGTCAAAACAGTAAGCTATTGGCAAATACACAGACCTAAAGTCCAAGGGTATAGAATTGAGTGCTCAGAAATAATTGCTCAATTCCATGGCCAACTGATATTTGACAAGATTACCGAGTATATTATTTGGGGAATAAATGACTCAGTAAAACTGCTTATCTACATGCAAAGTATGAAAATAGAACCCTATCTCACACCATATATAAAAATTCAGAAAAAATGGTCAAAGATGAAACATAAATAACCTCAAACTCCTAGAAGAAAACATGGGTAGAGCCTTCATAACCTTTGACCTGGTTCTTAAATCTTAGTTATGACACAAATGACATGAGCAACAAAAGAAAAATAACATGGAAGTCTTCAAAATTAAAGCAACAATAGCTTTGATGCGCCAAAGGACACAATCAAGAAACCGAAGACAGCCTGAATAATAGGAGAAAATAATTACTAACCTATATTTGAAAAGGTTTAATACTCCATAATACATAAAATATTGCTGCAATTCAACAACTGAGAGACAACCCCATTAAAAACAGACAAAGGACTTTAATAGATATTTCTCCAAAGAACATATTAAAGTGTCCAATAAGAAACTGTGGGAAGATGACATTGGAATAACAGTCAGAGGTTCAATGCTCTCACATAAACAATGGAGACAGAGCCAAAAGCTATCTGAGGGACTTGCTTGGGGGATCAGTAGACTAGGGTAGTGCTTAACAACTCCCAGGAGGATGAGAGGCAGAGAGAAGAGAATGATGAAACAATTGTTTGTTACCAAGGACCCCATGGTGGCCAAGAAGGGCATCACTCCCCAAACCTAAGATATTAAGCTGGGATAAAATTCCTGGGTGAATGCAGTTGACTAAAAGGGGAACAGATGCCTTCCTCCCTGCCAGTCATTTCAAGGGTTTAAGGAGGGGGAGTTGGTGTCATTTCCTTCAGTGAGTTTGGCAAGCAGAGCCTGATTTGAATCTTGGCTGTGGATATTAAACAGGGAGAAAGTCTGTGTTCCAGGAGCGATTCCCTGGCCTACTTTGATAACTTAAACCAGGCAATTTTAAAGGCTTAGAATAAGTTGAACTGTTGGGGTACAGAAGTGGGAAGAGTCTTGTCCAGCAAGACTCAGATGCATGAAGAAAGTACATGCATACATGGCAGATGTATGCTCAAAGAAGAAACTCTTTATTTTTTTCTCCTACCCTATATATTTCCATTTCTAGCCTTGATGCAGAATTAACAATGAATCACAACTCATGAATCTATTTTCCTGATTAATGATAAGGACATCTAACCTATTACAGCTCATGATTAAAGTGTCTCATTGTGTGTTTCAAGCAGGCTATATTCTGAACATCACAGTCACTTTTATCCCCTTACATACTCAACAAATTTCTATGGGTACTACATGACTTACAAGACTCCACAGCCAGACATGAAGGCAATGGTCATTTTCAACCATCTGTGTTCAATGTTTTCCTTGAACTTCCATCAGGGTCTCACAGAGGCAGCTTGGTTTGCCACATTGAACCAAACATCAAAGAAAAGCAGTGAAAAAATACCAGAATAATTAAACCAAAATAGTCAGATGTGTAGACATCAGCAAAAATTCCAAGAGATACACGGAAAGAGAAATTGATGGCACAGTCAAAAGAATTAACCAAATGTCTTGAAGAAGGGCAGCATTTAATATAATTAATCAGTGATGATTACACAACTCCCTAAATCACTTTAAAAAATGTAAAGAATATATGACTAAAGAAATAAAGGACATTATGAAGAACTGTGAGAGCATAAAGAACAATTTGAAAACCTGTGAAGAAAAGTAAAATACCTCATGGGAATGTAAGACACAATAGATGAGAAGAAAAATATATTAGAAGCACATAAGAGCAGTTTTAATTGCTCAAAGACAGAATTAGTGATTTCAAAGACAGAAAATCTTAACTTGAAAAGATGGGACAACAGAAAGGGAAAAATAGAAAAAAAAAATGAACAGTTTTCAGGGAACTGAATGACAATGAGAAACACAAATATTTGCATTATCAGTGCCCCAGAAGAAGAAAATGGAAAAGAGGCAGAAAGATTATTTGAGGAAATAATGACCAAAAAGTTCCCACTATTATGAAAGACATAAATATCAATATCCAAGAAGGACTCTAATGAGAATAAATCTGAATAGACTTACCCTGAAACACTTACCCTTCAGAATGACAAATATCAGAGATAAATAGAAGATTCTGAACGGAGCAAGAGAAAAAGCAAAGCATCACATACAAGGGAAACGTGAGAAGATTTAGTGAGGAATTCTGGCATGATAGCATCAGTTTAGGTGTACACTCCCTCACTGTCTCCCAAAAACTGGCTGAGAAAGTGCAAAATCTTACCTGAGTGAGATGTTTTGGGAACACACAGAAGAGGAGGCTTCAGAGCATTGATCTGGAGAATTGGAGAAAGAGATAAAGAACCCATGGGAAAACCATGAGTTTCTCACCACTTTGGCTGGACATGGTGGGCAGCTAAGCCCCACCCTCAAGGCTTAAAGCCTCAATGAATCCCCTGGCTCCCACCACCCACTGAGTGGGAGGGAGAATTCTCTGGTAGGAAGAGGGCTTTGGTGAAGGGTGGTAGGGGTTTCCTATCTGTGGATTTGGTTACCTGGGCCCCTTTTAACTCAGTGCACACAAGGAGGCACTGAGGTAGCCCAAGTAAGAGGGGAGGGGGGAATCTTCTCAGGCACTCAATACACACAACTACACTGGGAGAGAGAAATTTGGGTAAGGAGAGGAAAAAGGTAATTGACTAGTCCAGTGCTGAAAACTATCAAAATTCCAATTCCCCTAAGGGAGGCAGTCAGTAGAGATCCTCCAAAAGCTTGTAAGGGCCTATTTAGGGTCACCCAGGAGAATGAGGGGTCAGGAAGAAAGTCCAGTTTGGTTTCTCCGTGGTGAATTTGGTAATCACAGTCCTATTGGAATCTCTGAAGAACCTTAACATGATCAGGAGAGAGGGAATCTACTCACAGTTCACACAAGCTGTCAGGCCCAGTTGTCCTGGGAGAGAAAACAATTACAATAGAAAGGGATGGGGATGGACAGGTGCCTAATCAGCAGAACTCTGGCAGCCTGCAAAGATTCTTACCTGCCCTAGGGAAAGTGGGTGAATAGCTTCTTGAAAGGCTAACCAAACCAAGGAAAAAGTTTATCCCAATGGAGGAATTCCCACTTTGAATATATGAGGTCTCCAGTTTGTTTCCTGGAGCTTCCTAGAAAAGTGATTGACTGGGCTATCAGAAATCCAGGCGATACTTTAGGACAGGGAGCACATAGATTTTATGTTCGTATTGGCTTCTATGGATCTTATTTTTCTTTAAAAAGGTTCTTTTTAAAATTTAACTTAGTTTACCTATTAAAACCCAGTTCAAAATCTGCAGAGAGCAGGCTGTAGGGTAATTGATAGATGAGCATAGGCAGCCTGAGAAGCTCCTTAGGGGACTAAAATTGAAGGCTGTTTTTCCATGGCTTTTGTTTGTTTCCTAGTTTGTTTTTCATTTTTTATCTTCTTTCTTTTCACCCCACTTTTATATTAGGTGCTGCTGTGTTGTTTCTTCTTTGTTGTGTTTCCCCTTCCTTTGTTTCCCTTTATTTGTTTACCAATTTGGTCTACCTACACTATTTATTTTTTTCCTTCAACTTTCTATCTTCTGCTTTTTGTTGTGGTTCTTACCTTTCACCTCTTTTTGTTTGTTTTTCCATTTTTCTTATATTTATTTCTCTCTCCTTTATTTTCTGTTTTCTTTCTTTCTTTTTTTACTTTTTTTCTGTCTTTTCCTTTCCCTGTTTTCTCATCATTCTGGCCTTTAAATCCATCCTCTCTATTTTTCTCTATTTGGTTTCTTATCTCATTGTACTCCAGCTTTTTATTCTCATTCTTCTACACTTCTTAGTTGAGTTAGTTATTCATTTTCATATTACAGGGACCAGATACAGGATATTACATATCCTGTCATAACCCACTGAATGAACTGGGAAACAGTGTACACTGCAACATAAACTGTAATCCATGCTGTGTAACAATGCATCAAAATGTACTCATCAAATGCAATGACTGTACCACACTAATGTCACTGTGGGAGAAGTGGGGAGTGTGAAGAGTAGGGTATATGGAAACCCTCTTATATTTTTTAATGTAACATTTTGTGTAATATATGTATCTTTAAAAAAGATAATAAAAAAAGAAAAAAATTATTTTCCTAGATCTTACACAGGTCATTTACTACCATTCACTATTATTATTACAATTGTTCTTTTTTTTTCCTTCTTACCTCTTTACTCTTCTCTGGATATATTTTATTTCCCAATGTAACATAGAAACAGCAAGGAAATAAAATAAGAAGAAAAAAGTGCTAAAGTGAAAAATATCACACACACAAAAACAACAAAATAAAACCTGGATTAGAAAGAGAAGGTAATCAACTGAAAAGCTCCATCAAGGTAACCTGATGCCTAGATACCTACAGAAAATTACAACCCATATTAGGAGATAGGAAGACATGGCCAGGTCCAATCAAACAACTAATAAACAGGAGGAGATGCAGAACTTTGAAAAACTAATCAGAGTCTGTTCACACAAATATCATGAATCAGTTTAGTGAAGTGAAGGAAGAGATTAAAGATATTAAGAAGACATTGGGAGAGAACACTGAAGAAATCATAAACATACATAAAAACCTAATTAATATGGTAATGAAAGATGCAATAAAAGAAATTAAAAATACACTGGGAGCACATAACAGTAGATTTGAACATACAGAGGAAAGAATCAGTGATGAGAAAGACAGTACAGCTAAAATCAAACAGATTCCAGAATAGATTGATGAAAAGAAAAACTACATCATGGACACAGATTTGAATGATAGCAAGACAAATACAATCATATATTATAGGCCTCCAGAAGAGTAAGGAAATGGAAAGAGGAAAGAAGGTGTGTTGGAGGAATTAATGGCTGAAAAATTCCCAACTCTACAGACGGAGATGGCTGCATATGTCTAGGAAGTTCAGTGCACACCAAACAGCATAAATCCTACAAGGCTTATTGCAACACATATACTTGTCAAATTGTTTAATGTTCAAGGCAAAGAGAGAATACTGAAAGCAGCAAGAGAAAAGAGAACTATTACATAAAAGGAAAGCTGAGTAATTTTAAATATTGATTTCTCATCTGAGACCATAGAGGCAAGAAGGCAGTGGTATGACATAGTCAAGGTGCTAAAAAAAAAAACACTTCCAACCAATAATTCTCCAGCCAGAAAAACCGGCACTCAAAAAATGAGGGAGGGAGTAGATCAAGATGGTGGCTGAGTGAACTTGCCTTGCGGTCTCTCCTGGGTAGAGGCAGCTGGGCGCCACTGGAGGTTCTCTGAGGCCGGGTATTTTTGGGATTTTTGCAGGACAGGAAGTGTCTGGACATCGATTTAGTGGAAAGGTAACGGAGAGGATTGGTCTATAAGATATAATTTGGGTTCTATTGCCCGGACATGAGACCTGCACACGGGTTGCTCCCTCTTTGGGGGTGGGTGGAGCCACGGTATCAGTGCAGCGGCTCCGCTTTTTGGTGACTCTATGGTGCTGGGGAGTTCGCGAGTCCTGGGTGGGCTGTTGGGGGGTTGATGGGATGGGACGCCTTTGTGGATCGATTTGGGGAGACAGACGGTGTTTTGTTGTGAAGTGGGGGAATTTTTGATTGCAGACACAAATAATAGCTCTTCCGTCTGGAGCACCACCCCCACAAGCCTGGCTGCCGATCTGCAACAGAATTAGATTGCTGGCAATAAAGGGACGTAATTGGGAGGTTGTTACAGGGTGCGGCAAGGGAGGGGGACACATCTGGAAGCCGAGTGGGGAATATTTTGCGAAGCCTGGAAATTCCGGTTTTGGAATCTGTTTTCAGCATTTCCAACTGAAGCCCAACCCATGGGCCGGGCTCCGGATCTGCGTCATTAAATTGGCTGAGGTGTAGAGGCGACCTCATGTGGCCATTTTGGGGGATCACAGGGTGGGAGCTGTCCAAAAGCTGAATTGATGATATACCCACATAAATAAACCCTAGTGAGTAAGTGAATTGCAGGGTTCAGACATAATATAGAGTTTGCAGATCTGAATTCCCCCATAGGGCTGGCACCCAGGTGTGGGGATCCCTGAGGGCTGTGTTACACTGTGGGGACCCTAGGCTTCCTGTTGATCAGAGTTGAGGTTGCCGGCTCTGAATCCCCTAAACTCTGGTGGCCCACACCCCAGAGTCTCACACCTCTTGAGCCTTCAATATCTCAGACTTTCCACCCCTGAATCCATCACGCCCTGAGGTCCATCTGAGGTACTTGAATGCCCTAGCCTACAACGTTTGCATTTTTTCTTCATCATTTCATTTTGTTCTCTTTTTATTTTCATTTTATCTTATTTTTTTTACTTTTTTAAATGTCCTGATTGCTAATATTGCATTATCCCCTAGTCTTTTCTCCCAGCATATCCCCAAAGTCTTTTTTTTATTCAGTTATTTAGGGTTTTTCCCCTTGTTGCTGCTGTAGTTGGTGTTGTAATTGTGGTTCATGTATATCTGTTTTTTTCTTTCCCCTACCTGTTCCCCACCCTTTGCCCACCCCCTTTTTCTTTCTTCCTTTCTTCTCTTCTTTCTTTTTTTCTTTTCTTTTCTTTTTCTGTTTTCTCTCTCCCTCTTGGCCCTCATTTTATACTTATTTTATTTTAACTCAATTATACAATAGGTGCAGCAGGGAACACCTCACATTTGCTGGGTTTTCTCACCCTCCACTGCCTCATTTCTGTGTGAACTGACTTAGGCTACCTACACTATCCCCTTTCCCCTACATCTTGATATCCACCATCATCTACTGTCTCTCCTATATTCCACCTCCCATCTCCCTTTCTTTGATCCACTAAGTGTCTAACTCTTAATTTCTAATTACTTTGTTTTGTTTTCTCTCTGTTATCCACTCTTGAAACTATTAACTTTCTTTTCTCTCTCCCTCTCTCATGAAAACAATAGCTTTTTAGCCCATACCATATTCCTACCATATTGAGTCATTTACCTCATAATAGGTACTCTACCTACTGTTATAACTCTACACAATTTACATGAATCTAACCTCCATCTTCCCAGATCTCATATTCTTGCTTTGTTAACATATATCACCAATACTACTTTACACTTTTTCCTTGCTTACACAATTGCCTTTTCCTGGCACTAATACTTTCCTTTAAAGGGAACTTAACCAGCAACAAGAAATTAGAATAAGAAGTACAAAGTGACAAAGAGAAGATATAACACTTACACAAAATCAACAGCTAATTAATCTCCAAGAGTAGACAAAGAAGCTAAGGAACTGATTAAACCAGTCAAGATAAAATGCTGACCAGACAGCAACAAATCTCTACAAACCAAACCAGTAATCAGGAAAACATGGCTGAATCCAATCAACAAACCAAAAATCAGGAAGGGGAGCAGAACTTCGCACGAGCAATGAAAGATCTCAGAACATTTATCACTGACAAATTTGATAAAGTAATGAAAGAGGTTAACAACATGAAGACAACACTTGGAGGGGAAATTGCAGACATAAGCAAAAAGATAACAGATATGATGGGAATGAACACCACAGTTCAAGAAATCAAAAATACACTTGCAGCAAATATCAGCAGACTAGAAGAGGCAGAGCAGAGAATTAGTGATGTGGAAGACTGTACATCAGAAATCAAACAGATAGTAGAAGGGGTCGATAAAAAGATAGAAAAAATCCAGCTAGGACTTAGGGACCTGAATGACAATGCAAAACGTTCAAACATATGTATTCCAGGCATTCCAGAAGGAGAAGAGAATGGAAAGGGGTCAGAAGGAGTGTTGCAAGAAATAATGGTTGAAAACTTCCCAAATCTACTGAAAGAGACAGATGTACATATCCAAGAAGCACAGCGCATTCCACTAGTCATTAACCCCAACGGGCCAACCCCAAGACATATACTTGTCAAATTATCCAATGCTCAAGACAAAGAGAAAATTCTAAAAGCAGGAAGAGAAAAGAAAACCATCACATAAAGGGAAGCTCCATAATATTAAGTGCTGATTTCTCATTTGAAACGATGGAGGCAAGAAGGCAGTGGTATCATATAGTCAAGGCACTAAAGGAAAAAAATTTCCAACCAAGAATACTCTATCCACCTAAACTAGCATTCAAACATGATGGAGAGTTCAAAATATTGACAGATAAACAGAAACTGAAAGAGTATACCAACAAGAAACATCCCCTTCAAGAAATTCTAAAGGGAGTTCTGCAGGAAGAAAGGGAAAAACAGGACAGGCAGAGTTGGAGACTATAAGAGCAACAAAAAAAGACAAAAATAAAATGAAAAAAATACAAACAAAATATGACAAACACAAATCCAATCAAAATATGGCTAACACAAATAATTCCTTGAAAGTAATAACACTGAATGTCAACGGATTAAACTCACCTATCAAAAGATTCAGACTGGGACATTGGATAAGGAAATATGACCCACCTGTATGCTGTCTACAAGAGACACATCTTAGACCCAGAGACGCATGGAGATTAAAAGTGAATGGCTGGAAAACAATCATACAAGCAAACAATAACCAAAAAAAGGCAGGAGTAGCTATATTAATATCAGACAAAATAGACTTTAAATGTGAAACAATTGTGAGAGACAAAGAAGGATACTACATTTTAGTGAAAGGGAAGATCTGTCAAGAAGATTGAACAATCATGAATATTTATGCTCCTAACAAGGGTGCCTCTAAATATGTGAGGCAATCTTTGGAAAAACTTAGTGAAACAATAGATGCATCTACAATTATAGTGGGGGATTTTAATACACCACTATCTACCTTGGACAGAACATCTCAAAAGAGAATCACTAAAGAAACAAAACATTTGAACAGTATATTAGAGGAGCTGGATCTAATAGACATATATAGATCATTACACCCAAACACAGCAGGATATACATTTTTCTCAAGTGCACATGGATCATTCTCCAAGATAGACCATATGCTAGGCCACAAAGAGAGGCTGAATGAATTCAGAAAGATTGAAATCATACAAAACAATATCTCTGACCACAGTGGAGTCAAGCTGGAAATTTGCAAGGGACAGAGGCCCAGGTTTCACACCACAATTTGGAAATTAAACAGTACACTTTTAGAAAAACAGTGGGTCAAAGAGGAAATCTCAAAAGAAATCAATGACTACCTTGAAACAAATGATAATAATAACACAACATACCAAAATTTATGGGATGCAGCAAAAGCAGTACTGAGAGGGAAATTTATAGCAATAAATTCACATATCAAAAAAGAAGAGCAAAAATTGAAGAGCTAACCTCACATTTGAAGGAATTAGAAAAACAACAACAAAGTAACCCAACAGGAAGAAGAAGGAAGGAAATAACAAAGATAAGAGCAGAACTAAATGAAATAGAAAATAAGAAAGCACTTGAAAAGATTAACAAGACCAAGAGCTGGTATTTTGAGAAGATCAACATAATTGACAAACCTTTAGCGAGACTAACAAAGAAAAAAAGAGAGAAGATGCAAATACACAAAATAAGAAATGAGAAAGTTGATATGACCACTGACTCCACAGAAATAAAGACTATCATAAGAGGATACTTTGAAAAACTATACTCCTACAAAAATGACAATTTAGAGGAAGTGGACAAATTCCTAGAAACACATAAGCACCCCTTATTGATGAAAGAAGAAACTGAGGATCTTAACAAACCAATCATAAACAAACAGATAGAATCAGTCATTAAAAATCTGCCAACTAAGAAGAACCCAGGGCCAGACGGCTTCACAGGTGAATTCTACAAAACATTCCAGAAAGAACTAACACCAATCCTGTTGAAACTATTCCAAAAAATTGAAACAGAAGGAACATTGCCGAATTCCTTCTATGATGCCAATATTACCCTAGTACGAAAGCCAAACAAAGACACCACAAGAAAAGACAATTTCAGACCAATTTATCTAATGAACATAGACACAAACATACTTAACAAAATACTTGCTAATCGTATGCAACAACACATTAAAGGAATTATACACCATGACCAAGTGGGATTTATTCCAGATATGCAAGGATGATTCAACATAAGAAAATCAATTAATGTGATACACCATATAAACAGATTGAAGGAAAAAAATCACATCATTATATCTATAGATGCAGAAAAGGCATTTGACAAAATACAGCACCCCTTCTTGATAAAAACACTACAAAAGATCGGAATACAAGGAAACTTTTTGAACATGATAAAGAGTATATATGAAAAACCTACAGTTAACATTGTTTACAATGGAGAAATCCTAAAATCCTTCCCTCTAAACTCAGGAACAAGACAGGGATGCCCACTGTCTCCCCTTCTATTAAACATTATCTTAGAAGTACTTGATCGAGCACTGAGGCAAGAACCAGATATAAAAGGAATTCAAATTAGAAAGGAAGAAGTCAAAAGTTCATTATTTGCAGAAGACATGATCCTATACATAGAAAACCCTGAGAGGTCTACAACAAAGCTTCTGGAATTCATAAATGAGTTTAGTAAAGTTGCAGGTTACAAGACCAATGCGCAAAAATCAGTAGCATTTCTGTACACCAATAATGAGCAAGATCAGGAGGAAATCAAGAAACAAATACCATTCACAATAGTAAATAAAAAAATCAAATACTTAGGAATAAATTTAACTAAAGAGGTAAAAATCTTATACACCGAGAACTATACAAGACTGGTAAAGGAAATCAAAGAAGACCTAAATAAATGGAAGAATATTCCTTGTTCATGGATAGGAAGACTGAATATTATTAAGATGTCTATCCTACCAAAACTGATCTACACATTCAATGCAATCCCAATAAATCAACACAGCCTTCTTTAAGGATCTAGAAAAACTAACTATGAAATTTATTTGGAAAGGAAAGAGGCCCTGAATAGCCAAAGACATATTGAAAAAGAAAAACGAAATTGGAGGAATCACACTTCCTGTCTTCAAAACATACTACAAAGCTACAGTAGTGAAAACAGCATGGTATTGGCATAAGGAGAGACACACAGACCAATGGAATCGAATTGAAAGCTCTGATATAGAACCTCACATATATAGCCATATAATATTCGATAAAGCCACCAAAACCTCTCAACTGGGAGAGAATGGTCTATCCAACAAATGGTACCTGGAGAACTGGATAGCCATATGTAGAAGAATGAAAGAGGATTACCATCTCACACCTTATACAAAGATCAACTCAAGATGGATCAAAGACCTGAATATAAGAGCCAAGACCATAAAGATCTTGGAAAGCAGTGTAGGGAAACATCTACAGGACCTTGTAATAGAAAATGGCTTCATGAATATCACACCAAAAGCACGAGCAGCAAAAGAACAAATAGATAAATTGCACTTCCTCAAAATTAAAGCCTTCTGTACCTCAAAGGAGTTTGTCAAGAAAGTGAAAAGGGAACCCACACAATGGGAGAAAATATTTGGCAACCATATATCTGATAATAGGCTTATAACTTGCATATATAAAGAACTCATAAATCTTGAAAATAAAAAAAGATAACAACCCATTTAAGAAATGGGAAAAAGATTTAAACAGACACTTCTCCAAAGAAGAAATACAAATGGCTAAAAAACACATGAAAAAATGCTCCAAATCTCTAGCTATCAGGGAAATGCAAATCAAAACTACAATGAGATACCATCTTACTCCCATAAGATTGGCAGCTATGAAAAAAACAGAAGAATACAAATGCTGGAGAGGATGTGAAGAAAGGGCAACACTCATCCAGTGCTGGTGGGAATGCAGAAGGATCCAACCATTCTGGAGGACAGTTTGCGGTTTCTCAAAAAACTAACCATAGATTTGCCGTATGACCCAGCAATACCACTGCTGGGTATATACCCATCAGAACTGAAAACAAGGACACAAACAGATATATGTACACCAATGTTCATAGCAGCATTGTTTACTATTGCCAAAAGTTGGAATCAAATCAAATGTCCATCAACAGACGAGTGTATCAATAAAATGTGGTATATACACACAATGGAATACTACTCGGATGTTAGAACAAATACAGTACAATCACATGTGATAACATGGATGAACCTTGAGAACCTTATGTTGAGTGAAGCAACCCAGGCATTGAAGGACAAATACTACATGACCTCAATGATATGAAATAAGCAAACTACCTCAGAGAGCTAGACTCTGGAAAAGGGGCTTACAGGAAATCGGGGGGTGGAGGAAGGATGTGAGTTAACGTCTGCAGGGGTGGAATCTGTGATGAGCTGGCGGTAAGTATGAGCACAAAGAAGGTACAAAATGGGGCAAGGGTTTGCCTTCGCGTGGGGCTTTGTGGGTCTGAGGGGGGCTGGGGAAGGGAAGAGGGGTAATATTTTCCAAAAATTGGGGGGAGGGAGGGGCAATATACGAACATGGGAGAGTTCAGGTTTTGTTGAGAAAATCATATCAAAGTATAAGTAGGAGGGTTACCTGTTTAGGATGCTCAGGGGGTATGGTCTGATGCGCGACAGACTTCGGAGGAATAGCTGAAGGCTCATTTTGCCAAGGTGGGTTGTACCATTGGGAAGAGACCCAAGAAGTGAGAGTTGGGGTGGACACACATCCTGGGGAGGACTAATGCTGTCAAATAGAGAGAACTGTATCTCTAGTGAGAAAGGATGGCTCCCAGGGCATTAGGGCAGTTGAGAAAGTTGGGCCCTGAATACTGCTGCAAATATCTCTGGACATGGCTTCTTGGGAAATGGAGATTGGCTGGCATTGTGGGCCCCAAGGGGAGGGGAAAATGGATGTGGAATGGATGGAACCAAGGTAAATATGGGGGCAAGAGAGGAGTTTTGTGAGAGTACACGAAGATGAATATAAAACATGTAATATTACACCAAAAACATATAGGGGACGACAGACTAATAATGTAAACCATAAGGCAAAACATAGGATAACTAAAAAATTTAGAAAACTGTACAACCTAAAGTATGGACCACATAGTAAGCACAGATGTCATCTTGTTTGAAAGCTATTGTCTCGGAATCTGTACATCAGTTTCCAGAAATATGATATGAACAACTTAAAAGATTATCGCTGTGGAAGGGAAAAGGTTTTATGGTGAATCTGAGGAAGTACTGTATATTGTATATATGAATTTTGGTGATCTAAGACTCTTGTGAAGCTGACATTATGTTGGGATTCACTTTACGGGAAGTTTTGGAACACAGAGTGGTTCAACAATGGCAGCGGAGGAATACTGATATAGGATGTTATTGACAGGATATATATGGTTGACAGGGAGTTATACAGGGCATATGCCCAGGGTATATAGTAATGTCTAGATATACTCATAGTGGAAACAATTAAAAACAACAGCTGGGGGGGTACTGGGCCCCTGGCTGGGGGGTCACTGTCATAGACACTGGGGGAGCAGCGGCAGTCCCCCAGGTGCAATGGCAAGAACCAGGAAGGAAGGAGGGCCCAACAGTGGGCTCCTGATACTAATGGCTATGCTTTTGAGCCTATACACCTGCAATAAGAATAAGGCCTAGAGTAGCACTGTGCCTGGGAGTTTCCTCCTGACAGCCTTCATGTTACTCAAATGTGGCCACTCTCACAGCCAAACTCAGCATGTAGATGCAGTGCATTCCCCCCAGTGTGGGACATGACACCCAGAGATGAGCCTCCCTGGCACCGAGGGATCACTACCACACACCAGCTGAAAATGCAACTAGAAAAGGACCTTGAATTAAAGGTTCAACATGGATCAGCAGAATATCCCTGTCTACATATAATAACATGATTTCAAAATGCTGTTTGACCTAATGTAAAGGGGAAATGGAAAGGAGAAATGAGAATATAAGGCTATGAGTCTCTAAAAAAGAGTCTGGAGGTTGTCAGAAGGAATCCCCTTATGCACAACTGAGCAGAGTCTGAGAGACAGATAAAGTAGATACAACCCCAGGTATTGGTTCTTTTGAGGAATAAAGAGACCCACGGGTTCTATGGTCAAGGCAGATGGGGTTCACTGCCATGGCAGATGGCCCTTCTTTGGAGCTGGTGTTTCTGCGTGATGGAATTGGACTCAGAGGGGATCTCTTTTCACAAGACTTGCATGCTACTTTATTGGGGTTTTAGATATATATAGGGGATTTGAATCTCTGGACTGATAATATGACACCCAGGCCCAGAGCCTGAACAGACTTCAGCTCCTACACTTTGATTTATTGGACTTACCCCACTCAGCTAACATCGAGTTGAAGAAGGTCAACCACCACACCATGGAGCATAGAGTGTCTACAACTGAAAGCAGGAGGAGTGCATCCAGTATCCATGTGGAATCTAAGCCCCCACTTGGCATAGATGTGCAATGGACACAACCAATCCAATGTCCACAGAGAAAATGTGGAATGGGTATGGGAAGGGTAGCCATGGTGGCAGCTGGGTTTGGGGAATAGGAGGAAGAGATGAGATGTGGAGGCGTTTTCAGGATGAGGAGATGTCCTGGGTGGTGCTTCACGGGCAATTACGGGACATTGTAGATCCCCCCAAGGGCCCAATGGATGGAACGTGGGAGAGTGTGGGCTATGATGTGGACCATTGACTATGGGGTGCAGTGATGCTCAGAGATGTACTTACCAGGTGCAATGGATGTGTCACAATGATGGAAGAGAGTGTTGCTGTGGGGGGAGTGGGGGGTGGGAGTGGTTGGGTTGAATGGGACCTCATATTTTTTTAATGTAATTTTTAAAAATAAATAAATAATTTTTAAAAAATTTCAAAAAAAAAAGAAACAAATACCATTCACAATAGTAAATAAAAAAATCAAATATTTAGGAATAAATTTAACTAAAGAGTTAAAAAACTTCTACACTGAGAACTATACAAGACTGTTCAAGGAAATCAAAGAAGACCTAAATAAATGGAAGAATATTCCCTGTTCATGGATAGGAAGACTGAATATTATTAAGATGTCTATCTTACCAAAACTGATCTACACATTCAATGCTATCCCAATGAAAATCAACACAGCCTTCTTTAAGGAACTAGAAAAACTAACTATGAAATTTATTGGGAAAGGAAAGAGACCCCGAATAGCCAAAGACATATTGAAAAAGAAAAACGAAATTGGAGGAATCACACTACCTGACTTCAAAACATACTACAAAGCTACAGTAGTGAAAACAGCATGGTATTGGCATAAGGAGAGACACACAGACCAATGGAATCGAATTGAAAGCTCTGATATAGAACCTCACATATATAGCCATATAATATTCGATAAAGCCACCAAACCCTCTCAACTGGGAGAGAGCGGCCTATTCAACAAATGGTGCCGAGAGTACTGGATAGCCATATGTAGAAGAATGAAAGAGGATTACCATCTCACACCTTATACAAAGATGAACTCAAGATGATTCAAGACCTAAATATAAGAGCCAAGACCATAAAAACCTTGGAAAGCAGTGTAGGGAAACATCTACAGGACCTTGTAATAAGAAATGGGTTCATTAATATCACACCAAAAGCACAAGCAGCAAAAGAACTAATAGATAAATGGGACTTCCTCAAAATTAAAGCCTTCTGTACATCAAAGGAGTTTGTCAAGAAAGTAAAAAGGGAGCCCACACAGTGGGAGAAAATATTTGGCAACCATATATCTGATAAGAAACTTATAACTTGCATATATAAAGAACTCATATATCTTGAAAATAAAAAGATAAACAACCCATTTAAAAAATGGGAAAAAGATTTAAACAGACACTTCTCCAAAGAAGAAATACAAATGGCTAAAAAACACATGAAAAAATGCTCCAAATGTCTAGCTATCAGGGAAATGCAAATCAAAACTACAATGAGATACCATCTTACTCCCATAAGATTGGCAGCTATGAAAAAAACAGAAGAATACAAATGCTGGAGAGGATGTGAAGAAAGGGCAACACTCATCCAGTGCTGGTGGGAATGCAGAAGGATCCAACCATTCTGGAGGACAGTTTGGCTGTTTCTCAAAAAACTAACCATAGATTTGCCATATGACCCAACAATACCACTGCTGGGTATATACCCAGCAGAACTGAAAACAAGGACACAAACGGATATATGTACACCAATGTTCATAGCAGCATTGTTTACTATTGCCAAAAGTTGGAATCAACCCAAATGCCCATCAACAGATGAGTGGATCAATAAAATGTGGTATATACACACAATGGAATACTACTCGGCTATAAGAACAAATACACTATAAACACACGTGATAACATGCATGAATCTTGAGAACCTTATGTTGAGTGAAGAAACCCAGGCATTGAAGGACAAATACTACATGACCTCAATGATATGAAATAAGCAGGCTGCTTCAGAGAGCTAGAGACTGAGCAATAGGCTTACAGAAAATTGAGGGGTGGAGGAAGGATGTGAGCTAACGTCTGCAGGGGTGGAATTTATGATGAGGTGGCGGTAAGTATGAGGGGGGTTGGGGACGGGCGGATGGGTAATATTGCCCAAAAAGTGGGGGGAGGGAGGGGTAGCATACGAACATAGGAGAGCGCCAGGTGTTGGTTGATAGTAAAATGCTGAGAAAATCGTATCAAAATATAATTAAGAGGGTTACCTGTTTAGAATGCTCGGAGGGGATGGTCTGATGAGGCACGGGCTCCTGGGGAATGTCTGAATGCTCATTTTGCCAGAGTGGGTGGTACCATTGGGTAGAGACCCAAGTAGTGAGAGTGGGGGTGGACCCACATCCTGGGGAGGACTAATGCCATCAAATGGAGGGAACTGTATCTCTCGAGAGAAAGGGTGGCTCCCAGGGCATTGGGGCAGTTGAGCAAGTTAGGCCCTGAACACTGTTGCAAGTATCTCTGGATGTGGCTCCTTGGGAAACGGAGGTTGGGTGTCACTGTGAGCACAAAAGGGGATGGGAAAATGGATGTTAAATGTGTGGAACCAAGGTAAATGTGGGGTAAGAGAGGAGTTTCACAAGAGTACACAAGGATGGATATAAAACATGTAATATTACACCATAAACATATAGGGGACAACAGACTGAGAATGTAAACCATAATGTAAAACATAGGATAACTAAAAATTTAGAGAAAACTGTGTGTCCTAAAGTATGCACCACAGTGTAAGCACAGATATCACCTTGTTTGAAACCTATTGTCTCAGACTCTGTCCATCACTTTAAGTAAATATGATGTGAATAGGTTGTAAGAGTATCACTGTGGAAGGGAAAAAGTTTTGTGGTGGATGTGTGGGAGTGCTGTATATTGTATATATGAATTGCTGTGGTCTAGGGCTCTTGTGAAGAGAAGTTCAATAATTAGGGAAAAAGAAAGAAAAGAAAAAGATAGGATGTAGAATTTTTCCAAGTCAACACATATTCTATATCTAACCTTTAAACTCATCACTATATGCCATTTTGCTAGTAAGGGATCCTGACATTATATTGGGCTTCAAGTTTCAGGAAGTTCTGGATCACAGAGTGGTTCAACAATGGCAGTGGAGGAATACTGGTATAGGATACTATTGACAGGTGATATATGGCTGACAGGGAGCTATACAGGGCATATGTCCAGGGTACATGGTAATGTTTGGATATACTCATAGTGGCAACAATTTAAAAACTACAGCTGGGGGGGGTACTGGGTTCCTGGCTGGGGGTGCTCTCTCGTGGTCCCTAGGGGAGCAGCGGCAGTCCTCCAGGTGCAGCGGCAAGGACCGGGAAGGAATGAGGGTCCAAAAGTGAGCCCCTGATACTAATGACTCTGCTTGTGAGCCTATATGCCTGAAATAAGAACAAGACTTACAGCAGCACTGTGCCTGGAATTTCCTCCTGACAGCCTTCATGTTACTCAAATGTGGCCAGTCTTGAAGCCAAACTCAGCATGTAAATGCAATGCCTTCCCCCCAGCGTGGGACGTGACACCTGGGGATGAGCCTCCCTGGTACCGAGGGATCACTATCAACTACCAACTGATGATGCAACTGGAAAATGACCTTGAATTGAAGGTTCAATGCAGATCAGCAGAATATCCCTGTCTACATATAATAACATGACTTTAAAATGCTGTTTGACCTAATGTAAGGGGGAAAAGGAAAGGAGAAATGAGTTTATATGGCTACGAGTCTCTAAAAAAGAGTCTGGAGGCTGTCAGAAGGATTGCCCTTATGCACAACTGAGCAGAGTCTAAGAGACAGATAAAGTAGATACAATCCCCAGGTATTGGTTCCTTGGAGGGCTAAAGAGACCCACGGGTTTTATGGTCATGGCAGATGGGGTTCACTGCCATATCAGATGGCCCTTCTTTGGAGCTGGTGTTTCTGCGTGATGAAACTGGACTCAGATGGGATCTCTTTTCATAAGACTTTCATGCTACTTTACTGGAATTGTAGTTGGTGTTGGGGTTTAAGATATATTTAGGGGATTTGAATCTCTGGACTGACAATATGATAGCCAGGCCCTGAGCCTCAATAGACTCCAGCTCCTACAATCTGATTTATTGGACTCACCTCACTCAGCTAAAAGGGAGTTGAAGAAGGACAACCACCACACCATGGAGCCTAGAGTGCCTACAACTGAAAGCAGGAGGATTGCATCCAGTATCCATGTGGAATCTGAGCCTTCTTTTGACATAGAGGTGCAATGGACACAACCAATCCAAGGGCCTCAGAGAAAAGGTGGCATTGGAGTGGGAAAAGTGGACATGGTGGCTGATGCGTATGGGGAATGGCAGGAAGAGATGAGATGTGGAGGTGCCTTTGGGACTTGGAGTTGCCCTGGATGGTGCTTCAGGGGCAATCACCGGACATTGTAAATCCTCCCAGGGCCCACTGGATGGAATGGGGGAGAGTATGGGCCATGATGTGGACCATTGACCATGAGGTGCAGAGATGCCCAGAGATGTACTTACCAAATGCAATGGATGTGTCATGATGATGGGAGTGAATGTTGCTGGGGGGGGAGTGGTGGGGTCGGGGTGGTGGGGTTGAATGGGACCTCATATTTTTTTTTAATGTAATATTTTTACAAAATCAATAAAAAATAAAAATAAAATAAAAAGAAATGAGGGAGAGTCCAAAGTATGCACAGCAATATAGAATTTAAGAGAGTTTGTCAAATAAAATCATGCACTTCAAGAAATACTAAAGGGTTTTCTGCTAGTTTAAAGGTAAACAAAACAGGAGAAAGAGAGTTGGAGGAGAGTATAAGAACAACTAAAAAGAAAAGAAGAGAAATAAAAATGACATATGGCATATATAAATCTAAATAAAATATGGCTAATGTAAGTAATTTATTAGTAATTAAATTGAATGTTAATGGATTAAACTCACTAGTCAAGAGACACAGATTTGCAGAATGGATAGGAAATATGACCCATCTATGTGCTGTCCACCAGAAACCCACCTTAGACTCAGGGATGCAATGAGGCTAAAATTGAATGTTTGGAAAACAATTCTACAAGCATACTATAACCAGAAAAAGGCAGGAGAAGCAATAGTCATATTGGACAAAATAGACTTTTTTTAAAACCATCACACTGTCTTTCAAGGAATTTATTATCATCTAAGTTGTCAAATTTATCAAAATAGACAAATGTAAAATTATTCTAAAAGACAAAAATGGAAACTATATATTAATAAAAAGGATAACCTATCAAGAAGAAAGAAAAATCATAAACATTTATGTACTTACCCAGGGCATCTCAAAATACAAGAGGCAAATACTGGAGAAATTAAATGGAGAAATAGATGTCTCTACAATTAGAGTGGGGATGTTAATACACCATTACCAAAATTAGACAGAATATCCCAACAAAGAATCAACAATGAAACAAAGAGTTTGAATAATGCATTGGAGGGACTGAGCTTAATAGGCATATACAGAATATTACATCCCAATGCAGCAGGGTATACATTCTTCTTGAGTGCACATGGACCTTTCTCCAGAGTAGTCCAGATGCTATGTCACAGAATAAATTTTAATGGATACAGAAAGACTGAAATTATACCAAGTATTAACTGACAACAATGAAATTAAGCTGAAAGTCAGTAAGGTACAGAAAATCAGATTAGGTACAAGAATATGGAATCTGAACAACAAACTCTTGGATAAACAGTGGGTCAAAGAAAAAATCACAAAAGAAATCAGTTACTTCCTTGAAATGAATGAAAATGAAAACAAAATTCATCAAAACTGATGGGATGAAGCAAAAGCTGTACTAAGAGGAAAAGTCATAGCCATAAATGTCTATATTTAAAAAATAGAAAGCTAAAATCAAGAACTAACAGCACATTTGGAGGAATTAGAAAAAGAACAACAAAGTATCCTCAAAGGAAGTAGAAAGATGGAAACACAGATTAGAGCAGAATTAAATGAAAGAAAGTACTAGAAAAAAAACAAATCAAAAAGCTGGTTCTTTGAGAAGATCAACCAAATTGAAAAAACCCTTAGCTAGACTAACAAAGGAAAAAAGAGAAGTTGAAAATACATAAAATAAGAAATGAGGAAGAAGATAACACCACAGACCCTACAGAAATAAAGAGTCTATAAAGAGGATACTTTGAAAATTATATGCCAACAAATTGGACAATGTAGAAGAAATGGACAAATTACTAGAAACACAGAATCAGCCTACATTGACAAGAGAAGATTTTGTTGAACTCCACAGATATATCACACATAAAAAAATAGAATCAGTCATCAAAAATCTCCCAACTAAGAGGAGCCCAGGACCAGATGACTTTAAAGATTAACTCTACCAAACATTCCAATCTGGCTTCAACTCTTCAAAAAAATTAAAGTGAAGGGAACATTGCCTAACTGATTCTTTGATGCCAACATCACCCTAATACCAAAGCCAAAGATGCCATGAGAAACAAAACCTAGAGACCAAACTTCCTAATGAATGTAGTTACTAAAATGTTCAAAAAATACTTGCTAATCACATTCAACAACACATCAAATGAATTACACACCATGACAAAATGGCTTTCATCCCTAGTGTGCAAGGATATTTCAACATAAAGAAACCAATCAATATAATCCAACCACACAAACAGATTGAAAGAAAAAAATCAAATGGCCATCTCTATAGATGCAGAGAAAGCATTAAATTAAATACAATACCCTTTCCTGATAAAAACACTACAAAGGATAGAAATAGAAGGAAACTTCCTCAACATGATAAAGGGTCTATATGAAAAACCCACAGCTAGCATCATATTTAATGGAAAAATCATAAAAGCTTTCCCTTTACGATTGGAAAAAGATAAGGATGCCAAATTTCATTGCTCCTGTTTAATATCCTGTTAGAATTACTTGCTCAAGCATTTGGAGAAGATAAAGATAACGAAGGCATACAAATTGGAAAGGAAGGAAAAAAAATTCACTCTTTGCAGATGATATGATCCTATACATAGAAAACACTGAGAAATCTACAACCAAGGTTTTAGAGCTTATAAATGAGTTCAATAAAGTGGCAGATTATAAGATCAATATGCAAGAATCGGGAGCATATCTGTAACCCATAAATGAAATATCTGAGCAGAAAATCAAGAAAAAATTCCAATTTACAATAGCACTGAAAGAATCAAATACCAAGGAATAAATTTAACTAAAGATGTAAATGACTTATATTCAGAAAACCACATAACACTATTAAAGTAAATCAAAGAAGACTTAAATAAATGGAATATTTGATGTACATGGATAGGAAGATTAGCTTCAATAAGATGCCTGTCCTACCCCAAACTGATCTACAGATTTAACAAAATCTAAATAAAAATTACCACAGCATTTTTACTGAATTGGAAAAACTAATAATGAAATTTATGTGGATGGGCAAGAGGCCCCAAATAGCCAAAGATGTATTGAAAATAGAAAAACGAAATCAGAGGAATCACACTACCTGACTTTAAAATATACTACAAAACTATAATGGTCAAAACTGCATGTTGTTGGCACAAGGATAGACATACTGACCAATGGAACTAAATTGAGAGTTCTGATATGGATCCTCAAATATACAGTCAACTGAAATTTAGCAAGGTCACCAAGCCCAATCAACTGGGTAAGGATGGCCTCTTCAAAAAATTGTGTCTGGAGAACTGAATATCAATGTCCAAAAGAATGAAAGTAACACCATCTCATACATCATACAAAATTTGACTCAAGATGGACCAAAGATCTAAATATGAGAGCCAAACTCATAGAAACCTTGGAAGATAATGTAATAAAACATATACAGGATCTTGAAATATGAAATAGTTTCATGAACTTCACACCCAAAGAATGAGCAGCAAAAGAAGAAAATAGATAAATGGAACCTCCTCAAACTTAAAACTTTTGCACCTCAAAGGAGTTTGCCAAGGAAGTGAAAAGGCAATCACTCAATGGGAGAAAATATTTAATAAACATCTATCTGATAGGGGCCTAACATACTGCATATATAAAGAAATCCTACATCCCCAAAATAAAAAGACAACCCATTTAAAAAATGGGCAAGTGATTTGAATAGACAATTCTTCAAAGAAGAAATACAAATGGCAGAAAAGCACATGAAAATATGTTGAACATCACTAGTTATTAGGGAAATGAAAGTCAAAACTACAATGAGATAACATCTTACACCCATTAGATTAGTTACTACTAAATACCAGAGGACTAGAAATGTTGGAGAGGAAGTGGAGGAATGGGAATCATCATCCACTGCTGGTAGACTGTAGAATGGTGAAACTATTGTGGAGGACATTATGATAGTTCCACAGAAAACTAGCTATAGATTTGCCATATGATCCAGCATTTCCACTGCTGAGTATATATCCAGAAGAATTTAAAGCAAGGACATGAAGAGTTATATGCATACCAATGTTCATAGTAGTATTATTCACTATTGCTAAAGTTGGAATCACACAAAATATCCTTCAACAGATGAATGGATAAATAAAATCTTTTATATACATTCTGTAGAATATTACTCAGCTGGAAGAAGGAATACAGTATTAAAATATAGAATAACATGGATGAATCTTGAGGATTTTATGTTGAGTGAAGCAAGCAATGCACTGAAAGACAAATAGTACATGACTTCACTGATATGAATTAAGCAAATTGAACAGAACCACAGAGCTAGAGTCTGGAATATAGATTTACAGGAAATAGAATGGGAGAAGAAGGTAGTGATCCAATGCCCAGATAGGCAAAATCTATAAGTTGGAAGTGTTTCCTTATGCAGTGGAGGGACATTACGGTAGTAGAAAATGTCACTGTATATAGAGGACAATAGAACTTACAGTGATGAAAGCAAAAATGTCAAATTTCAAAAAGTTTTTTTCATTCTTTCATTAGATGTCTATTAGTTCTAATTCATTTATCATATTATTCAAGCTCTGTTTCTTTACTTATCCTCTGTCCAAATGTTAGCCACACTGAGAGTGGTGTGTGGAAGTCTCCAACTCTTATTGCAGAGACATTTATTTCTTCCCTCAGTGTGTGCCAGTGTGTGCCCTGTGTATCTTGGGACACTGAAGTTAGGGACATAAATATTTAGTATAATTATTTCTTCTTTCTGAATTACCCCTTTTATTAAAATATAATGACTTTCTTCATCTCTTATGACAGTTTTGCTTTTAAAATACATATAGTCTGATATTAGTATCATTACTATATTTCATTATTTTATCCCAAGGTTTTGTTTTATTTTTAAAATTTTTCTACCATTTATTCCCCCAATGTCATACTTGTTTCATTTTGTCTTCAAAGAAGTTTTAGATCACTACAAAGTCACATACAGACTAGAGGTGGAAACAGAGTATCATTACTCTAGCTCTTTTTTTGGTTACTATTTCCATGGAGTTAATTTTTTTCAACCTTTCGCTTTAATCTGATTGCATCCTTATATCTGAGGTGGGTCACATATAGACAATATATAGATGGCTCAAATTTTCTTTTATCCATTCTATCACTCTTTTTTTTTTCATTCAATGTTATTATGTAAAATACTTAATCTATCCAATTTGTACTTTGGTTCTCTGTTTCCATATCATTCTTTTGTCTGTCTTATTATCCTTTAGGTTACCCTTCTGAATAATCTTCATTTCTACACTCTTATCTAAATTTCTCATACTTGTTTTTGTTTTTGTTTTCCTTTCAGCTTGAAATACTCCTTTTAGTGTTTCTTGAAATTCTTACCTTTTAGTAACATATTCCATGAGTTTTTCTTTGTGTCTGAGGACTTTGAATTCTCCCTCATTTTGAGGGACAGTTTTGCAGGATAGAGAATTCTTGGCTAGCAGTTTTTATTTGGGTACCTTAAAAACATCTTATGATTTTCTTCTCACCTCCATGATTTATGATGAAATGTCAGCACATAATCACTTTTTAATTTTCTTTTATTTTTAAAAAATACTTAGATTACATAAATGTTACTTAAAAATATAAAGGATACTCATATGTCCTACTCCCCACACTGCCCTCATTTACCCCCATTAACAACATCCTTCATTAGTGTGGAACATTCATTGCAATTGAGGAACACATTTTGGAGCATTGCCACTAAGCATGAATTATAAATTACATTGTACTTTACACTCTCTCCCACAAAATTCTGTAGGATATGGCAAGATATATAATGGCCTATTCAAATCACTTGCCCATTTTTTAAATAGGTTGTCTTTTTATTTTTGGGATGTAAGATTTCTATACAGCACTGAACACCAAAACAGCAGGATATACTTTCTTTTCAAGTTCTCTTGGGTCCTTTTCCAAAAGAGACAGTGTGTCAGGTCACAAGACATACCTCAATAAATTAAAAAAGATTAAAATTATACAAAACACTTTCTGTGATCATAACTGAATTAAGCTGCAAATCAATAATGGATGGGAAAAGGGAAATTCATAAATATGTGGAGATTCAATAACACACTCTTGAATAAACATTTGGTCAAAAGAAATTGCAAGAGAATTCCACAAATATCTTGAGATGAATAAAATGAGAACACAATATATCAAAACCTATGAAATAGTGCAAAGGAAGTACTGAGAAGGAAATTTATAGTCAGGAATACTTACATTAAAAAAGAAGAGGCTCCTCCGCATCCTCGGCTTAGGTCGAAGAAGCTGATCTGGCAGTTGTCGAGAGCAGTGGCCCAACTTCAACAGCTGATGGCCCAGACAGTGGGTGCAGATTCCACCAGCAGCTGCATCTGAAAAGCAAGATTCAGAAATGTCAGATATCCTCCGGGCACTGCTCTGTGTCTCTGAGAAACCTGCCAACATTGCCCGGGTGTGCAGGCAGCAGGAAGCTCTCTTCCAGCTGCTGATAGAAGAAAAGAGGGAGAAAAGAACAAGAAGTTTGCAGTTGACTTCAAGACCCTGGCTGATGTACTGGTACAGGAATTTATAAAACAGTATATGGAGACCAGGTTTCCAGGTTTGGGAAAAAATATTTCTGGAGAATAAGCCAATGAGTTTACTAATGATTTGGGGGAAAAGATTCCTCTGAGGCTGTGTTCCAGAGAGGAAGAAACAGGAGAGCTTCTTAGCAAAGTCCTTAATGATAACAAGGTGGCATCTGAAGCATTAGCTAAGGTTGTTCATCAGGACTTCTCCTTTACTGACCCAGCTCTGGATTCCATAGAGATCAACATTTCACAGGACATTTTGGGAATATGGGTGGATCCCATAGATTCAATTTATCAGTATATTAAAGACTCTGCTGATGTCAAACCCAACTGCAGAATCTTCCCCTGTGGACTCCAGTGTGTCACCATTTTAATTGGTGTATATGACCTACAGACAAGAGTGCCCCTGATTGGAGTTATCAATCAACCCTTTGTGTCACAAGACCTAAACACTCTCAGGTGGAAAGGACAGTGCTTTTGGGGCCTTTCTTACATGGGGACCAATATCCATTCCCTTCAGCTCTCCAACCCTAAAAGAAACAGCACTGAAACACCCAGCCAATGGACTGAAAACACTAACTCTGAAGTGGAATGCTCCCACTGTTTTTCAGCTGTCATTAGTACAAGTGCAAAGGAAAACATCAAAGCTGCATTGTCCTGTGTATGTGGAGATAGAGTATTCTGGGCCGCTGGAGCTGTACAAGAGCCTCTGTGTTGTCCAAGGCCTTGTTGACATTTACATCTTTTCTGAAGACACCACATTCAAGTGGGACACTTGTGCTGCTCATGCCATATTGAGTTCCATGGGTGGGGGAATGGTAGATTTAAAAGAATGCTTAGGAAGAAATCCAGAAATGGGGCTGGATTTGCCACAGTTGGTGTACCATGTAGAAAACAGAGATGCTACTGGAGTAGATCAGTGGTGCAATAAGGGAGGACTAATTGCATACAGATCAAGGAAGCAGCTGGAGACGTTCCTGAGCCTCCTCATCGAAAACCTTGTGCCTGCAGAAATAAATACATAGGTGAAGTCTGACCTCTGTATACACTGAAACAGAACTGTGAAAATATTTCCATATCTCTGTCTTTTGAAATTAGCTTTGTCCTATTGCTGGTTAACATTCACCTTCCTCTTTTGTGGAGCATTTTTATATTATGTATAGAATAATTTTAATTTCAATAAAGGAATGACATTCATGCAGGAATTAAAAATAAAAAAAGAAGAGAGAGCTGAAATTGAAGATCTAACTGTACAATTGGAGGAACTAGAAAAGAACAGCAAACTAATCCCAAACCAAGCCAAAGAAAAGAAACAGTAAAGACCACAGAAGAAATAAATGAAATAGAGATCTGAAAAATAATAGAGAGGAGCAACAAAACTGAAATTGTTACTTTGAGAGGATCAATAGACTCGACAAACCCTTAGTTAGACTGAGAAAGAAACAATATGGAAATAAATAAAATCAGAAATGTGAGGGGGCATTACCACTGACCCCACAGAAATAAAAGAAATCATAAAAGGATATTATGAACTACTGTATGCTATAAAACTAGACAATGTAAAGCAAATGGAAAGATTGACAGAAACAAACCACCTACACTGACCCTAAAAGAAATAGATTTCAACAAACCATTCACAAGTGAAGTGATTAAAACAGTCCATGAACCACCTCCAAAAAATGAATAACGTGGGACCATATAGCTTCAAAGTTGAATTTCACAATCACTTAAAGATGATCTAAAACCAATATTGCTCAAGCACTTCCAAAAAAGTAAATAGGAAAGAACCATACAAAACTCATTCTATGAAGGCACCATCACCCTGATACCAAAACTAGATAAAGATCCTACAAAAAAAGAAAACTATCGACTGATATCTCTCATGAATATAGATATAAAAATCCTCAACTAAATACTTGTGAACTGAATCCAAAAGCTCATTAAAAGAATTATACACCATGATCAAGTGAATTTTATTCCAGGTATGCAAGGGTGGATCATCACAAGAAAATCAATTAGAGTAATAAACCAATTGTTAAATTAAAGGAGATTAAACATAATTCTCTCAGTTGATGCTGAAAAGGTATTTGACAAAATAAAGCAACTTTTTCTTGATAAAAAACATTCCAAAAGATAGGACTAGAAGGAAGCTTTCTCAATTTGGTAAAGTGCATATATGTTAAACCTACAGCTAGCATATTATTCAATGGTGTAAAACAAAAAGCTTTTGCCCTGAGATTAAGAATAAGACAAGGATTTTCACTGTCACCATTCTTACACAATATTTTGATAGAAGTTCTAGCTAGTGCAATTTAGCTAAATAAAGAAATCAAAGGCACCCATAAAGGGAAAAATAAAACTTTCACTATTTGCTGATGGTATTATCCTATGTCTAGAATATCCTGTAAAATCCAAAGCAAAGCTACTGGAACTAAAAGGTGAGTTCAGCAAAGTGGCAGGATACAAGATTAATACACAAAAATCAATAATGTTTCTATAAACTATTGATCTGCAATCTGAGGGAAAATCAGGGAAAATATTCCATCTATAATAGCAAATGAAATAATTAAATATTTAGAAATAAACTTAACCAAGGATATAAAGACCTATATTCAGAAAACTACAAAACATTGCTCAAAGAAACTGAAGAAGACTTAAATAAATGAAAAGACAGTCCATGTTTATGGACTGGAAGACAAAATACTTTGAATATGGTAATTTTACCAAAACTGATTTACAGATTCAAAGCAACCCCCAAAAATACCAATAGCTTTTCTTTTGCAGGAGTGAAAAATCCAATTATGAAATTTATTTGGAAGGGTAAGCCAAAAAGATTTTAAAAAGAAAGAATTAAGTTGGAGAACTCTCATTTCCTGATTTTAAAGCATATTACTTAGCTACAATGGCAAAAACAGCAAGGTACTGGCATAAAGACAGGCTCATTGACTAAATGAACACAATCAAGAACACAGAAAGAGACCATCATATCTACAGTCAGGTGATTCTTGCCAAAATTGGTCAAGCCCTTCCAGCAGGTCCACAACAGTCTATTCAATAAATGATGCTGGGAGAACTGGATACCATAACCAAAAGCAAGAGGTGGACCCCTATCTCACACTTTCAGCAAAAATTAAATCAAAATAGACCAAGGGCATAAATATAAAAGCAAAACTGTAAAACTCCAAGAAGAAAATGTAGGAAAACATCTTCAAGTTCTTGTGGTAGGTGGTAGTTTCAAAGGTTAAATCTAAAGCACAAGCAAAAAAAAATTTAAAAAAAATAAATAGGACTTCCTCAAAATTAAGCACACTTGCAGCTCAAATAACTTTGTCAAAAGGGTGAAATGGTAGCCAATTTAATGTTAGAAAATATTTGGTAATCATAGATCATCTAAGGGTTTAATATCCTTGATATACAAAGAAATCATACAACTCAAAAATAAAAAAGACAAAGTACCCAACTAAAGAATGGGCAAAAGACTTGAAAAGACTATTGCCCAAAGAAGAAACAAAAATTTTGAAGAAACACATGAAAAAATGTCAACATCACAAGCAATTAGGGAAATGTAAATTTAAACTACAATGATATATCATTTCACACCTATTACATTGGCTGCTATTAAAAAGTCTGAAAGTGGTAAATGCTGGCAAGGTTGTGGAGAGATAGGAATAGTGATATGAATAGCATCTGCACACTGATGTTCAGAGCAATGTTGTTCACAATTGCCAAAAGAAGGAAACAACCCAGGGGCATATCAACTGGTGAATGGATAAACAAATTGTGGTGTATGCAAACAATGGAATATGCAGCTGTAAGAAGAAATAAAATTGTGAAGCATATGACAACATGGATGAAACTGGAAGATATTATGTTGAGTGAAGCAGGACAGACCAACATTTATAAATCCTGTTATTGTGCTAATATGAACTACATATGTTGTGTAAACTCATTGAGTTAATAATTAGAATTTAGGCCATCTGAAAATAGAAGGAAGTTAGAGAATGGAAAGCTAAGGATTAATCTGTGCAGAATTGGTAAAAATATTGTTTGTAAATCTTTAGAAATGAATAGAAATGTTTAAAACATATCATGGTGGTTGTAAATAGCAGTGGTATTTTATGGGTGTGACAGTGGTTGAAAAGGAATCCCTAAGGCCATCTATACTACCAGAAGGAAAGTTAACAACTGTAACAAGAGACCATATTAGATAGTAAAACCTCATGTAAAACACAAATAAGGGTGATATTGCATATATAAAACTGTTTTTGCAAACTATAAATACAAATCTACTAGAGAGAAGGAAAACTAATAGCAGCCTATATATGGAAGGAGAAGCATCGAGAGATTGAGAGGTGATGAGTTTTGTTTGTTTCTTTGTTTATTATTATTATTGGAATAATGAAAGTGCTCTGTGAATGATTGAAGTGATGAATGCACAAATATGTGATTACACCAAATATCATTTTTTGTACACTTTGGATGGGTTTATTCTTTCTTAATATGTATCAATAAATTAGATTTATTTAAAAATGGCCAATAAACATGTGAAAAGATGCTTAATATTATTTCACGGGGAATTGTAAATCAAACCAAAATGTGACACCACTTGATACCCCCTATGTTGACTATTGCTTAAAAATAAAGCATAGAAAATTATAAGTGGTTATGATAAGGATGCAGATAAATAGGAAATTTTACATTGTAGGTGACAGCTAATCTTATGTGGAAGTCACTTTGTCAGCACCTCAGGAAGTTTAAAATAGAATTTTCATATTACCCAGAAATAGCACATCTAGATTTATACTCCAAAGAATTGAAAGTAGGGACCTAAACAGGTGTTTGTAGCAGTATTATTTTGCAGAGGTAAAACATGGAAGCAACCTGAGTGTCTATTGAAAGGTGAATGAATAAAGAAAATGTGGTAAATACATGCATTTGACTGTTATTCAGCCATTTAAAGAAATGAAATTCTGATGCATGCTAAAACAACACAGATAAATCTCAGACATTATTTTGAGTGAAATACATCATACACAAATAAGTATTTTATGCACATACATGAATTTCCTAGAGAAAGCAAATTTCTAGAGATAGGTGAATAGACCACAGGTTACCAGGGGTTAGTCCCAGGGAGAAAGGGAGTTATTGCTTAATAGGTGTAGTTTTTGTATAAGGTGATGTAAAAGAAGAGGTTTGAAAATGGGTAATATCACAAATTATGAGTATAATTAATACAACTGAATTGCACATTCAAAAGTGGTTAAAATTGGAAATATTGAATTGCATATTGTTTTTACAAGAAAATGTTTTAAAAAGATAAATTGCAATATTTACTCTCCAGTTCATTGGATTCACCAAGGACAAATAACTAAAGGATGATTATGGACAACATCCATCCCCAAAACAGAGTATGGTGAATTGTGAGCAAGTCAGTTGCATCCATCTGCCAATGGGAGCTAAGCACCCTCTCAGTCAGAAACAAAATGAGCATCACCATCCCCCAATCCTCAAGATTGTGGAATGAACAAACATAAGGGGAATGCAATTGTGTACCAAATTAGATTATTATTCTAGTAATGGAAGAACTTAAAACATTGATATAAAGGCATTGGCCACCAGAGGTCCTGAGGGTAGAGAGAGGGAAAATTTGGTGTAACAAGGCATTGAAAAAAAGGATAAAGTAAACACAGTCATAAAGTCTAAGAGATTTTGAAGGACATGATAGGATGACATGATGTGCAAATTGAGATCATCATGTTCATGAAAGACATATATGAAAGTTGAAAAGGAAGATAGATCAGAAAATGATTACAGTGTTTTAGAAATGTGGAAGATGTCTATATAGTTCCTAGATCCATTGTGATGACTGTGGTCTACAAATATAAGATGAAGAGTCAACATCACAAAGAATCAACTGCCATATCTTCCCAATGTGTAGAAATTGCAGGGGCAAATTAAGAAGTCCTCTGTAAGTAAGAGCATATGGGAATTTCTCTTAAAGATATTCATCAGTAAGCTGACTATTTACAGACAAAAATAGGTAATTTTAAGTCAGTATGAAATGCTTCATGAAAAATCGAATGAATTTCAAGGTAGGATGACATGGCAATTATAGTTGGGCAGCATATCATCTGAATCCTGAGTAAACAAACCCGAACTGAATGCATAAAAAACACTAATGGAAATGATAGAAAAGTACCAGGAAATATGACAAGGAAGGCAAGAAAAGACTGATACAGATATTAGAAAAATAGGAGAAAACTCTGGTGGGAATATCTAAATTGGAAGGGGAAATTGGACAAGATTGATTAAAGAGTACATGCTGTCCAAGAACCACAGCTCACTGTTTTAATATCTCTCAGGAGGAGATATCTCACAAGAAAGAAATTACATCATTTATGTGGAGACAGTGGCCACTGCAGTTGCTAACAGCAGGGAGAAAAAAAGAGGTGAAATATGGGGACATTTTTAGGACTTGGAGTTGTCCTGAATGACATTTCAGGGACAGATGCAGGACATTATATATCCTGCCATAACCTACCAAATGGACTGGGAGATAGTGAAAACTACAATGTAGGCTATGGATCCATGCTCAGTAGCAGTGCTCCAAAATGTGTTCATCAATTCCAATTAATGTACCACAATAATGAAAGAAGTTGTTGATGAGGGTAAAGTGGTGGGAATGGGGAGTGGGGTATATGGGAATCTCCTATACATTTTTAATGTAACATTTTGTGTGATCTAGGTATCTTTTAAAAATAAATAAGATATATATTTTTAAAAAGAATCTATAGCTTGAAGAAAAATATGTCTTGGCCAGAAAAGAATGATAATCACTAAACAATTCTAGAATGTCATGTGGCAGAGAAGAATGAGGATCAAAGTCAGGAACTCTAGTGAGTCTTTTTGAAAGAAGTGTGACAGAGGAAAATTCAGAAATGTATAAAACACCTTGATGTTTTCAAAGCTCGAAACATGGGACTTAAAGAGAAAGAGATCCTTAAAGAGATGATGAACATGCAAAAAGGAAAAAGAAATCATAAAACAAATTCTGGTAATAGGTTCAGCTATTTCTGTAAATTTCCCAAATCAGGAAAAAGAATGAAATAATGTAGGCATATGCAAACATATGTCATTACCAATTTTTGCTAATCAAATATGTCTCATGAAATTAGGACTGAAATTCATGGACATTAGAAGCAGACCATCTTCATGAAGTTAAAGTCCAATATATTTTCTTAATTTACTTTCCCTCAGGTACAGATTTTGGTAACTGTATTGCCATTACTGTGTTCAAAGAACATCAATTTCCTTTTACTTAAATTTGTATTTTGTGTAGAAAGATAATGCTGTGATAATCTCTGTAATCAGAAATTTTTGTGACTAATAGAATTTTTTGCAGTGAACTATTTGTGAATCTCTGAACTAATGACTCCTTTTTCACTTGAGATGTATTTCAGGCAGTGGAAACTGAGGGAAATCACCCACTTTTAACATGCAGAGATTCTTTGATCCATGCAGTTTCAGAAATTAGAAGATTTATTTGGCCTTTATTTGAAAGGGAACTTTATCTTGGTGCTTTATTTTTTCCCTGTGAAACTAGTAATGGAAATTGATAATGGATTATTTCTTTTTTTTTAAAGATTTATTTATTTATTTAATCCCCCCCGCCCCACCCCCCGGTAGTCTGTTCTGTGTCTATTTGCTGCATCTTGTTTCTTTGTCCGCTTCTGTTGTCGTCAGCAGCACGGGCAATGTGGGCGAAGCCATTCCTGGGGAGGCTGCACTTTCTTTCGCGCTGGGCAGCTCTCCTTATGGGGCGCACTCCTTGCGTGTGGGGCTCCCCTACACGGGGGACACCCCTGCGTGGCAGGGCACTCCTTGTGTGCATCAGCACTGCACATGGGCCAGCTGCACAGGGGTCAAGGAGGCCGGGGGTTTGAAATGCGGACCTACAATGTGATAGACGGATGCCCTAACCACTGGGCCAAGCCCGTTTCCCAGATTCTTTCTTTCCTATGTGTTTAATTGGAATTTGTGCAAGGACAGAAATACCACTGTATTAATAATTCTGCATACTTCATCTGGATTATGTGGGTAAAATATTCTAGATTTGAACATATGCTGAATAAATTTTCAGTCGTTATTGCACTGAAGGTTTGAAGCAAATATAGGTGAAGCATTCTGCCTAATGTTTCACTTTTTTCTGTATAAAATTGAAAAAGCCAGTCATCGCAGAAAGACACCCAGAATAGCAGTAGAAATAAGGAGTGCAGCAAAGTGATGGAAGAAAAGACTTTTGAACATGTGTCTTCTGTTTCAGTGGGGAGGAAATTCCTCATGATAATGACATTGACAATTTATTCCTACCCTATTCATTATTGACAAGAAAAAAATGCAACACTTGATTTGTTTTTATGCAGCTTAAGTTTAAGAGAAATGTTGGGAACTAGGGAGGTATTATGTGTTGATAATACCTGGGCTACAAAAAGATAAGTTCATATCCTTGCCTCAGCTTCTATGAAAATGATTTTCTTTAGAAGACTTTTTTCCAAATAAAGATAATTAAATAAAACATAATCAAATTAAGATAAGGTCACAGAGGACTTGGGAGAACCTAATTTGATATGACTGATATTCTTATTAAAAGAGGAGAACACACGTGAACAAGCTCAGAAGGGAGATGAATATGTGATGACTGCGGCAAAAGTCAGAGTTTGCTGCCACAAGTCAAGGAAAGCACAGACTGCTAGTGATCACCAGAATCTAGGTAAAGGCAAGGAAGGATCCTCTCATAGAGACTTTAAGAAAGCATTGCCATGACAACACCTTGATTTCAGATTTTGAGCAAATTTTCCATGGTCTAAAATCAACTAGTTTGTAATTCTTTGTTATGACATTTCTAGGAAACGAATGCCAGGGTCAAATTTTCTCTCTTTACAGTAATCCTGAAGTTGTTCTCTAGATCCAGGCAGAGCATCATCATGTTTCCTTACATCTAGGCTAGTGGATGGAGTGGTTCACTGAGGTGACAACTGGTCACCTCCATGACTTTCACCCTACACTTCATCAGTAATAAGGTTGGCATTTTGTTCTCCATGGATCTGATTTCAGAAGTGAGCTTTAAGTTTTTTCAACCCAGATGAGGGAAAGGTGTGTTATTGAATTCTTCCTAAGGTTCCAATAATATTTTTATTATCTAATTTTCCTATTTTTCAGCCTCATCATACTGTCTCTTTACACTGTCCCTAAAGTTCAAATTACTAAGAAATCCATTATGAGAAGTCTATTCCTGTTCTTTATGTATTTATTAATTATTATACATTGTATTAATATTTTTCATGAGTATAAGCTGGAAGTCTTTTTCCTAACAGTACATGTGTCCTTCCACATTGTTTATATTGTAATAGTTTTTTCTTTCATCCTTTTTTTTAGGTACCAGGCCTGGGGATTGATCCCCAGACTTCATATGTAGGAAGGTGGCACTCAAGCACTGCACCATATTGGTTCCTATGAGTTATTTTGTTTTTATTTATTTATTTTGATTGTATTAATTTATTTTATTTTACTTATTTTTTAATAATGGTCTTTTTAAAAGATACATAAATCACAAGAAAATGCTACATTAAAAAATATGAACTTCCCTCATACCCCCCTTCCCACACCCCACTCCCCCCAGATTAACAACTTCTTTCATCATTATGGCCCATTAATTGCATTTGGTGAATACATTTTGGAGCACTGCTGCACCAAATGGATTATAGTTGACATTGTAGTTTACACTCTCTCTGCCTCAGTATATTCAGTGGGTTATTGTAGGCTATATAATGTCTAGCATCTGTCCCTGCAATATCATTGAGGGCAACTCCAAGTCCCAAAATGCCCCCATATCTCATCTTTCCTTCCCTCTCCCTGGCATCAGCAACTACCATGGCCACTTTCTCCACATCAATGCTACAGTTTCTTCTAATACTAGTCACAAGAATTCTATAGTAGAAGAACAATAAGTTCACTGTAATCTATATTTTATTCCTCCATCCTGTGGACCCTGGGTTGGTGATGTCCACTCCACCTCTATATCTAGAGGGAGCTTAGATTCCACATGGTTGTTGTATGCATTTCTCCTGCTTGAAGTGTTAGACACTCTTGGTTCCCTGGTGTGGTGATTGACCATCTTCACCTTCCTGTTAGATGACCTATGCAAGTCTAACAAACTGGATAATAGGAGCAGCAACTCTGCTGAGGCTCAGTGCATACCTGGTACATGGTCAGTCCAGAGATTGAAGTCTCCAGGGTAGACACCAACCCTAGTATGAACCACAGGCTTAGAAAAGTGACAGAAAAGACATGTGTAAAAAGTTCACATCTAAGTCCAACTCCATCACACTCAGGAGCACAAATTCCCAGGTAGGGCCCACTGACAAGGTACTGAACTCCAGAGCCAACTGCCATAATCATAGAATCTGTGTGCCTCCATAGCCCTCAGGAGCACCAGTACCTAGGCTTGTATCTACTTTGCCTGTCTCAGGGACCCTACTGAGGCATGCATAAGCATGACCCTCTGCTGTCCTCCTGATTCTTATAAAGATTCATAGTCATATAAGCTCATATGTCTTTACCATTTCCCCCTTTACTTCAAGGTCTCTTACTAGTTTTATCACCAATTAGTGATTGGTAGTAATCCTTTGGCACCAGGGAGGCTTATCCCCAGGAGTCATGTCACACGCTGGGATGAAGGTAATGCATTTAAATGCTGAATTTAGCTTAGGGAGTGGCCACATTTGAGCAACATGGAGGCTCTCAGGAGGTAACACTTAGGCACCCTGTAGCTCTAGGCCTAGTTCAAATTTCAGGCACACAGGCTCATAAGCATAGCCATCAATATAAAGGGCTCATCATTGAAACATCCTTCTTATTGGTCTTTGCTGTTGCGCTTGGGGACTTATTGCTGTTATATTGGGGAATGTGACAGAACTCCCCTGGCTAGGGACTCAGTACTCCCTCAGTTGCCATTTAACTGTAACTACTATGAAAATACCCAACATATATCTGAACATTTTTATGTACCCTATGTACATGCCCTGGAGAACTCTCTCCCAACCATGTGCCCCCATCAATAACACCCCACAGCAGCATTCCTCCCCTGCCATAGTTGAAACTCTCTGTGGTCCAAAACTTCTTCAAAAACGAAGCCTAATATATAGTCAAATTCAATGAATAGGAAAATGAAATAGTATTGATAGATTGAAAGATTAGAAATAGAATACATACTAATTTAGGAAAACTAAAATGAAGTAAAAATAAATTGGGGTATTAAAAATGAAAAATATCATAAAACTTTGTTTTTAACATTTTGTCTTTCATCACTGTAATAGATGTTGCCCTGTATGTACAGTGGCAAGGCAATTTCTTTCATTTCTTCCTCAGTGTCTACATACTTTTTTTTTCTAATTTTTAATTTTCTTCAAAAAAGTTTTAGATCACAGTAATTCACATATACAGTATAGGGGATTCCCATATATCCAATATCAAACCCCTTTCCCCCTTCCCCAGCAATGACCTTTTTACATGTTCATGTTATATTTGCTGCAGCTGGTATACAGATATTGAGACCTAACTATCAAACATGGTTACATTTTGATTTACATAACAGTTTACATTTTAGACAGCACAATTTTCTAAATTATTAGTGTCCTTATGTTTCACATTACAGTTCACATTTTAGCCTATAGACTTTTATACATTTTTGGTGTAATTTAACATACACTATATTCATCATTGCCTGATCTTGTGGAACATTTCCATTGTCCACCAGTTAACCTGCTTCCATCTATTCTATTCCTCTCTGCCCCTTCCCTCAGGGCCCACAGTGACAATCAATCTTCACTACTTGATGAACCAGATTCAAAGATACTTGCAACAATGCTGAGGGCTTGACGTACTAGACTGCCCTAAATCATTGGGAGCCACCAATTTTCTTGAGAGACACAATTCCCTCTGTAACTTTATTAAAAGGGAAAACTTTCATTTACTTGGAGCTAGGTGCAACAGCTGGCCTTTTCTTTGATAAATTGACCCCATTTCTGTCTTGTCCTATAGGACCAATTCATGCTGTGTGAGATTTCTAGATGGTTTCAAGAGTTGAAGGCATACAAATCTTAATATTCCTTGATTCACTTCAAGGGTTTTAAAGGGCTTAGCACACACAATAGCCATTTGATTAAAAAGTCTGAATCTCTGAACTCTACAAATCCTAATTATTTCTGAGTGCATTTTTTAACCAAGTCAGAAATTTCACTCTTCTCTGGTAGACTTTATTTTAGGTGGTATCTGTGCTATAAAGATTCACTCTCATAAACTTCACAGCACACCTTTTTTGTGTGATTGGAAATAGTCCCAACAGACTTCCTCACCTTCTGCTTTGTCCTTCAAACTTGACTCAGGATCATATTCTGGTAAAAGGTAAAGAAGTGGAAAGCCGTTACTCTTTTCTTTTAAAATTTTTTAACAATGCCAAGGCATATAAACACTAAAATTAGTTAACCCCAAACACCTCCCTTCCCTGAAATAACAAATTTGTAACTGTGCTTTCTATGCCCAACATACACAAATATATAAACCAATTTTCTTTTCTCTTTATGTCCAGTATATCATATAATTTACCATTATGTCCAGTATACATAGACCTTCCTCAAGGCCAATGTGTGTGGATCAAATACGTTCTTTCTCAAAGTGGTGCAGTATTTTATGGGACTTACTCACCAGTTTCCCAGCTTATGATCTTTCAGGTTCTTTCCAACTTTGGTCTCTATCAGCAGTGCTGTAGTAAATACCCTTGTGTGTCATTCTACTGCAACCCATGTTCCTTTAAGCTGCAGACTAGAATGTTAAGAGTGGGACCAGTGGTGTAACGTCAGTAGGTAGTGACTCTGAATGGTAGACGTCACACCTCCCCAGCAGTGAGTGAACGTGGCTGTGTTTTTTTAGTCCTGTTAGCTTTTGCCACTCAGTTCAGTGGAAAAGGGTGTCTTGTCATGTATTTAAATTGCATTTGAGTGAGCAATAATGAAGTTGAGCATTTTGTCAAATGTTTATTGGCCATTTGTATTTCCTAGGAATTGCCTTCCTGCTCCCTAATTCATCTTTCTATTGCTTTGTGTTTTTAAGTTTTGTGTGACCAAATCTACCTGTCTTTTAATGGTTCCTGACTTTTCCATCATGCATAAGATTATTTCACCAAATATGTGTTAGTGCAAATATTTACTAATTTTTCCCCATTGGATCTTTAATCCACCTGTGAGTTCCAGGCCACCAAAATAAAGTGAGTTACATGCATGTTTTGGTTTCCCATTGCACGTGTACTATAGCCTTTTCAGTATGCAAAAGCATTATTTTTATTTTTAAATGTATATACCTCAATTAAAACGTGACACAGATGAAGAAAGCACACATTGTTGGAAAACTGGAACTGATAGACTTGCTTGACACAGGATTGCCACAAACCCTCAGTTTATTTAAAAAAACAAACAAACACAATATCTGCAAAGTGCAATAAAGCAAAACTCAGTAAAAGGAGATATGCTCATAGTCTGATGTTTGGTAGGAGTTTAACTCTTCTTTACTAGACAGATAACTAATTTTCCAGCACTAGTTGTTCCATTGCAATCCTTTATTTATTGAATTGAGATGTCAGTTTTATCATTTCTTCTTGGATTAAAAATTTTAACTGAGTGTCCTTCAGGTCCTTAAAGCAATTCTGAGAGTTTCAGAGATGTTTCTTGAATTTGACAGCATTGTCATGATGTTTATTGTTCTTTTTTCAGTGACTACTTTTAAGACACATTTTAAGAATATTTTGAGCTATTAGACTTTAACTATAACAAGAATATTTTTCATTGCTGTGTTAAGAAAGATATCAGTCCTAAGTCCTAGAAAAATATCATTCGTTAAAGGAATTTTATATCAAACTTTTATACATAGGTAACTCACTACCTTCACTTTATTCTCTGGTTTTGTATCTTATTTTTCTCTCATGATTGAATATATGATTTTTAGGATCCCAAACTCCTTCCTAAATATCAAATGAAATCATTTTTTACTCCATACCATTCCCTGGAGACCCCTGTGGATTTCACTTTCATAAATCTCTGGTAATTGAATTGATCGACCTTTTAGGAGCAAGATCCTACTTTGCTTCCAAAATGTTAATAACCTATTGGTATACAGTAGGTAAGTAACGGGATTTATTTACAGAACCTTAGTGGTTGTTATCTCTTTGGGAGACAGGTGGAGCTTAGTAGCCACAGAATGCAAAATGGAATCTTCCCTGCCCCACATGAGGCTCTAGAGTGTAGATGATAGAATATAGTATATAGACTGTATTTGAATCCAGCTTGCCACAGAGTAGCAGAATGTCTTTGCACAGTGTACTTACCCTTTTTAACCTTTTTCTCTTTGCTTCCTCATCTGTAAAATGTGAGTAAGAAGAATATTGACCTCAAACACTTATGGTAAGAAGGAATAAATGAGGGAATAACACAGTAAGTACTCATGTCTGTTTAACCGCTCTTATAGTCTAGGCCTGCACTGTCCAGTATAGTAGCCACTAGTGCAGATGGCTACTTAAATTTACATTAAACATAAGTAAAGTTTATATCACATTTCAAGTGCTCCAAAGCCTCCCATAGCTGGTGGCTACCACATTAGCACAGATATAAGCACACAGATCCTCCCAGAAATAGCTGCTGGACTATGCTGACTTTGAGTTGAAGTCCTTCCTTTCATCAATTAAAAGATCATCTCAAAGAGAACCATCTCTGATAGGCTTCAAATGATCACATGTTCCACCTCTCCTGCTTTCATGGCCCTTTCTACAGAAGGAATGGCATATACCAGAGGGCTTGGAAGGGAACACCAGCCACTCCCCTTGGCCACATGTTGCAGTTGTGGGGTGCCACGGTCATGGGCTGCATTAGCTGTCAGGAGACATGGAAGAGATGGATGTGTTGAGCTGCTTAGTTGTCTAATTTTGCTGAAGTTAGAGGATTTTCTTCACTGTCTGAATTGAAAGTGTGCCACCATTTGTAAGGAGAAGGAGAAAGTGTGTGGTTCCTACTCTTCCCCTGTTAATTTGAGGACCTACTCCTTGCTTTAGCCCAGGAAGCCTCCTTAATTTCAGGCTGACAGGCTTGTTCTTGAAGCTGCGTGAGTGAACATCCTCATTTGGTTGTGGTCATTACTTTGCAGCCTTCTGTCCTATTGGTAAATACAGTTTGGAAGAAATCAAAACAGAACAAAGAAGTAAAGGAAGATAGTGTTTGTGAGGGTATCACATGAAGAATTTTTTTTCTTTCTCTCACTAGATATTGAAATTAAATTAGATAAAGAAGGATTTGTATTACCTTTTACAGTTGATGAAGATGTACACAAAAGATAAAGAAATTGTTCTAGTTTTTATGTTAAAAGGCCTGTTGAGGTGAATAGGAAAGGATCATTTTCTTAAAAAGGTGAGAAAAATAGATGATTCCAGAAATAAAACTACATTTCAGGATATGTTTTCTGGAAATTCCTTGTAATATTTTATAAACAGCATCATTAATTAAGCCAAGTACTTTTTCAGTAGGCTAAAGAGTAACACATTCATGATTGATGTGAGAGTACTGGCCATTAGGAAAAGCCACATTTTGAGTAAACTTTGGCCAAAAAAACAATATTTTGGATTGTTATAAAAACTAAGTTTATTTCTCTTTGATTTTTTTTTCAGAGTAGCACTATGCATTAATGGCCCCAAAAGAGTTTGTTTTAACAGCAAAAATTTACTAGGAATAGAGGCTATTAAACAACGGCAACTCCATTTACTTGGTTATCAAGTTGTCCAGGTATGGGTCCATTCCCTCCACCCCCCAAAGTAATCCCTCATTCATACTTGCTTTTTCCAGGGTCCTAAGTAGTCTGCTAGGACAGTGGGCTGAGAATCTTATATCTCTAATTGAAGTACCCACTTTGTTAATTAGGCTTTTCAGTGTACTTGATATTTTTTATAAATCTTCGGCTTATGTTTTGAAATACAGAATTTTCTTTTTTTTTTAAGATTGATCTATTTTATTTATTTCTCTCCCCTCCCAACCCCCACCCCAGTTGTCTGTTCTCTGTGTCTATTTGCTGCATCTTCTTTGTCCAATTCTGTTGTTGTCAGCGTCACGGGAATCTGTGTCTCTTTTGGTTGTCTCATCTTATTGTGTCAGCTCTCCGTGTGTGCAGCACCATTCCTGGACAGGTTGCACTTTCTTTTATGCTGGGTTGCTCTCCTTATGGGGCACACTCCTTGTGCGTGTGGCTCCCCTATGCAGGGAACACCCCTGCATGGCACAGCACTCCTTGCGCCCATCAGCACTGTGCATGGGCCAGCTCCACACAGGTCAAGGAGGCCCCGGGGTTTGAACCATGGACTTCCCATGTGGTAGACAGATGCACTAACCACTGGGCCAAGTCTGCTTCCCTTGAAATATACAATTTTCTGATCTTCAGTTTTCCAAAAGCAGAATATGCCTATATTCTTCATAAGCTATGCTCAACTCTGCTTTTAGAATTATTAAATTATTGGAATATCTGTTTTAATTTCCCCCTGATGTAAGTGTAAGAATGGACAGGATGACTCACTAAAACCATTATCTTCATCACTACCTAATGTCTAAGCCTTATTGTTTCCTTTGCAAGTTACTTAATAAGGCATTATGATGATGAGTGACTAGAATGTAGATGAATTTCCCAAGTTCTCTAAGGTATTGGTGCTAGTCTAATACCTGATTTCCTCTCTGGCTTACTCTTGTCCAGTTCATCATGCACACCCCAGACTAATCTTCTGAAAACCCTCAGCATGCCAGCCTGTGATCAGAAACCTTGTTTCTTCCCTACTCATGGGATACAGTAGAACCTCCTCTGCTCTGACTTTTGGGATCCCCTGAGGCTGCACCTTATTACCTGTCTTCACCTGGCGGTCTCTTCTCTCCCACCTAACCCACTCCATTCTCTCTTGCCTTGCTCCTTTGACAGGTGTCCCTTCTCCCTCCAGACAGCATCTCCCCATGACTAAATTCTGTCCATTCAGCAACACCCCACTCAGGTCTCTTCTTTCCCCACAACCTAAAACCCTGACCTCCTCTGAGGGCTGGAATGTTGATTTTCTTCACACACTCTGCTTTGGCTTGTTGCATACTTCTAGTATTGATTGTGTCTTCGAGGACAGGAATCATGTTTGCTCTTTTAAATATCCCTCTTATTTAAGCAACTAATATTTATTGAGCTCTTATTATGTACTAAGCATTGTTCTGGGCTCTGGGAGTACACAAGTAAGATCGCTGTGACTTTGCCCTCGAGGAGCTTCCATTCTTATGTGTATGCAAGCATTTGTGGGCAAGTTGTTAGAGACAAACAAGTTCAACATGGTAATTTCAATTGTTAAGGATTATACTAGCCAGTTCCTTTTTTCTTTATTCTTCCCATAACAGATACATTTTCATGAGGCTGAGATGCTAAAATCAAGGCTTGAATTTGTCAAATCTTTATCAAGAAAATTGTTTTCTCAAAACCCCGGGGTTCAGTGCTGACAAGAAGAAATAGTGACTTCAGAACTCAGATCATGAAAGAAGTTGTGTTTTTATGGGACTCAGCATAAAAAGAGCCGTATTTGTGAATTAGCCATTTTGCAGAATTATGGATTATTGGTGATCTGAAAAGGATCTGTCTAGATCTTACAGAGACATGGAAGGAGCCTTTATTTTCCCTATACCGTGAATACTAAGTGTCAGTGATTGATTTAAAATTAAAGTTCAATTTAATATTAGTATCATAGATACTTGATTTTATATGTCAAACAGAATCGATCAAGTACAATAAATGAATACAATGAATGACTATTTTTAAATCTGCCATCTTGTAACAGTTATCTGCTAAATGAAAAGAATATGCTTTTTAGAGACCTTCATTTCCTCCTCCTACAAATATAAGAAATGTTTTTTTTCCCATTTCCTGATGTACTTTGTTAGCAGATATAATGTATGGTGAGGAGGAGCAATGGGAAAACAGATGACAGCATTTTGGATTATTATAACATTTATAATTGTAGAATTATACAGAAATAATCCTTTAATAAAATATAGGGAAGTGGATGTGTCTTAAGCAGCTGGACTCGTACCCACACTGTGGTAGATCCCAGGTTCAGTTCCCAGTGCCTCGTAAAGATGATGAGCCAAATAGCAAGCTGACAGGACTAGCTGACTTGGTGAGCTGATGCAACAAGATGACTCAGTTAGCTGATGCAACAAGATGATGCAGTAAGAGACACAGTGAAGAAATACAATGAGACATATGAAATGGAGCAGAGGTGGTTTGAGTAATTAGGTGCCTCCCTCCCACATTGGAGGCCCCAGGTTCGGTTCCCAGTGCCTCCTAAAAAGAAGATGAGCAGAGAGCAAGTGCAAACAACCGGGGAGAAGGGTAAATTAAAATAAAATTTTTAAGTATATATATATATTCAGGAGTATTCTCTTTTTAAATATACAATGAAGTAAAGTAAATTTAGGTAGGGTTGTAAGGGGGCAGGTTTGATTGGGGGAAATTCTAAAATGTAAATCATGCGTGAATTACATTGTGTTTAGTGAAGTACAGATGCTTCACTCTCCAATTACGGTCAGGTTAAAGCTTGAGGGGAGAGTGAGACAAGGCAGGCAGATGTGGAAAGGGCCGCACAGTTTGGAGACTGGGTTTCTACCTCTGGCTAGTTCCGGGGCCTTGGACAGGGAAAGGAGCTTCCATTTACTTTTCACCCGCTCTGTGCTCAGCTCTATGCTAAGCACTTGAACACAGGCTTGTATGATTTCCAGGGGCCTTGGATTTGGGCAGTGTTTCCTCTCCAAAGCTCACAGATGGTCAATGCCTGCCTTGGATACAGAACCACGGGTGAAGATGAGACTTGAACCTGGTCTGAGCAGCGATACAGCAGAGGACTAAGAATCTGTTTTCAGGAGTCAGGCACGTGGGGTTGATTTCAACCTCTCTTGCAAATTGTATGACCTTGGGCCTCATTTCCAAATGGCTAATCAGAAAATAAGGATGAAATGAGTTAATACACATAAAAACATTTAGCAAAAGGCCCACCACAAAGTAATCACAGGACATATTAGCTAGTAACGTCTGCATTTCTACCAGTATTAGGATTCTCTGAAGAAACAGCCAACAGGATATGGGTCCATACGTAAATAGGGAGGGATTTGTTAGTAGAATTGGCTCAGTGACCCTGGGGATAGGCAAGTTCAGATTTCCTAGGGCAGGCCATGCATTGGAGACAGCACAGGGGATGACTTCCTTGGGAGAACCTGGAGAAGGAGAGAAAGGATTTGCCACTGCTGAGGGCCTTGGTGTTGCTTTAAGACCTCCAGCTGCTGGGGTGATGGGACTCCCCTCCTTGCTGAAGGCAGTCGCCCTTGTTTGTGGATGTCATCAGCCATAGCTGCAACTGCCTAATGGTCTAAAGCCACCTACAGAATGCCCTCACACTGGCAGGCCAGGGCTTGCATCATCCAATGACTCAGCACCAACTGGATGGTGATTAACCATCACATGTAACTTTTTAGATCTCTTTATCTTTACTTTTTAAGGTTTTTTTTTTATCTTTAGCATAGGTTATTGAAACTCTATGAGTTCTAGAGCTCTAAGTTCACTTTTAAATTTTATGCTTCTTTGCAGAGAAGGAATGAGACAAATAGAAGCAAATGAAAGATTGACCAGGAGAGAGCTGCAATCGATTCGGATGTGTTCATATACCCAAGTGAATTGCCGCTCACCTGGGGACCAGGCCAAAAGGATTCTCACATCTCTGGGAAACCTGTGAAGTGGTCTCACTTACAGTTCTTAGAGCATTTCATAGCTTTGGGCCTGAGCACTATTCTGGATCATACTATGCCTCGGAAACCTTTCCACAGTCCCTCTTTGCTACCCAGACCAAGCCCAGTGTCACTTCTGCCTTCTGTGAGCTCTCTTGTCCCTCCCTGTCACACCCTATACCCCCCACCCCCCTCACCCCACTCCAACCCCCATAACAACAATCTCTTCCATCATCATGAGACATTCATTGCATTTGGTGAATACAACTCTGAGTACCGCTGCACCTCATGGTCAATCGTCCACACCATAGCCCACACTCTCCCACAGTCCACCCAGTGCTCCATGGGAGGACATACAATATCCAGTAACTGTCCCTGCAGCAACAACCAGGACAACTCCAAATCCCGAAAATGCCCCCACATTTACATATCTTCCTCCCACTCCCACCCCCAGCAGCCAACATGGACACTTTCTCCACACCAATGCCACATTTTCTTCAATTACTAATCACAATAGTTCATGAATAGAAATATCAGTAAGTCCACTCCAATCCATACTCTATTCCTCCGTCCTGTGGACCTTAGAATGGTTGTGTCCATGTGTAAGGTGGTGTAGGAGGAGCACAGACTGGCTTGCTGGGTCATACTTCTAGGGGTGCCATAATTCTAGGGTTCTCTACTGCTAGGTGTGCTGTACTTCTAGGGGTGCCATATTTCTAGGGTGCTCTACTTCTAGGGGTGCCACTGTAAGTGTGTGTTTATTGCTTTTGTTAATTAGCATCAAGGACATGGTACTGAAAAATCTCTGAAACCTCTGCCTGAATCAAGGACATACAGGCAAGAAGCCTCCTGAGAGGGGTGCTCGTTGTTCCGGGCCTGAGACCGCCCCTTCCCCTGCCTGCCTGTCCACCTGCACTCCCTACTGCCTTCCCCTTCTGAAAGCTGCACCGCCCTTGTCCTCCCTTTCTGCCACCCGCACATCAATGGGCTCGGCCTCAGGGCCACCACAGATGCTCTTCCCTCTGCCTGGAATGACCCACTGTTCCCCAGATTTCACAAGTCTTGCCCCTCATTATCATTTATGTTTCAAGCCAATCTTCCTAGATCTGCCCTGGTTAAAGTATTCCCAAGGCCTGTTTAGTTCTCCTTTTCCTTTTTACTGATACACACACATCCCAGGCTTGAGAGTTAAGCGAATTTTCTACAGAAGGAACACACCTCTTGAACCAGCATTTGACTCAAGAAACAGCAGAGCGCTGCGGAACAGCTCAGTTTTGCCAGATACCACTTGAATGGATTCGATATGTGCCGCTGCACAACAGCACCTGCCAGTACCTTGAGCGGTGGCCCCTCGTGGTGACCGAGGCGCTGAAAACCGACTCGTTGCATGTTGACACGATGCTGCTGCGGACACACTGAGTTAATATACCATGGCAGTGAATTCCACCTGAGTCTTCCACTACTGTTCCGCGGCTCCTGGAGAGTTTCAGATGCCGCGGTGGCGTGGCCTGCACTTCTACTGGACAGCCCGCTTGGAACCCTCCGGGAGCGCAAGGGCAAGGGCAAGGGCCAGCCTGCGCAGGCCCCCAGTCCAGCAGACGCGACTCCTTGTGTCCCAAGTGGGCCCTCCAGGGACCCGCAAGGAGACGGGAGGGCATGGTCCCATCCCCAGCCCAGCTGCGCCCTCCGCCCTGCGCCCCTGGCCCTGCGCCCCAGCCCTGCGCCCGCCGCCCAGCTTTGTGACGGGAGACCGCGGTTCCCCGGCAACTGCTGAACGCGGGCGCCGGGCAGCCAGGGAGGCGGACTCGGGCGGGGCCCCCGGCCGGGTGCGACCGACATGGCCTGGGCGGAGAAGCTGGACGCGGGCGGCCTGGCAGATGAGGAGGAGATCACCGCCGCCACGCTGCGGGGCAAGCCAGGGCCGCCGCCCATCTCCGCGCAGTCCGCCTTCAGCTACGTCCCGCAGCGGCGCCTGGACCCCAAGGAGCGCAGCTCCTTTCCCGCCAGGCCTGGGTGAGGCGGGAGGGGCGGCACCGCGCGGCGGGGGTGAGGCGGTGCTGGGGGCAGGGTTCCCCTGCCAGGGAGGGGCTGCAGCAGGGCTGTGCCACCCGGAGCGGGGACTGGACACCCAGCGGCTCCGCGTGGAAGGGATCTGGGGGCCAAGCAAGGGCGTGGGGGCGGGACCCGGGCAGGGTGGGGGATGCTTCTGTGGGGGTGGGAGCAGGACATCATAGTGGGAAAGGGCTACCGGGAAGGTCAAGTGGGGGGCGGGCAAGGAGGGAGTGCTCACCAGGGAGGAAGACTCAATGGGGCGCCCGGGGGTGGTGGGGGCAGGGGCTGCTCGGCAGGGTCGGTGAGATGTGCCCCTGGACCCGAAAGAGCAGAGCTTTTAGTACTGTGAGACACAGAGGCACCCCTCCCCCGGGCTGGAGGGGCCTTGCAGCAATCCGGGTGTGCGTGGACAGTCTAGAAAGGGAGCGCCGAGGCTATCCAGTGTGCAGGATGCGGCCCCCTGAGCAGTATGTGGGGTGGTTCCCGCCGCCGTGAATAAGCAACCAGGCTGATGGACGGTCCTGGGCCACTGGAACCCTCGGGCCGCCTTCCCACCACAAGGAGAAC